>NC_134096.1:57930126-58238992 GCF_000715075.1 Nicotiana tabacum
TGATTGTAAACCAATTTAATTCTTTCACATTTTGTAGTCTTTTCATTCACACTTCCATTCTTTCTTTGTTTTTTTTCACTCATCTTTTTCTTCTCTTTTCATTTATTTCCTTCTTTGACTTTTCCATTTTTTTGTCATCTTTTCTTTCTTGTTCCCATCATAAATTGTCACGACCCAATTTTACCTATAGGTCGTGATGGCGCCCAACACTATAGCTAGGCAAGCCAACTAATAAGTCATATGTATATTGGTTAAACTTTTATTCCAAGAAAATAATAAAATACCAACTTCTACCAATGTGTGTGTGCCAAGACCCGGTGTCACAAGTGCATGAGCATCTAGTAGATTATACAAAACTCCAAATATTGTCTGAAATAAAATAGACAGAATATAAATATAAGAAGAGACACTGGTAGCTGCAGAACGGCTCAGAAAGGCAGCTCACCACTATGCCTCGGGATGTCGTGGGTATGTGATGATAGGTCCTCCACTAGTACCTGTCTTAGATCCTGCACAAAAAGTGCAGCAAGTGTAGTATGAGTACGTAAACAACGTGTACCCAGTAAGTATCAAGCCTAATCTCGAAGTGGTAGAGACGAGATGGCCGACTTTGACACTCATTATGGGTCAATAATAATAACTGAAATATAACTAGAATATTTAAATCAGCATGATTTACAAGAATTTACAATAATTTGTTTAATCAGCAGAGATAATCAAATTCCTTTAAATGTAACAATTCTCAATATATTAATTAAATTCCTTCAATTCAGAAAAATTCCAATTTATCAATTTAAATCTCATTTACATGAGTAACAATTAATTCCATAAACAAGCAAGAATAACAATTCATTAAATTCCAAGGATTTTTTAATTTATTAATTAGCTTCCCAAGCTGAAATAAATTATTAAAGTATCGTATAATTATTATTATTAAGCACGATTTCTGTCGAGGACGTACGGCCCGATCCAGAGTGTCGTGTACACTGCCGAGGGACGTACGGCGCGATCCATAGATGCATCTATCCTGCAGAGGCGTTCAGCCCGCTCCACAAGAAAGGAGGACATTTTCTTATGTGCCTCCAGAAGGACAGTATGTTTATTATAAGATAAATTTGGGAGGAGAACAATTTCTTTTAACAATTAATTGATTTAAATAGAAAATCAAGCCTATGAGATTTCCATCCTTTAGTATCTTTATCAAACAATTCACAATATATTCATATATATCAATTAATATTAATTAATCAAAGAATACAATTTACACAAGTAATACATGCTTTGAGTCCTAAACTACCCGGACTTTAGCATTAATAGTAGCTACGCACGGACTCTCGTCACCTCGTGCGTACGTAGCCCCCACAATTAGCAACAATTATTTAATCTTAATCACCAATGAGGTAATTTCCCCCTCACAAGATTAGACAAGAGACTTACCTCGTCTTGCTCCAATTTAATCCACTATAAGGCCTTTTCCACGATTATCCAACTCTGTCTGGCTCGAATCAAGCCAAAAGAATTCGATACAAACACTAAATATTATAGGAATCAATTCTATAAGAAAATACTAATTTTTAAAGAAAAGATTCGAAATTAATTAAAAATTCGCCCGCGGGACTCACATCTCGGAATCCGGCAAAAGTTATAAAATCCGATAACCCATTCAATTACGAGTCCAACCATACCAGTTTCACTCAAATCTGACTCCGAATCGTGTGGAATGGGAAATAATATTTTTGTCACGACCCAATTTCACATATAAGTCGTGATGGCGAACACTACAGCTAGGCAAGCCAACTAATAAATTAAATATACATTGATAAAATTTAAAACCAAGAAAATATAATAAAACCCAAACTCTTCCAATGGGTGTGCCAAGACCTGGTGTCACAAGTGTATGAGCATCTAGTAGATTATACAAAACCTCAAATACTGTCTGAAATAAAAATAGATAGAATGAAAAACAATACAAGGAGAGACATTAGTAGCTGCAGAACGACTCAGAAAGGCAGCTCACCACTATGTCCCTTAATAGCGTGGGTGTAAGCCGATAGGTCCCCCACTAGTACTTGCCT
Organism: Nicotiana tabacum; assembly: GCF_000715075.1. Lineage (NCBI taxonomy): Eukaryota > Viridiplantae > Streptophyta > Magnoliopsida > Solanales > Solanaceae > Nicotiana > Nicotiana tabacum. Next base: position 57,932,202 of record NC_134096.1, read on the forward strand.
CAGGTCCTCCACAAAAAGTGCAGTAAGTGTAGTATGAGTGCGTAAACCACGTGTACCCGGTAACTATCAAGCCTAATCTCGAAATGGTAGAGACGAGATGGCCGACTTTGACACTCACTATGGGTCAATAATAATAATTGAAATACAACTAGGATATTTAAATCAGCATGATTTACAGAGTTAAAAAAACTTATTTTATTTAATCAGCGGAAATAATCAAATTCCTTCACATGCTACAATTCTCAATATATTAATTAAATTCCTTCAATTCAAATAATTTCCAATTTATCAATTAAATATCATTTACAAGAATTACAATTTATTCTTTAACAAGCAAGAATAATAGTTTATTAAATTCCAAGGATTTTTTAATTTATCAATTAGTTTCGCAAGCTGAAAATAATTATTAAAGTATCGTGTAATTTATTAATATTATTAATCACGATTTCTGCCAAGGACGTACGATCCGATCCAGACTATCGTGTACACTGCCGAGGGACGTGCGGTGCGATCCATAGATGCATCTATCCTGCCGAGGCGTTCGGCCCGCTCCACAAGAAAGGTGGGCATTTTCTTATGTACCTCCGGAAGGAGAATATATTTACTGTGAGATAAATTCGGGAGGAAGAATAATTTCTTTTAACAATTATTTAATTTTATATAAAAAATCAGACATATAAATTTTTTCATCCTTTAATATTTTGATCTAACAATTCACAATATATATATATATATCAAATAATATTAATTAAACAAGGAATCCAATTTACACGAGTAATTCATGCTTTGAATCCTAAACTACCCGGAGTTTAGCATTAATAGTTGCTACGCACGGACTCTCGTCACCTCGTGCATACATAGCCCCCGCAGTTATCAATAATTATTCAATTTAATCCTAAAGGGTAATTTCCCCCTCACAAGATTAGACAAGAGACTTACCTCGTCTCAAAGTCCACTTTCTGATTATCGCGTCGCGTAAAATTCTCGATTCAATGCCAAAAATTCGAAACTATCCAAAAGTTATATAAAATAATTAATATATGTTCAATAATTCAAAATTCGTCGATTAAATAAATTACTCTATCAAAAATGGTAAAATTTCTAAAATTTACCCCAGGCCCACGTGCCCGGATTCTGAAAATTTTCGGATGAAAATGTTACCCATAATCTCAAGAACTCAAATATATAATTTCTATCCAATTCCATAACCATTTTCGTGGTTAAAATCTCATTTCCATAAAAATTTAGGTTTTTCACCTAAACCCTTGATTTCTAAGATTTACTAGTTATAAATCTACCTATAATCTATGTATTTTACTCAAAGGGTGTAGAATTAACTTACCTCAAAGTGCTAGGTGAAAACCCTCTTCCAAAAGCTCCAAGTATCGCACAAGAAATGAAAGAAAAGTGATATAAATGGCCTAAGTCGCGCATTAAATGAGCTGGGCACATGCCTCGGATGTTGCATTTGCAACACCAGGTTCGCAAATGCGAAGCTTGGCCTTTAGTTGTTGGAGTCGTAAATGCGACCAAAGAGTCGCAAATGTGAACTCTGTTGGGATCACAAATGCATCAAATGTGTCGCAAATGCGAACACTGCCTAGGTCGGGCTTCTTCGAAATTGCGAAGCCCTTCTCACAAATGCGAAGTTCGCATTTGCGAACAATATCTCGCATTTGCGAGACCTGCAACTGCTGCCAAGAAACACTAGAAAACTGATGTATTTTCATTCCTTCCGAACGTCTGAAACTCACCCGAGCCCTCGGGGCTCCACTCCAACTATCCACACAAGTCTAATAACCTCATACAAACTCGCTCGAGCGATTAAAATTCCGGAAATAATATCAAAAACCAAGAATCAGACGTCAAAACGCATGAATTGACTTATGAATTCAAAAACTTAAAAAAAAAGACTTGTGCTCATCTGATTCCTATCAAATCAACTCGGAATGACACCAAATTTTGCGCACAAATTATAAATGACATAATGGAGCTATGAATATTTTTGAAATTGGATTCCGACCCCGATATCAAAAAGTCAACTTTCCGGTGAAACTTCCAACCTTAAATTCTTATTTTAGCCATTTCAAGCCTAATTTAGCTACGGACTTCCAAATAAAATTCCGAACACACTCCTAAGCCCAAAATCACCATACAAAGCTGTTGGAATGGTAAAAATTCTATTCCGGGGTCGTTTTCTCAAAATATTGACCGAAGTCAAACTTGGCCTTTTAAAGCCATCTTAAATAACCAAATGTCCCTATTTCAACCCAAACACTTCCAAATCCTGAACCAACCATCCCCGCCAGTCATAAATTATTAAAAGCACATATGGAACGAGGTTCTAAATAAGTGTGGATATTTGCTCCCATGTCCTCCTCGGCCTCCCAAGTTGCTTCCTCGACTGGTTGGCCTCTCCACTGGACTTTTACTGTAGAAATCCTCTTGGACCTCAATTGGCGAACTTGTTTATCAACAATGGCAAATGGCTCTTCTTCATAACCCAAACTCTTATCTAGCTGAACTGTGCTGAAGTCCAACATATGTGATAGGTCAGCATGATACTTCCAGAGCATAGATACATGGAAAACCGGATGAACTCCCGATAGACTGGGAGGTAATGCAAGCTCATAAGCAACCTCCCCAACTCGTCTCAACACCTCAAATTGGCCTATAAACCTTGGACTCAACTTTCCCTTCTTCCCTAATCTCATAATTCCCTTCATAGGCGAAACCTTCAAGAGAAGTTTTTCTCCTACCATAAAGAATAAATCATGCACTTTCTGATCTGCGTAACTCTAATGTCTGGACTTTGCTGTACGAAGTCGCTCCTGAATGAACTTTACCTTTTTCAAGGCATCCATTACCAAATCAGTACCATATATAATAACTCAATAAACAAAGAAAGTCTCATAAAAATCCTCAATAATTCAACTTAAAATTTATTTTAATTTAATAATATTATAATTTTAATTTCACAAGTTATCATGCTTCCTTTTCAGTTTCAGCAAGAACAAATCCTTAAAAACCTAAATAGTGCTAAAGTATAGAACTTAAAATATATAATCAGGCAACTAATAATCTACAACTTTCATATGATCACAAAATCAAATTAAATAGCAATGAAAATATTTATCAAAAAATAACATTTAAAAGATACTAAAGCAAGCGTGTGAGAGAATTTATAATTGAAAAAAAGACTCATCCATGACATATTTACTCCAGAGAATTGTCACGACCCCAAATTCCCTCTGTAGGATGTCGTGATGGCACCTAGTCTCTAAGACTAGGTAAGTCTATCAATGCAAAATAATAATAAATATCTGAAATAAATAAACTACAATTCAAACAATTTCAACTCCCAAAACCCGGTAGAAATAAGTCACAAGCTTCTAAGAATTTATTCTCAATGTCTCTATATGTCAAGGTCTAAATAAAATATAAGGAAGCAACATAAAATGATAGAAGGGGACTCCGGAGTCTGCGAGCGCTGGCAGATATACCTCGAAGTCTCCGTGCACAAATAACTCACTGACGTCTAGGCTGGTAAAATGCACCTGAATCTGCACAAAAAGATGTGCAGAAGCGTAGTATGAGTACACCACAGCGGTACCAGTAAGTGCCAAGCCTAACCTCGGTAGAGTAGTGACGAGGTCAGATGAGGCCCTACTGGAATATAATAATGGCATGGTAAAATGTTTATCAATGTAGTAAAATAAAATGACATTGAAAAAGAATCAAATAGTATGTCACATTTAATGACATCAAATAATTACAAATAATATCTCGTGGAATCAAAACAGAATTTCCTTCAACTTTATGAAAATCACAACAATTAATCGAAAGCAACTATGGCCATAAATCAATATCAACAAGGGAACTCCCGAGGTACCGCCTCGTAGTCCCAAATCATAAATAAATTCACAATATCTCATGTCCTTATATCACCGCGGGAGCCTTCACAATTTATTTAAAGAAAACATTTTTTTTTCGAAATAGCATCCCGCGTTTTAGCCACCCTTATCACACCGCATGACTTCTAGTAGTTCCCCTACTAGCCACGCGTATCAAGCCACCATTATCTCACCGCATGCGTTTCAACACCCAGACCTTATACCACCACATGCGTATCAATATCACAATATATCACAATTTGCACCTCAAGTGCTCAAATAATTTAACTTGCCAAAATAATTCAACAACAATTTTTTTCTACAATAAAGAGCTCATGGCTCATGCCAAAATAAATCATCAATAATAGTTTGCCACAATAAAGAGTTCACGGCTCATGCCAAAATAAATCATCAATAATAGTTTTCCACAATAAAGAGCTCACAGCTCATGTCAAAATAATTCATCAATAATATTCTTCTACAATAAAGAGCTCACGGCTCCCTCACAATGAGTATAAAATATTCAGGAGTAAATAATTTAGGAAAATAATATTTCAAAATCTTTACTATGTTGCTTCAATATCAAGTTTAAAAATGTCAAATACTTCATATTAATAATATTTAATTTAAAGAAAATCAGCCTTCAAATAATGCACAGAATAAAAGAAACCAAGTTTCAACTAAACAGGTAAAACCATTAGTAAGAAAAGATCAAACAAATTTGAAGTATATATCTCACATCAATGATGAAGAATATAACAAGATAAAATAATTTAATAAATGCACAACAGTGATCTACACAATTTAAAAATATAATCTTTCGCAATTTAACCCGTGTACATACTCGTCACCTTGTGCACACGACTTTCAACACATTTCAATAACCACATAAATACCAATCCTAGGGGAAATTTCCCCCACACAAGGTTAGACAAGTCACTTACCTCGACTTGCTCCAATTTAATCAAGTATTATGCTTTCCTCGATTTTCCCACTCCGATCGACTCGTATCTAGTCATAATTAATTCGATACAGTCAACAAAAATTATAGTAATCAATTTCATAAGAAAATATTACATTTTCATTAAAATCCGAAATTAGCTCAAAATTTGCCCGTGGGGCCCACATCTCGGAATCCGACGAAACATATAAAATCCGACAACCCATTCAATTATGAGTCCACCCATACCAATTTTACCAAAATCCGATAAAAACTCAACCTCCAAATCTTAAATTTTCGTTTTTGGAAGATTTTGCAAAAATCTTGATTTCTTCCATTTAAATCCGAAATAAATGATGAATATGACCATGGATTTATGAAATATAATCACATTTGGATATAGGACACTTATCCAGGTTGAAGTCTTGAAGAAATCCTCAAAATCGCCCAAGAACCGTGCTCCAAAACTCCAAAACGAAATGAAGGAAATGACCATTTTTCGTCCTTAAGTTTCTGCCCAAAAAATACTATTTTGGTCGCTAAAAGTCCAATCCCGTCGCTAAAAGTGTCACATCAGGTCGCTAAATGTGCACACCAGGACTATTTACACCAACAGTTTTATTTCACTAAAAAGGCTCTAACTCCATCATACGAACTCGGAATTCGACAATTCTTGTTCTTATGAGTCACAAATAAAACTACGAATCCATTCGTTCAATCGAAACTTAATTCGGGTCTCATTTGCTCAATATGATACCAATTTCGCTCGTTAAACAATTAACTCATATTTCGCGCTTAAAACTCAATCGCGATTTGATGAAATTAGACCAAACTTTCCAGATCACTCCTATAATTCATTATCAAAATGTAGAAAGTCTCGAAATCGAATTTTGATCTCTAGAACTAAAAATGGACTTTTGGATCATTACATGCTTATGTTGAAAACATCAAACTCTTCCTCGGCAGCCTGTAGTGTATCAATCATAACTTCTTGTACTCAACTCCAACTGCCAAACGATTTAAAGTTCTGCAAACTAGATACAAGGTACTACAACTTTAATGTTTTTCTCATCGCCCAACTCCTTATAGATTGCGAGATATAAGCTCCCAAAGTCAGCCATATACAGCAGAAATTTCTGGCGATGCACACTGCTGTAGCAAAAATCTGCAGTAGCAGCTTCGGTCAATCGATCATAACATTTTGTATAAATGTCTGAATGATAAATGGTTTATTTTTATGGAAACTAGAATCAAAGGTCTACAACTTTCAAGTTTTGAAAATGTTCAGATTCCTTATAGATTTCAAGATATAAGCTTCCAAAGTCAGCTATGTGATTGCACCGCTTGCTGTCCAAAAAGAGCTTCTGCAGCAGAAAAATTCCTGCAGTTCTTTTTTGTTCGAAATTCATTCCGTTAACCTTCTGAAATCCACCCGAGGCCCTCGGTACCTTAACCAAATATACCAACATGTCCCAAAATACAATATGAACTTAGTTGAGGCTTCAAACCATGCCAAACAATGCCGAAATTACGAATCGCCCATCGAATCGAATTATGAATTTTCAAATCATCCAACTTCTATATTTTGCGCCGAAACATATCAAATCAATTTCGATTGACCTCAAATTTTGCACACAAGTCATAAATGATTTATGAAAATTTTCAGAATCAGATTTCGACCTCGATATCAAAAAGTCAACCCCTCGGTCAAACTTCCCAAAAATTCAATTTTCAGCATTTCAAGCTTAATTCTACTACAGACTTCCAGATAAAATTCCGGTCATGCTCCTAAGTCCAAAATCACCATACGGAGCTATTGGAATCATCAAAATTCTATTCCGGGGTCATTTGCACATAATTTGACATCCGGTCACTATTTGAACTTAAACTTTTAATTTTTCATCAAAATTCCATATCTCTGGCTAGGGACCTCGGAATTTGATTCCGGGTATACACCTAAGTCCCAAATCACGATACAGACCTACCAAAATTGTCAAAATACTGATCCAAGTCTGTTTGCTCAAACTGTTGACCAAAGTCAACTCAATTGAGTTTTAAAGCTCTAATTCACATTTTAATTCATTTTTCACCTAAAAACTTTTCGAAAAATTTTTACGGACTGCACACACAAGTTGAGTAATGATAAATAGTGCTTAGATCACATAATTAATTATTAAATTTAAAGATGACATTTTGGGTCATCACATTCTCCACCTCTAAAACAAACGTTCGTCCTCGAACGGAGTTAGAAAAAGTAACTGAGCTTGTGAATAAGTGTGGATAACGGCTACGTATATCATGCTCGGTCTCCCAAGTCACCTCCTCAACCGGATGACCCCTCCACTGAACCTTCACGGAAGCAATGTTCTTTGACCTCAGCTTTCGAACCTGTCTATCTAAAATAGCCACCGGTTCCTCAATATAAGATGATCCTTATCCAACTGAACCGAACTGAAGTCTAGCACATGAGACGGATCGCCGTGATATTTCCGAAGCATGAAAACATGGAATACCGGATGACCGGCAAGGAGACTAGGTGGTAGTGCAAGTTTGTAAGCCACCTCTCCAACTTTCTCAAGAATCTCAAAAGGCCCAATATACCTAGGGCTCAAATTTTCCTTCTTCCCGAAACTCATCACACCCTTCATAGGCGAAACCCGGAGCAATACCCGCTCACCAACCATGAATGCAACATCACGAACCTTTCGATTTGCATAACTCTTCTGTCTAGATTGGGTTGTACGAAGTCAATCCTGAATCAAGTCTGTACCCAATAGCCTAGCCTCGCCCGATTCGAACCAACCCACTAGGGACTGGCACCACCTACCATACAAGGCCTCATACGGAGCCATCTGAATGCTTTACTGACAACTGTTGTTGTAAGCAAGCTACGAAAGTGGTAAGAACTGATCCCAAGCACCTCCAAAATCTATCACACATACACGAAGCATATCCTCTAGTATTTGAATAGTGCGTTCGGACTGCCCGTCCGTCTGAGGGTGAAATGTTGTACTCAACTCCACACGAGTACCTAACCCTCTATGTAAAGCCCTCCAAAACTGTGAGGTAAACTGTGTACCCCGGTCAGAGATGATAGATACCGGTACACCGTGAAGTCTGACAATATCGCGAATATATACCTGAGCCAGCTACTCTGAAGAGTAAGTAGTAATCACAGGAATAAAATGAGCTGACTTAGTCAATCTATCCATAATCACCCAAACTGCATTGAACTTCCTCCGAGTCCGTAGGATCCCAACGACGAAATCCATAGTGATTTGCTCCCATTTCCATTCTGAAATTTCCAACTTCTGAAGCAATCCACCCGGTCGTTGATGCTCATATTTAACCTGTTGACAATATAGGCACCGAGCTACATATTTCATTATGTCTTTCTTCATCTGCCTCCACCAATAGTGTTGTCTCAAGTCTTGCTACATCTTCGCAGCACCCGAATGTATGGAGTACCGCAAACTGTGAGCCTCCTGGAGAATCAATTCACGAAAACCATTTATATTTGGCACACATAGCCAGCCCTACATCCGTAATACATCTTCATCTCCAATAGTGACTTCCTTGGTATTGTCGTGCCGAACTGTGTCCTTAAGGACAAGTAGATGGGGGTCATCATACTGACATTCCCTTATACGATCATAAAGAGAAGACTGAGAAACCACACAAGCCAAAACTCGACTCGGCTCGAAAACATCCAAACAGAAAAACTGGTTGGCCAAGGCCTGAACATCCAAGGCCAAAGGCCTCTCTGCTACCGGTAAATATGCTAAGTTGCCTAAACTCTCCGCCTTACGACTCAAGGCATCGGCCACTACATTGGCCTTCCCAGGATGATAGAGAATGGTGATACCATAATCCTTAAGCAACTCCAACCACCTCTGCTGCCGCAAATTAAGATCATTATGTTTAAATAGATGCTATAGACTTCGGTGATCGGTGTAGACCTCATAATGCACCCCGTACTAATAATGCCGCCAAATCTTCAAGGCATGAACAATAGCTGCTGACTCAAGGTCATGGACCGGATAATTCTTATCATGTACCTTTAACTATCAAGATGCGTATGCAATCACCCTATTGTCTTACATCAACATTGTGCCGAGACCAATACGCGACACATCACAATGCACAGTATAAGACCCTGAACCTATAGGTAATACCAACATTGGGGCTGTGGTCAAAGCTGTCTTGAGCTTTTGGAAGCTCCCATCACATTCCTTGGTCCATCTGAACGGAGCAGCCTTCTAGGTCAATCTGGTCTTAATAGTTGTTCATAATCAATTGCAAAATCGTCAATTAACTTCATGTTAACAAAAATCTCGTTGCAAACCTTCACAATACTGATAACTAAATGCGAGGCATGAAGACTTCATAATTATTTACCCGAATTAACGAGTCATATTTAACGCCACCTAGACGGGCACCTACCTTGTAGGTTAAAAATTAATAATTACAACACGAATTTGACAACTATGCACAAAGAACTTCATATAAGAAATTTCAAATAAGCCTAACAAGCATGACTCCATATTAGTACTATAGTACAAATTTAATTTCACAAGGGAGAACTTAAACACAAGAATTTTTCTCACAAGGATCTCGTCCTTATATAACTTCCACCGCAGCTCGTAGCCCGGTTTAAACATATCAATTTATATAAAAATGTGAGGATCTCGTCCTCAGTTCTGAATCACAAGTAATATGCACATCGTGCCACTTGAAAATTTCTATTTTCTCCTTTTAAATAATTTCGGTTACACCAAATCACAACACATAATGAACCCCACACCGGTAGGGCATATAATTCATAATTTGCAATTAATTATTCGGAATTTATATCAAAATTTACCGAAATGAGTAACAGAAAGCCACATTTAGCCTCGCAGCTCTTATTAGTGACCAACACAAAATGATAGGCGTAGTTATCTCCATAAAATCTCCCAACAGGGGTAAACACATAAGTAGATTATAGAATTATGAAGCTCACTCATAAGTGGAGCACAATAGAAAGACTCGTTTCGATATTGGAACCGAATCAACTTAAGGAAATTATTCCTTTATATTAAATCGAGGTCATACCTGTAACGACACCATCTGATGTAGCGACCTCCGCCATACCGTAAAATAAATATATCAACGGCTGGGTCTCCACCTCTAGGACGCCTTTTACTCATCTGTCCTCCACCCCTAACTGGCCGTGTGGGTGGTGTAGTAACTGCAATGGGGCACGTAGCCTGAGTGATTTAATGAAATAAGCCTCTCCCAAGTTTAGGAAATTTTTCTCCTGATGTTCCAGTATCACCGTATTCATAACAACCCTTTTTGCGGGTTAGGCTGATCATATTGAGTTTGTGTCAGATAACTGGAATAACAATTGTAGGAACTCATGTCGGTGGTGCATTAAAAGAACTTACTGGAGCACCCCGAGTAATCCGATGTGTAGACTGGGCTGGACAACTGCCTGAGCCCCCGCCATAATGATTTATACTTGTAGAGTAGAATCCACTAAATCCCCTAGAACCTCGAGACGTCTTGGTCTCCTCAGTTTCTTTTTTTGTTTTCACCCCGAACACATTCTTATATCTTGGCAATTTGTACAACTAGCAGAAATGAAGTATCAGCTTGTAGCTCCCGAGTCGTACAAAATTTTATGATCATAATTGAGTCCTTTAATGAGTCTATGGACTCGCCCTCTGGCTGTAGGAATCAAAGTACGAGTATGACGGGCTAACTTATTGAACTTGATGGCATATTCTGACATCGTCAATGGTGATATCATGCAACCGTTCAAACCCTATGCGCCACGCATTACGGAGTGTCCAGAAAACAAACTCTTTCAAAAGCGTTTCTGAGAACTGAGCCAAGTGGGCGGTGTTGCATTGGCTGGTATGCTCTCTTCATAGGCTTGCCACGAACACCGATGGAGAATTATCTCTCCCAAGGCGAATTTCTTCTTTTATTATACTGACTCTACACTGTTGAGTTGACCAATTTCTTAACATACTCTTCGACTCTTCTTTGGGGTAACCCTTACCCCTATTTATACACAATGCTCACAAAAGTAGAGCTCCATACAGACAAATCTTATCACGAACCACATAGTCCAGACTCTCGTCAACAAGTGTACTTACTCCGAAGCACCCCAAAATCCGCAACAGTGACGTCCACGCTGAGTAGACCTTCTATAAATTTAGAGTTGTTTCTATAACTCCTTTGGTATTGAAGTATAATATTATTAAGGAGGAGGACATACCGCAAGTCCCAACCTTATCCACTATAAAATCTCAGGTCCTAAACATGTGTAAATTATAGGGAACCTCTCAGTACCACATATATACATTTCAGGCCAAAACTGATATAATACATCACCTCGCAATCCACCCATTGGTAGTGGACTCCCCATACTCAGCGTGAAGTCATAGGTCACAACGTCCGATAATCCTCAATAATAATCTTCACAGCTTATATAAATCATCCAGACGCCAATGTCTGTTGAACCCCGCACATGATTCACTAGGTGATCTCTCAATACACCCACATCTTCAGTCGGAACCACACGTTAAGGCAATGTTTGAGCATCTCTGGTTCCCTCATAGTCCATCTGCGGCATCACGAACCGTCAACGCACAACTGATATTAAGTGCACAATGTCATACACGAGTGGATATAAGGGAATATGAGATATATGTTTCAAGCTAAATCAATGCCGTACGATAAGGAATCAAAGAAGTGAATATTTTCCTAACAGTTCCATAGCCTCCCGAACATAAGTACAGACGTCTCCGTACCGATCCACAAGACTTTACTAAACCTACTTGTGACTCATAACACCTATGAACCTAGTGCTCTGATACCAACTTGTCACGACCCCAAATTCCCTCCGTAGGATGTCGTGATGGCACCTAGTCTCTAAGACTAGGTAAGCCTATCAATGCAGAATAATAATAAATATCTGAAATAAATAAACTACAATTCAAACAATTTCAACTCCCAAAACTCGGTAGAAATAACTCACAAGCTTCTAAGAATTTATTATCAATGTCTCTATATGTCAAGGTCTAAATAAAATATAAGGAAGCAACATAAAATGATTGAAGGGGACTCCGGAGTCTGCGGACACTGGCAGATATACCTCGAAGTCTCCGTGCACAAGTAACTCACTTACGTCTAGGCTAGTAAAATGTACCTGGATCTGCACAAAAAGATATGCAGAAGCGTAGTATGAGTACACCACAGCGGTACCCAGTAAGTGCCAAGCCTAACCTCGGTAGAGTAGTGACGAGGTTAGGTCAGGCCCTACTGGAATATAATAATGGCATGGTAAAATGTTTTACAAGTCCAATCCCGTCGCTAAGTTTGGTCCTTAAGTTTCAGCCCAAAAAACACTATTCTGGTCGCTAAAAGTCCAATCCCGTCGCTAAAAGTGTTACATCTGGTCGCTAAAGGTGCACACCAGGAGTATTTACACCAACAGTTTTATTTTACTAAAAAGGCTCTAACTCCATCATACGAACTCGGAATTCGACGATTCTTGTTCCTATGAGTGACAAATAAAACTACAAACCCATTCGTTCAATCGAAACTCAATTCGGGGCTCATTTGCTCAATATGATACCAATTTCACTCGTTAAACAATTAACTCATACTTCGCGCTAAAACCTCAATCGCGATTTGATGAAATTAGACCAAACTTTCCAGATCACTCCTATAATTCATTATCAAAATGTTGAAAATCTCGAAATCAAATTTCGATCTCTAGAACTAAAAATGGACTTTTGGATCATTACATACTTATGTTGAAAACATCAAACTCTTCCTCGACAGCTTGTAGTATATCAATCATAACTTCTTGTACTCAACTCCAACTGCCAAACGGTTTAAAGTTCTACAAACCAGATACAAAGTACTACAACTTTAATGTTTTGCTCATTGCCCAACTCCTTATAGATTGCGAGATATAAGCTCCCAAAGTAAGCCCTGTGCAGCAGAAATTTCTGGCGATGCACACTGCTGTAGCAAAAATCTGCAGTAGCGGCTTCGGTCAATCGATCATAACATTTTTTATAAATGTCTGAATGATAAATGGTTTATTATTCTGGAAACTAGAATCAAAGGGATACAACTTTCATGTTTTGAAAATGTTCAGATTCCTTATAGATTTCGAGATATAAGCTTCCAAAATCAGCTCTGCGATTGCACCGGTTGTTGTCTAAAAAGAGCTTCTGCAGCAGAAAAAATCCAGCAGTTTCTTTTTTGTCCGAAATTCATTCCGTTAACCTTCCAAAATCCACCCGAGGCCCTTGGTACCTTAACCAAATATACCAACATGTCCCAAAATATAATATGAACTTAGTTGAGGCTTCAAACCATGCCAAACAACGCCGAAATTACGAATCGCGCATCGAATCGAATTATGAAAGAATTTATTCTCAATGTCTCTATATGTCAAGGTCTAAATAAAATATAAGGAAGCAACATAAAATTATAAAAGGGGACTCCGGAGTCTGCGGACGCTGGCAGATATATCTCGGAATCCGGCGAAACTTATAAAATCCGACAACACATTCAATTACGAGTCCACCCATACCAATTTTACCAAAATCCAATAAAAACTCGACCTCCAAATCTTAAATTTTTGTTTTTGGAAGATTTTGCAAAAATCTTGATTTTTTCCATATAAATCCGAAATAAATGATGAATATGACCATGGATTTATGAACTATAATCACATTTGGATATAGGACACTTACCCAAGTTAAAGTCTTGAAGAAATCCTCAACTTTGCCCAAGAACCGTGCTCCAAAACTCCAAAACGAAATGAAGGAAATGACCATTTTTGGTCCTTAAGTTTCTGCCCCAAAAACACTATTCCGGTCGCTAAAAGTCCAATCCCGTCGCTAAAAGTGTTACATCTGGTCGCTAAACGTGCACACCAGGACTATTTACACTAGCAGTTTTATTTCATAAAAAAGGCTCTAACTCCATCATACGAACTCGGAATTCGACAATTCTTGTTCCTATGAGTCACAAATAAAACTAGAACCAATTCGTTCAATAGAAACTCAATTCGGAGCTCATTTGCTCAATGGGATACCAAATTCGCTCGTTAAACAACTAACTCATATTTCGCGCTTAAAACTCAATCGCGACTTGATGAAATTAGACCAAACTTTCCAGATCACTCCTATAAATCATTATCAAAATGTCAAAAGTCTCAAAATCGAATTTCGATCTCTAGCACTAAAAATGGACTTTTGGATCATTACATGCTTATGTTAAAAACATCAAACTCTTCCTCGACAGCTTACAGTGTATCAATCTTAACTTTTTGTACTCAACTCCAACTGCCAAACAGTTTAAAGTTCTGCAAACTAGATACAAAGTACTACAACTTTCATGTTTTTTTTATCGCTCAACTCCTTATAGATTGCGAGATATAAGCTCTCAGAAATTTCTGGCGATGCACACTGCTATAGCCAAAATCTGCAGTACCAGCTTCAGTCAATCGATCATAACATTTTGTATAAATGTCTGAATCATAAATGGTTTATCATTCTAGAAACTATAATCAAAGGGCTACAACTTTCATGTTTTGATAATGTTCAGATTCCGTATAGATTTCAAGATATAAGCTTCCTAAATCAGCTCAGCGATTGCACCGGTTGCTGTCCAAAAATAGCTTCTGCAGCAGAAATATTCGAGTAGTTCCTTTTTGTCCGAAATCCATTCCGTTAACCTTCCGAAATACAATATGAACTCAGTTGAGGCTTCAAACCATGCCAAACAATGCCGAAATTACGAATCGCGCATCGAATCTAATTATGAGTTTTCAAATCTTCCAACTTCTATATTTTGCGCCGAAACATATCAAATCAATTCCGATTGACCTCAAATTTTGCACACAAGTCATAAATGACATAACTGAGCTATGAAAATTTTCATAATCGGATTTCGACCCCGATATCAAAAAGTCAACCCCTCGGTCAAACTTCTCAAAAATTTAACTTTCGGCATTTCAAGCCTAATTCCACTACTAACTTCCAAATAAAATTCTGATCACGTTCCTAAGTCCAAAATCATCATACGGAGCTGTTAGAATCATCAAAATTCTATTTTGGGGTCATTTGCACATAATTCGACATCCGGTCATTATTTGAACTTAAACTTTAAATTTTTCATCAAAATTCCATATCTTGGGCTAGGGACCTCGGAATTTAATTTCGGGCATACGCCTAAGTCCCAAATAACGATATGGACCTACCGGAACTGTCAAAACACTTATCCGAGTCCGTTTGCTCAAAATGTCGACCAAAGTCAACTCAGTTGAGTTTTAAAGCTATAATTCACATTTTAATCCATTTTTCACCTGAAAACTTTTTCGAAATTTTTTTACGGACTGCACACTCAAGTTGAGTAATGGTAAATAGTGCTTAGATCACATAATTAATCATTAAATTTAAAGATGATATTTTGGGTCATCACATCAGATGGACTAGACTACATCCTCATGTCTTTAGGGGTGAGAGACATGAGGATCCACAGGACTTCATGGATCGTTGCAGGGATAGACTGCACAACATGAGGATATTGGAATCTCATGGGGTTGACTTTGCTACTTTTCAGCTAGAGGGCAGGGCCCGTAGATGGTGGCAGTCTTATGTTCTTCGCAGACCAGCAGATTCTCCTCCCATGACTTGGGACAGGTTCACCCGTACATTCCTGGACAGGTATATTCCACCCTCCTAGAGGGAAGAGTTGCATTTTCAGTTTGAGCAGCTCCAGCAGGGTCAGATGTCAGTGACTGATTATGAGGCGAGGTTTTCTAAATTATCTCGCCATGCCCTTATGAAACTCCCTACGGAGGCGGAGAGAGTGTAGAGGTTTGTAGCCGGTTTACATACTTGTATTCAGGCCACTATGGCTCGAGAGGTTGAGATGGGTACTTCTTATGAGCTAGTTGTGGAGATAGCCTGGAGGATTGAGGGTGTGCGTCAGCGGAGCCGAGAGTAGATTATGAGAGATAAACGGTTCAGGTACTCTGGAGAAATCAGGGGTGCTCCGTCTGGGGGCAGAGGTCAGTTGTGAGGGGGCAGTCTAGCAGACCCCCATATCCAGCACCACCACCTCCTTGAGGTGCTCCAGTGCGACCTTATCTCAGTGCTATCCTAGAGAGTTCTTACCGCCCACCAGCTATTCAGGGTCCTCCCAGTGGGTATTCAGTTCCCCGGGGCCAGACACTTAGTCAGCAGCCCACCGCACCGAAGAGTTGTTATGAGTGCGGGGATCCCAGTCACATGCGAAGGTTTTTCCCCAAGCTTCGGGGTAGACCAGTACAGCAAGGTCAGCAGCCTATGCTTACTGTACCAGTTTCTCCACCAGTAGTCCGACCACCAAGAGGTGGAGGGAAGATGGGTAGAGGCCGTTTTAGAGGTGGAGCTCATCGAGGCGGAGGCCACCCATTTGGCGCTCCAGCTCGGTTCTATGCTTTTCCGGCTAGACCAGATGTAGAGGCCTCAAATGCTGTGATTACAGGTATTATTTCTGTTTGCGGTAAAGATGCCTCAATATTATTTGATCCAGGATCCACGTATTCATATGTGTCATCTCTATTTGCTCCATTCCTGGGTGTTTCTTGTGAGTCCTTGAGTACTCCTGTTTATGTGTCCACTCCAGTAGGCAATTCTATTATTGTGAACCGGATCTACCGGTCCTGTATTATTACATTATGTGGATATGAAACTAGAGAAGATCTCCTTATTATGCTATTCTAGATTGTCATGCCAAAACTGTTACCTTGGCTATTCCATCTTTGCCTAGGCTGGAGTGGAAGGTTTTGTCGGTTAGTTCATTTAATCGGATTATTTCTTTTATAAAGGCTCAACAACATGGTTGAGAAAGGTTGTTTGCTTATCTAGCCTAGGTTTGGGATACTACTGCAGAGACTCCGGCTATTGATTCAGTGCCAGTAGTTTGGGAGTTCTCCGGTGTATTTCCTTCAGATCTTCGATTTATGCCAACTGATCGTGATATTAATTTTTATATTGACTTGGCTCCAGATACCCAGCCTATATCTATCACACCGTATCGCATGGCTCCAAAAGAATTGAAAGAACAACTTTAAGAGTTACTAGCCAAAGGGTTCGTCAGACCGAGTGTATCGCCTTTGGGTGCACTAGTATTATTTGTGAAAATAAGGATGGAACAATGCGTATGTGTATTGATTATCGCCAATTGAACAAAGTCACTATTAAGAACAAGTACCCGTTGCTGCGTATTGATGACCTATTTGACCAGTTGCAGGGTGCTAGGGTGTTCTCTAAGATCGACTTGAGGTCGGGGTATCATCAGTTGAAGATTCGAGATACAGATGTTCCGAAAACTGCTTTCCGTACTTAGATATGGTCATTATAAGTTTCTGGTAATGTCTTTCGGTTTAACTAATGCCCCGGCAGCGTTTATATATCTGATGAACAGGATATTCAGGCCATATATTGATTCGTTTATCATTGTCTTCATTGATGACATTTTGATCTACTCGCACAGCAAGGAGGAACATGAGCAGCATATGAGAGTAGTGCTTCTGATTTGGAGTTAGCTGCGATTGTTCACTCTCTTAAGATTTGGAGGCATTTATCTTTATGGGGTGTGTTGTGAAGTTTATACTGATCATCGCAGTTTGCAATATTTGCTCAAGCAGAGGGACCTAAATTTGAGCAGCGCAGATGGCTGGAATTACTAAAAGATTATGATATTACTATCCTATATCATCCAGGCAAAGCAAATGTGGTTGCAGATGCCTTGAGTAGAAAGGCGGAGAGTATGAGTAGTTTGGCTTTCATTTCAGCAGAGGAAAGGCCATTAGCCTCGGATATTCAGTCCTTGGCTAATAGACTTGTGCGGCTAGATATTTCAGAGCCCAGCCGAGTTCTGGCATGTGTCGTAGCTCAGTCTTCACTATTTGACAAGATCAAGGCTCGCCAGTATAATGACCCACACTTAATGGTTCTTCGAGAAACGGTACTACGAGGTGGTGCCAAGGAAGTTACTGTTGGTGCGGATAGTGTTTTACACTGTCTGTGCTCTGATACCAACTGTTGGGAAGCATGTCAGGATAATAGAAGGGTAAAATATTTAAAGGAGAAAAGTAATAAATTGTACAAAACAAGACAAGACAAGATTTATGTGGTTCGGCAATTTTTGCCTACTCCACGGCCACACAAAGAATAACTCTTTATTAATTGAGAGAGAGAAGAATGTGAACTGAGAAGGGGATGCCTATTCATAGGCAGAGGAATCAGTTGAAATCTTCGTCAAAATGTGAACATGCAACAGGAGGACACCGCGATTGTAAACCAATTTAATTCTTTCACATTTTGTAGCCTTTTCATTCAGACTTCCATTCTTTCTTTGTTTTTTTCACACATCTTTTTCTTCTCTTTTCATTTATTTCTTTCTTTGACTTTTCCATTTTTTTGTCATCTTTTCTTTCTTGTTCCCATCATAAATACACCTAATGTAAAGGCACTGGACACTCAGACTGCTAAGCTTAATTCGTAGACATAGATTTAGCTAAACAACTGAGATCAAGCATGGCTAGATCATCACAAGGAAAGGTGATAACTATTCTTAGCATTGATGGTGGAGGTGTAAGAGGGATAATTCCCGGTACAATTCTTGCTTTTCTTGAATCCCAATTCCAGGTTAGTTAACATATATATATATATATATATATATATATATATATATATATATATACACCGTAGTTTCTTGTAATGAATATACGTCACATACACTGAGCAAAAAGATTTTTAAACAGTATCATTTATTCTTTTTTTTACCTCAAACCGTGCAAGTTCTTTATTTCAATATGCCCTTGCCTAGCGAATCGGCCTCCGGATGCCTCAAATATGGTCACAATTAATTCGATATAGTCAACACAAATTATAGGAATAAATTGACTATGGTATGAGTTATACATTTTTCTATTTTTTCCACAGAAACAGGACGGAAGTGATGCTAGGATCGCAGACTACTTTGACTACATAGCAGGGACAAGCACTGGAGGTTTAGTTACTGCAATGCTAACTACCCCAAATGAAAAGAATCGACCTTTATTTCTTGCAAATGAGATTACTGAATTCTATCTGAAGGAGAGCCCAAATATATTCCCCCAAGATAAAGCAAAGCCCCTGTAGGCATCAAAATTATCTTAATTACTCCTATATTCTTTCAACTTGAGAGTTTAGAAACGTGTCACATGAACATACTTATTTTACAAGGTGAATATTTGATTTATCGAGCCAAAAGAAATATATTCAGTTGAATTTATTGAACCCAGCTCTATATCAGCCAAAAGAACTCATCTTTACAGGTCATTTTAATTTTTTTCTTTTTGTTTTCTGTTTATCTCTTCTTTTTTTTCCTACTTAATTTTCTTCACTAATGATGGATGATTTAGCACAGGCGAAAGTGGACGACTCAAAGGATTGTCTACTAGCAGATGTTTGCATCTCTACATCTGCAGCACCATATTACCTTCCTCCTTATCATTTTGAAGTTAAGTCAAACCTGTTGGAAAAGCCGATTGGACCAACGAAATGGCTCTTGTTGAGTAAGTTCACCTTTTACAGCAATTATATACACATTAACCTGTTTTTTATATTATGAGTTCAACTTCTATATACATTAACCTTTAATTGCTCATAATAAATGGAACTAGTTATTACTTGGAAAATAAAACAGTCATCTTCTACCACATGTTTAATTACACAATCACGTAAAACTTCTTTGCTCTAGTGTATATATCACACAATCATGGATAATTTGATTGTTCCTCTTTTTCTTGGGTTTGTACAGGTTGGCAAAAAGATTGTCAGATCAAAGAAAGCTCCGCCAAAAACAAAAGGCTTGAGCAGAAGAAATGCCTATCTTCTCTAGTGTAGAAGCTCTTAGGTTGTTGGAGACTTTCAAAGAAATAATAAGCCGTCTGCTGGCTTTAATCCTTTAGGTGTGTAACATGGTTTAGACTATAATCGTCGGGTGTTGTTAAACTTACTTGAACGCTGAAATAAGATTATCTCTTTGTTTAAAGGCAAATGAACATCTCTGCATCTTTAGAGGCTTTTTGTTTTTCTTTACACCTTTTGTTTATACTCTCCAGTTAAAGGTTAATTACTCAACTGGATGATTGAACTACAAATCTTACTGTGGAATGGGAAATAATATATTTCTCACGACCCAATTTCACCTATAAGTCGTGATGGCGAACACTACAACTAGGCAAACCAACTAATAAATTAAGCATACATTGATAAAATTTAAAACCAAGAAAATATAATAAAACACAAACTCTACCAATGGGTGTGCCAAGACCTGGTCTCACAAGTGTATGAAAATCTAGTAGATTATACAAAACCCCAAATACTGTCTGAAATAAAAATAGACAGAATGAAAAACAATACAAGGAGAGACACTAGTAGCTGCAGAACGACTCAGAAAGGCAGCTCACCACTATGCCCCTGGATAGCGTGGGTGTAAGACGATAGGTCCCCCACTAGTACTTGCCTCAGGTCCTGCACAAAAAGTGCAGCAAGTGTAGTATGAGTACGTAAACCACGTGTACCCAGTAAGTATCAAGCCTAATCTCGAAGTGGTAGAGACGAGATGGCCGACTTTGACACTCACTATGGGTCAATAATAATAAATGAAATACAACTAGGATATTTAAATCATCATGATTTACAGAGTTTAAAAAAATTATTTTATTTAATCATCGAAAATAATCAAATTTCTTCACATGCTACAATTCTCAATATATTAATTAAATTTTTTCAATTCAAATAATTTTTAATTTATCAATTAAATATCATTTACAAGAATTACAATTTATTCTTTAACAAGCAAGAATAATAGTTCATTAAATTCCAAGGATTTTTCAATTTATCAATTAGTTTCGCAAGCTGAAATAAATTATTAAAGTATCGTGTAATTTATTAATATTATTAAGCACGATTTCTGTCGAGGACGTACGACCCGATCCAGAGTGTCGTGTACACTGTCGAGGGACGTGCGACGCGATCCATAGATGCATCTATCCTGCCGAGGCGTTCGGCCCGCTCCACAAGAAAGGAGGACATTTTCTTATGTACCTCCGGAAGGAGAATATATTTATTGTGAGATAAATTCGGGAGGAAGAATAATTTCTTTTAACAATTATTTAATTTTAAACAGAAAATCAAACATATAAATTTTTCCATCCTTTAATATTTTGATCTAACAATTCACAATATATATATATATAAATATATCAAATAATATTAATTAAACAAAGAATACAAATTAAACAAGGAATACAATTTACACGAGTAATTCATGCTTTGAATCCTAAACTACCCAGACTTTAGCATTAATAGTAGCTACGCATGGACTCTCGTCACCTCGTGCGTACGTAGCCCCCGCAATTATCAATAATTATTCAATTTAATCCTTATAGGGTAATTTCCTCCTCACAAGATTAGATAAGAGACTTACCTCGTCTCAAAGTCCACTTTCTGATTATCGCGTCGCGTAAAATTCTCGATTCAATGCCGAAAAATCTGAAACTATCCAAAAGTTATATAAAATAATTAATATATGTTCAATAATTCAAAATTCATCGATTAAATAAATTACTCTATCCAAAATGGTAAAATTTCTAAAATTCACCCCAGGCCAACGTGCCCGGATTTTGGAAATTTTCGGATGAAAACGTTACCCATAATCTCAAGAACTCAAATATATAATTTCTATCCAATTCCATAACCATTTTCGTGGTTAAAATCGCATTTTCATAAAAATCTAGGTTTTACACGTAAACCCTTGATTTCTAAGATTTACTAGTTATAATCTACCTATAATCTATGTATTTAACTCAAAGGGTGTAGAATTAACTTACCTCAAAGTGCTAGGTGAAAACCCTCTTCCAAAAGCTCCAAGAATCACCCAAGAGATGAAAGAAAAGTGATATAAATGGCCTAAGTCGCGCATTAAATGAGCTGGGCACATGCCTCTGATGTTGCATTTGCGACACCAGGTTCGCAAATGCGAGGGTTGCAAATGCGACACAACTCTCGCAAATGCGAAGCTTGGCCTTCAGCTGCTGGGGTCGCAAATGCGACCAAAAAGTCGCAAATGCGAACTCTGCTGGGATCGCAAATGCATCAAATGTGTCGCAAATGCGAACACTACCTATGTCTGGCTTCTTCGAAATTGCGAAGCCCTTCTCGCAAATGCGAGGTTCGCATTTGCGAACAATATCTCGCATTTGCGAGACCTGCAACTACTGCCAAGAAACATCAGAAAAGTGATGTATTTTCATTCCTTTCGAACGTCTGAAACTCACCCGAGCCCTCGGGGCTCCACTCCAACTATCCACACAAGTCTAATAACCTCATACAAACTCGCTCGAGCGATCAAAATTCCAGAAATAACATCAAAAACCAAGAATCAGATGCCAAAACGCATGAATTGACTTATGAATTCAAAAACATAAAAAAAAAGACTTCTGCTCGTCCGATTCCTATCAAATCAACTTGGAATGACACCAAATTTTGCGCACAAGTCATAAATGACATAATGGAGCTATAAAAATTTTCGGAACTGGATTCCGACCCCGATATCAAAAAGTCAACTCCCTGGTTAAACTTCCAACCTTAAATTCTTATTTTAGCCATTTCAAGCCTAATTTAGCTACGGATTTCCAAATAAAATTTCGAACACACTCCTAAGCCCAAAATTATCATACGGAGCTGTTGGAATTGTAAAAATTCTATTCCGGGGTCACTTTCTCAAAATGTTGACCTAAGTCAAACTTGGCCTTTTAAAGCCATCTTAAATAACCAAATGTCCCTATTTCAACCCAAACACTTCCAAATCCCGAACCAACCATCTCCGCAAGTCATAAATTATTAAAAGCACACACGAAAAGTTTTATTTTAGGGAACGGAGTTCTAAAAGTCAAAATAACCGGTTGGGTGATTACATTCTTCACCTCTTAAACAAACATTCGTCACGAGTTTAGAATAATACCTGGAGTGCTAAATAAGTGTGGTTATTTGCTCCCATGTCCTCCTCGGCCTCCCAAGTCGCTTCCTCGACTGGTTGGCCCCTCCACTGGACCTTTACTGCAGAAATCCTCTTGGACCTCAACTGGAGAACTTGTTTATCAACAATGGCAAATGGCTCTTCTTCATAACCCAAACTCTTATCTAGCTGAACTGTGCTGAAGTCCAACATATGTGATAGGTCAACATGATACTTTCGGAGCATAAATACATGAAAAACCGAATGAACTCCCGCTAGACTGGGAGGTAATGCAAGCTCATAAGCAACCTCCCCAACTCGTCTCAACACCTCAAATGGGCCTATAAACCTTGGACTCAACTTGCCCTTCTTCCCTAATATCATAATTTCCTTCATAGGCGAAACTTTCAAGAGAACTTTTTCACCTACCATAAAGAATAAATCATCTGCTTTCTGATCCGCGTAAATCTAATGTCTGGACTGTGCTGTATGAAGTCGCTCCTGAATCAACTTTACCTTTTTCAAGGCATCCCTTACCAAATCAGTACCATATAACTTAGCCTTATCGGGCTCAAACCATCCGATAGGTGAACGGCATCGACGATCATATAAAGCCTCAAATGGAGCCATCTCGATACTGGATTGGTAACTGTTATTATGAGCAAACTTGGCCAAAGGCAAGAAACGATCCCACTGACCTCTAAAGTCAATCACACATGCCCTGAGCGTATCCTCCAAAATCTGAACTGTCCGCTCTGACTGCCCATCGGTCTGTGGATGGAAGGTTGTGCTAAGCTCTACACGGGTCCCCAACTCACTCTGTACTGCTCTCCAGAAAATGTGAAGTAAACTGAGGGCCTCTATCTGATATAATAAAAATTGGCACACCGTGCAACCGAACTATCTCCTGAATATAGGAAAAGCCGATTGGACCAACGAAATGGCTCTTGTTGAGTAAGTTCACCTTCTACAATATATATATATATATACACACACACACACACACACATTCACCTATTTTTTATGTTATTAGTTTAACTTCTATACACATTAACCTTTAATTGATCATAATAAATGGAACTAGTTACTTGGAAAATAAAGCAAGTCATCTCCTACAACATGTTTAATTATACAATCGTGTAAAACTTCTTTGCCAGTATATTATGTTTACCCGAAAAAAGGGACAGAGTTGAATTTATGCGCGGTTCCGAAGATACGTGATACAACTTAATACAGAATTCTAGGATAAATAAAAGTATGAATATAGATTGGAGAAAAATGTAATCTAGGCCAATCAATTATGAACAGTGAAATTTTGGATTTAATAAAAATAGAATCAATCTAAGAAACTAGAAAGATTACTCTTGCTTGTAGAGGGGATAATACAATTTGTGATAGTGTAAGTCCTGCCATAGGTCCCTTACAAAAATGATAAACAAGTCCTTTTATAGTGAAAGGGTTTGGCTCCAAGCATAATAAAATAAACATTCAGTGGGAAACCCATGATAAATCAGCTTTTTCATAATTTCTGCCAAGATTCCCTCTAGTGGAATTACAACGGCTTTTGTCTGCGAGCCCGATCTTGCTTAGAACCCTCGATTTTGGTTCGAGCTTGATTTCGGCTCGAACTTGTGATCTTGACTCGAGCTCGATCCCGGTTCGAGCCCTCGAACGGATTCCTGGTCGATGTAGGTTGGTTTTTGGATTATCTGCACGATAGATCTACCCGCGACATGGTTCGATTCTTGTTCGAGTTTGATTATGATATCGATCTCAATACGAATCGGCCTTCCCAGGCTCTAGATTAGTTCGTGCCCCCCCCCTTCGGGATCTTACTTCGATGTATCACCCTTCGAACCGTACCGGACATGCCAAATCCATTTCGACTGTATACAGATAGTCCCCTCATTTCTTAGAAATAAATACGGCGAGAAACGATATGATTTTCAACAGCTCGATCGGATTATATTCTGTTGATTCCATCAGGTTCGATCATGACGCACATGATAGCTGTCATGTCGTTTTAGTCTCCCAAGGAATTTAATGCATATCAGGTGGTGGTCGGCCACTACTGATAATGAACCGCCGTCGCTTTGAACCTATAAATCACTCTCACCTTTATCTTTTACCAATTTTACATCTTCAATCTTCTAAAATTTCTCAATCTCTTCTTACAAAAAAACTGTGATTTATTTCCGAAAGGATCCCTCAATTCTATCAAATCTCTATCACCTTCTTCTGCTCCTTATTTTTGAATTCAAAAATGGTGAAAACATCGCAAAAAGTTCCTCAGAAAGAGAAAGCTTCATCTTCACAGTGCTGTGTCGCCGATGAGACACCGGTGGAACCACGGCCAGAGGAGTGTGTCCCCGGGGCGTGCATCCTTACTTCAGATTTTAAAGTTGATAAAGGTTCATCGGTCCCTGGCCGGTGTGAGCCGGTATCGAGGTACATGTGTTCGATTACTGAGAAGCACCTCGATCTGTTAAAGAAGGACTGCAATTGGGGGGAAAAAGAAGTGATAATACCTACCCCTGACGAAGACATTACTTCTCACGTGAAAAGGTTTTTGAACGTATATACCTATCCTTTCACTTTGGGTCCCCTCGATTCTGTCGTTATCGACTTTTGTCGACAGTATCAGGTAACTTTAGGCCAGGTCCATCCTTCTTTGTGGCGGATCGTTATTCTGATCCGATATTTCGTGAGCAAAATTGAGGGGATGTCGTTCACCCTTGATCATCTTATCCAGCTATACCGTCCCTGACTTTTTCGGGGAAGGTTAATTAAACTCCAGCGTCGGGCTACCAAGGCTTTGTTCTCGAGTATTGATGAGGAGAGGGACCAGGGTTGGATGAGCAGGTTCGTTCGAGTAAGGACTTCGGACCTGATCCCGACCAAAAAGATGCCCTTTCCCGAGGAGTGGAATTTGAAACGTAAGTGTGATTTTGTTGTTGTTTCTATTTTGTTCTTTCATTTGTTCTCTTATCGACACTCCCCTATTCGTGACGTAGCGGTTCCCTGGATTCCCGGAGCGGTTCCCAACCTCAAGAATTGGGTACGGGCTCTTGTGTCGACTTCCACATACGCCGAGCGCTCATGGCGTGATTTGTCTAAGGGTCGGTAGGAGGCCAAAAACCACGGTAAAGTCATTTCTCGGAATCTGACGAGGCACTTCTCGATATATTTTTGATAAGGTTTCCCATATGCAGGTTTGGGTAAGGATGCGGTCTTGAGACCTATGTCTAATGAGGAGGATGTTTCGACCTTCGTTCCAAAGCCTGTGAAGGAAAATAAAAATAAGAGAGCTTCGTTGTCCGAATATCCAAAACCGAAGAAGAGGACGGCTCGTAAACCAAACAATAATGTCATTCCTTTGATCGTAGAATCTGTTTTTCGCCTAAGGGATGAAGAAGAAGAAGTAGAAGAAGAAGAATATAATGAGTCCATGCTGGCGGTCCGGACGAAGAGAGCCACCGATGCTTCAATGCCGGCTGGATCGATGATGCCCTATGGGGCTCCGTCTCGAACTGAAAATATACCGGAGATTGGTTCTGGCAGAGTCCCCGAACTATCGGATGTCGAAGACACCTCTCATCGGAATCAACCCGCAGGGGTTACAATCAGGGAGCCCTTCGAACCCCTCTGAGCCGAGGTGAATGCTCTGAGCGATTCACTTGAGGCAGCAGCGATCAAGGACTCGCCTCTCTTTCCCGATTTTTCCGCAGGGGTGATTTGGGAAGCTCAAGCTCTGGGGGCCCTTAATCTAGATAGGACTCACGATGAAGAGGATCCATTTCATGACCTGTTTACTGGTATCGAGGACGTTGCCGGTGCCGGTGATGAATCAGATCTTTTTCACGGTTTGCGGCAGGCTTTGGACCAAGTGAGTCTTTTGAAAGCCTTTTTGTTGGTATTGCCTTTATGTTCGTCTTTCGTTAACTTTGCTCCTTGTTTCTTCGTAGGCTGCGGCAGTCCATCGAGAATAATGTTCTCGTTCCCAGAATGAGCTGCATCGATACGCGGCCGACCTAAAACGCGCTATCGATGAGCGGAACTCTATCAAACTTTCCTTAGGACAGAGAGAGGAGGAAATAAAAGATCTCCTGGTCGAGCGGTCCAAGGCTTATCGAGACTAGAATAATTTGTCTGAGCAGGTAATGATGCTTTTGAAAACCTATGGGTTTGATACCGGAACGGTATCTAACATTTCGGTCTCACAGCTACAGCAGAAAATCGAGATGATAGGGAAGCTGCGTGAGGAGGTCGATCTGATAAGGATGGAATCCTTGCGCTGGAAAGAAAGTATGGACCGCTTTGCTGCAGAAAAAGAGACCGCTCGAGCCCAGTTATCGTTGTCTGAAACCCAACTTCAGAAAGTGAAGGAAAAAAACCTGGTTCAAGCAAAGAAAATCGAGGAGCTTGAGGCTCGGTTGGCCTTAGTACTCGCCAAGGCCGAATCCGATGCTGAAAAGGCAAAGACTTATGCGGACGCGCTCGTGGCCGTCTATCGGGCTGATGCTGAAGATGCCCAAGTTTAGGCAAGAGAGGCAGCTGAATCCGCCGATGGTCGGGTGCATTGGGTTGCCGAACTTGCTAAGTACCGATCCAGGAGAGAAACCCTCGAGGAGATTCATGCTCGCGGCTTCGATCTCACGGAAGAGATAAAAAGGGAAAAAGAACTCGAGGCTGATGCCGAAGCTCTGGTTTTCGATGATGATGATGAGGATGATGGGAGCAAAAGCGGATCCGAGAACGGGGGGAATCTGATAAAGAGAAGACCGCTCCCGTTTAATTTTTTTTTGTTTTTTTGCTGTAGCCACCCATATAAATAAATTTTGTGTATAGGCCTCTTCTTTTGCCAACTTGCTTTTGATTTTGTTTCCTGGGTTGCTGTGATTTGCCTCATGAATATTTCCATAATGTTTTAAACCAATTAATCAAACTCGAACCTCGTAGTCTCTTCAACCGAGCGAGTGTCTTCTTGTGCTCGATTTAATTGTCAACGATTTGATTTTGAAGAGAATATAGCCCGTAGGCGTGGTGGTCGAGCGATTGCTTACTTGTGCTCAAATTAATGTAGCCCGTGGGCTTGGTCGAGTGAATGATTCGAACTCGAATTAATGCAGCCCGTAGGCTACTTGGTCAAGTAAGTTTTTGCTCGAATTCGAGATAAAAAATAGCCCGTAGGCTTGATCGAGTGAATGATTCGAACTTGAATTAATGCAGCCCGTAAGCTATTTGGTCGAGTGAGTTTTTGCTCGAACTCAAGATAAAAAATAGCCCGTAGGCTTAATCGAGTGAATGATTTGAACTCGAATTAATGCAGCCTGTAGGCTATTTGGTCGAGTGAGTGTTTGCTCGAACTCAAATTAAGGAATAGCTCGTAGGCTCGATCGAGTGAATGATTCGAACTCGAATTAATGCAGCCCGTAGGCTATTTGATCGAGTGAGTGTTCGGGCTATTTGGTCGAGTGGTTTTTTGCTCGAACTCGAGATAAAAAATAGCCCATAGGCTCGATCGACTGAATGATTCGAACTCGAATTAATGCAGCCCGTAGGCTATTTGGTCGAGTGAGTGTTTGCTCGAACTCGAATTAAAGAATAGCCCGTAGGCTTGGTCGAGTGAGTGATAGCCCGAACTTGAGATAAAAAATATATAGCCCGTAGGCTTAATGGTCGCATTATATCTTAATTCTTCACATGTTATTACACGCCAGGGTTCGGGCCAACTTATACGAGCATGGCTCGCTTCGATCATTTAGCTCTTTACAGTTTTCCTATCGGGACCCTGTTGCTGCGAAATAACTCTCTTACGGGGCCTCGGATATTATCATAAGTGCAGCACGACCAGTGGTTGCCTCATTAAAAACCTTGCCGAAAAACCCATTTGGGATAAAAACCGGTCTTAAGGAAAAAAGAGTGCAACGCGTGCTTTCTGATGAGAGATCTGTCCCCTGTTCGGACTTCTGCAGGGGTCAGTTTCGAGATGTAAACGAATATGGAAAGGTTGTACCTTAACAGTAGTACCGTTTCAGATGTGATACATTCCAGTTGCTTGATAACTATTTGTCGTTTATGACGCCGATCCCGTACGATCCCTTTCCGATGTCCTCGAGTACCTGATATGGTCCTTCCCAGTTCGTTCCTAGCTTCCCTTCATTCGGATTCCGAGTATTGATGGTAATTTTTCTTAACACTAAGTCCCCAGGCTTGAAATGGCGGAGCTTGGTTCTTCAGTTATAATACCTTTCGATTCGTTGCTTTTGGGCGGCCATTCGGACGAGGGCAGTTTCTCGCCTTTCGTCCGATAGTTCGAGGCTTGTGTTCATAGCCTCGTTATTTGATTCTTCCATCGAGAATCGAAATCTGGCACTGGGTTCACCGACCTTGACTGGTATTAATGCTTCGGATCCATATACTAAGGAGAACGGGGTCTCCCCCGTACTGGATTTTAATGTTGTCAGATATGCCCAAAGGACTTCGGGCAGGATTTCTCTCCATCTCCCTTTAGCATCGTTCAACCTCTTCTTTAAGTTTTGAATGACAGTTTTATTCGTTGATTCGGCCTGCCCGTATCCACTGGGGTGGTACGGCATCGACAATATCCTTTTTATCTTGTGGTCTTCGAGGAATCTTGTTACTTTGCCGCCAATGAATTGCTTTCCATTGTCACATACTATTTCGGCGGGTATCCCGAACCGGCATATGATATGATCCCAAATAAAGTCTATAACTTCTTTCTCTCTTATTTTCTCGAACGCCTGCGCTTCAACCCATTTAGAAAAATAGTCAGTCATAAACAAAATAAATTTAGCTTTACCTGGGGTTGATGGCAGAGGGCCGACGATATCCATTCCCAATTTCATGAAAGGCCACGGGGATAGGACCGAGTGGAGTGGTTCTCCGGGCTGGTGGATCATTGGCGCGAACCTTTGACATTTATCATATTTACGAACAAATTCCTTCGTATCTTTGCCCATATCGATCCAATAATACCCTGCTCTGATTATTTTTTGGACTAATGTGTCGGCTCGAGAGTGATTCCCGCAAGTACCCTCGTGCACTTCCTGTAGGACATAATCGACATCCCCCGGACCCAGGCATACAGCCAATGGTCCGTCGAACGTTCTTCGGTACAGTGTTCCATCTGAAGCTAGAGTGAATCGAGCAACCTTGGTCCGAAGGGTTCTGGACTCTTTAGGGTCCAATGGGAGTTTTCCGTTTTTCAAATATTCGATATACTTGTTTCTCCAATCCCAAGTTAAGCTTGTAGAATTTATTTCGGCGTGTCCTTCTTCAACTACCGATCTCGAAAGTTGAACCACATTCCCCGAGCCCATATCATCTACCTCGACCGATGACCCCAAATTCGCCAGTGCGTCGGCCTCATTATTCGGTTCCCGTGGTACATGCCGTAAAGTCCATTGTTTGAAATGGCGCAAAGTGATAAGAAGTTTATCTAAATACCTCTGCATTCTACCTTCTCGAACTTCGAAAGTTTTGTTTACTTGACTCACCACCAGTAAGGAATCGCAGTTGGCTTCAATGATTTCTGCTCCCAAATTTCTAGCTAGCTCAAGACCTGCAATCACGGTTTCGTACTCGGCCTCGTTGTTAGTCAATCTGATAATTTTAATAGATTGTCTAATAATGCCACCCATGGGTGGTTTCAAAACTATGCCCAGCCCGGACCCTTTTACGTTTGAAGCCCCATCTGTAAAAAGGACTCATACCCCCGATGATGTACCTGATTTCAATAGTTCTTTTTCGGCTTTAGGTATGAGGGCTGGTGTGAAATCGGCCATGAAGTCTGCTAGGACTTGAGACTTGATGGCCATACGGGGTTGATATCGATATCGTACCCACTGAGTTCGACGGCCCATTTGGCCAGCCGGCCTAATAACTCGGGTATGTGCAAAATATTACGAAGCGGGTAAGTAGACAATACGCATATGGGATGACATTGGAAATACGGCCTTAACTTCCTCGAGGCGCTTATTAGTGCAAGCGCCAACTTTTCTAGGAGCGGATATCTAGTTTCCGCATCTCCTAAGGTTCGACTTGTATAATAAACTGGGAATTGCGTACCTTGCTCTTCTCGAACCAGGACACCGCTTATGGCGACTTCCGACACTGCTAGGTATAAGCAAAGTTTCTCATCAGTTTTTGGAGTGTGAAGCAGTGGTGCTCTTGATAGATATCGTTTTAGTCCTTCTAATGCTTGTTGGCACTCCGGGGTCCACGAAAAATCGTTCTTCTTTTTGAGTAGAGAAAAAAATTTATGACTTCGATCGGATGACCTCGATATGAATCGGCTTAGGGCGGCGATCCGACCCGTTAGTCTTTGCACGACCTTTATGCTGTCTACGACGGTGATGTCTTCAAGAGCCTTGATTTTATCGGGGTTAATCTCTATTCCCCGATGTGATACCATGAAGCCGAGGAACTTGCCCGAACCGACACTTAAGGCACATTTTTCGGGGTTGAGCTTCATTTTGTATTTTCTCAGAATCTCGAACGTTTCCTATAAATGAATTAAATGGTCCTCTACGTGCAGGGATTTGACTAACATGTCATCAATATAAACCTCCATTGATTTTCCTATTTGTTCTTCGAACATTTTATTCACTAGGCGTTGGTAAGTGGCCCCTGTATTTTTTAGCCCGAAGGGCATCACATTATAACAATATGTCCCATATTTGGTGACAAACGAGGTTTTCTCCTGGTCCTCCGGGTTCATCTGTATTTGATTATACCCGGAATAAGCATCGAGAAAAGTGAGGATCTCGTGGCCGGCCGTGGCATCGATCATGCGATCGATGTTGGGCAATGGAAAAGAATCCTTGGGGCATGCTTTGTTCAAATCCTTATAGTCCATGCACATCCTAAGTTTGTCCCCTTTTATAGGGACTACGACTACGTTGGCTAACCATTCGGGGTATTTTACCTCCCGAATGGACCCTATTTTGAGAAGTTTGGTTACCTCGTCCTTTATGAAGGCGTTCTTTCTATCGGACTGGGGTCTTCTTTTTTGCTTCACCGGTCTGAACCGATGGTCCAAACTTAGCTGATGTGTCGTTATGTCCGGCGGGATCCCTGTTATATCTAAATGGGACCAGGCAAAACAATCGATGTTATTGATAAGAAATTGAACGAGTTTCTTCCTAAGTTCAGGGCTCAGCCCCGTTCCCAAGTATACCTTTTGCTCGGGCCGGCACTCGATTAATACGACTTGTTCTAGCTCCTCGATCGTTGATTTTGTGGCATCGGAGTCATCGGGAGTTAAGAAAGATCAAGGGACCCTTTGGTCTTCGTTCTCTTCGACTTTCTGGTTGTCAGGCTGGGTTGGAGTCACTGTCTGTGATTGCTATTTGGTGTCCCGTTCTCCTTCCGGGCCCGGTCCCTTTATCAGCGAAAGTGAGGACATTGGTTTGGCTTCATCGACGATGAACATTTCTTTTGCGGCTGGCTGCTCTCCGTATACCATTTTGACTTCTCCCGACACCGAAAATTTGAGGACCTGGTGCAGGGTCGAAGGCACGGCTCTCATGTTGTGGATCCATGGCCTTCCGAAAAGGGCGTTATACCTCATATCGCCTTCGATCACGTGAAACTTTGTTTCCTGGACAGTTCCGGCCACGTTTATTGGCAAGGCTATCTCCCCTTTGGTGGTTTCGCATGCCATATTGAACCCGTTTAGGACCAGAGTTGCATGCATAATTTGATCCTGCAGGACGAGCTGCTCTACTACCTTTAATCGGATGATATTGGCCGAGCTACCTAGATCAATCAACACACGCTTAATCTTAGTTTTATTTACGAGTACGGATATTACTAGGACATCGTTGTGAGGTTGGATGACCCCTTCTGCATCTTTATCACCAAAGGACAAAGTCCCCATGGGTGCGTACTCTTGAGTCCGAGATCGCTTTTCCCTCACCATCGATATTTTAGTGCGCTTAAGCATCGGTCCCCGGGGGGTATCGGTGCTGCCGATGATCATGTGGATAACTTGTTGTGGTTCTTCTTGCTCGTTCTGCTTGCTGACATCCCTACTTCTAAAATGGCTCTTTGCTCTATTACTCAGAAACTCCCGAAGGTGCCCTTTGTTAAATAGGCGAGCTATTTCCTCTCTTAGTTGCTTGCAATCTTCCATTATGTGGCCATGGGTTCCATGGTATTCACACGTTTGATTTGGATTTCTCCGGGCATGATTGGTTTGCATTGGTCGGGGCCATTTAGTGTTTTCGATGCGTCCGATGGCCGATACGAGAGCGGATGCACCAACGCTGAAGTTGTACTCTGATAATCGAGGTGCTTCTATAGGCTCGGCATGTTTGTCGAAGCCGCTCTTACTCATAAGCCCCCGAGAATTTTGTCCCCGATCAATTCTTTGACTGTTTCGAACTGCATTGCGTGTTGAACCATTGTTTACCCGATCGGTGATGTATGGTCGATATCGGTCTCTGTTTGACCTTTGTTCTCTGTCGATCTGATTTTGATTAATAACTGTCCTGTTCTGACGAACAGGTCCGTACGGGGTCCCCGACTGATCGTCCTCGACCCTAATTTTTGATTGATATCGGTTATGTACATCTGCCCAAGTTACCGCCGGGTACTCGATCAAATTTTGCTTCAGCCGATGTGATGCTGTCGAACTTAGCTCGTTCAATCCTTGGGTGAAAGCTTGTACGGCCCAGTCGTCGGTGACCGGGGGTAAGTCCATGCGTTCCATTTGAAATCGGGATATGAATTCCCTCAGCATTTCTCCCTGCCTTTGCTTTACTTTGAAGAGGTCTGATTTTCTCGTTGCAACCTTTATGGCACCAGCATGTGCTTTTACGAATGAATCTGCCAACATGGCAAAAGAATCGATGGAATTTGGTGGTAGATTGTGGTACCAAATCATAGCTCCTTTCGAGAGGGTCTCCCCGAACTTTTTCAATAGCACGGATTCAATCTCGTCATCTTCCAAATCTTTGCCTTTTATGGCACACGTGTAAGATGTGACATGTTCGTTAGGATCGGTCGTACCGTTGTATTTGGGAATTTCGGGCATATGGAACTTTTTGGGGATTGGCTTCGGTGCCTCACTCGATGGAAAAGGCTTTTGTATGAATTTTTTTGAATCAAGCCCTTTATCATTGGCGGAGCTCCCGGGATTTGTTTGACCCTGGCATTATATGTCTCCACCCTCTTGTCGTTGGCTTCTACTCGTTTCGTGAGTTCTTCGAGCAGTTTAGTAATTTCGGGATTAGTCCCCGATTCCTGCTCGTTAGATATTACTATGGCAGGCTCTGTTCTAGGGGTGACCTCTCGAAGTGGGTTGGAAACCGGCCTGCTTCGTGCGCGAGTTTGGCTCTGTAGCTGAGCTATTGCTAATTGTTGGGCTTGTACCATCTCGAAGATCATGCGTAATATGGCCCCGATCTCTTCCGGGTTTTGGGTTTCTTGGGCTACGGATCGAGCACCACCCTGAATGCTTCTTTCCGGTTCGGAACGCTGGTTTGCTTCCAAAGAAATTTGTGAATTGACATCTAGTGGTATTCCGGCTCGAATCTCGGGTAGTGCCAGTTGTTGGTTTCATCTTAAAGGCCGGCTTCGTAATCAGTCGGCGAAGCCATTTGGTCGGTGGCTATTCGTAGCCGAACCTGAATTGAAGGTTGTTTTCAGAAATAAGTGACCACTATTAGCCTCGACCCCACGGTGGGTGCCAAACTGTTTACCCGAAAAAAAGGATAGAGTTGAATTTATGCGCGGTTCCGAAGATACGTGATACAACTTAATACAGAATTCTAGGATAAATAAAAGTATGAATATAGATTGGAGAAAAACGTAATCTAGGCCAATCAATTATGAACAGTGAAATTTAGGATTTAACAAAAATAGAATCAATCTAAGAAACTAGAAAGATTACTCTTGCTTGTAGAGGGGATAATACAATTTATGATAGTGTAAGTCCTTCCATAGGTCCCTTACAAAAATGATAAACAAGTCCTTTTATAGTGAAAGGGTTTGGCTCCAAGCATAATAAAATAAACATTCAGTGGGAAACCCATGATAAATCAGCTTTTCCATAATTTCTGCCAAGATTCCCTCTAGTGGGATTACGACGGCTTTTGTCTGCGAGCCCGATCTTGCTTAGAACCCTCGATTTTGGTTCGAGCTTGATTTCGACTCGAACTTGTGATCTTGACTCGAGCTTGATCCCGGTTCGAGCCCTCGAACGGATTCTTGGTCGATGTAGGTTGGTTTTTGGATTATCTGCACAATAGATCTACCCGTGCCATGGTTCGATTCTTGTTCGAGTTTGATTATGATATCGATCTCAACACGGATCGGCCTTCCCAGGCTCTAGATTAGTTCGTGCCCCTCCCCCCTCCTTTGGAATCTTACTTCGATATATCACCCTTCGAACCATACCGGACATGCCAAATCCATTTCGACCGTATACACATTAGTTTGTTAATGTTTATTGGCCTTAGCAACCGAAAACACAGTGTGAAATCAGGAGCCATAACAATCTTAATTTCCTTTTCATGCAAATAAAGCTGGTCAACTAGGAAACTAAAACAAATGAAGAAATTGGGCGGAAAGACAGAGGAAGGAGAACTTGATTCTAAGATCAAGTTGCACCTATTTGGTGGAGTGAGATTCTGTTCATGAATCATTGTTCATACTTAAAAAGGCAATCTATGGAATAAAGTTGCAAGAATCAGCATCATTTCAAACCCACAATATGAGAAGAAATTCATATTATTAGGATGATGTTTCCATCATGGATACCCTCATCTTAAATAAAAGTCCAAAAGGAAAAGATACCTATCAGATTTTATAGTTGATTGATTCCCTAGCACTTCTAAAGTTAGTGCAAATTTAACAGCGAGTAAAGGATAGAACAAATAAGGCATCATATATATATTGTAGAGCTAACAAACTAAAGGAGAACAGATGGCAACAATGAGTTGTTTCGAGCTTCCAGTGCAGCAGCCAAATAGAGATATGTCAGTGCAAGAATTCAAGGTGTGAATTAAGCAATTCGACATGGATCGTGACAAACGTATTAGCCGCGAAGAACTAACATAGGCACTTCAGAGTCTACACATGGTTCAGCTCATGGAAGGCTCGTCAAGTTATGAAAACTGCTGATACTGACCAAGTTGCACCATTTTGGTGAAGTGAGATTCTGTTTGCGTCATTGTTCATGCTTAAAAAGGTATTCTAGAAAGATTCTATTGTTAATTTACTCCCTATAATTGTAGTTGGAATAAATTTAAGATCATTTGGAGAAGATTTGAGATGGTTTGATCGAATTGCATTGTAATTTCGAAGAACAATTTGTTGCACTTATCAATTATGTCAATTGGATTGATTTCGACAATTTAATAGATAGGTCGAATACAAATAACACAAAGTCATATAATAGAGTTTGGTAAACAATCACAAAGCCATGCCAACACTGACTTGTTCAGCAATTGCATTTGCTGAATTATCATCCTTGTATGATCGTTCTTCTTCTTCTATGGCTCTCTACACGGACTACTGTAGTGACCCTTTTTATCGCAATTCCAACAAGTAATGTCTTTGCGATTCTTGGATTGCCCTCTTCTCCTTGACTTTGATCTGCCACGATCATGACTTTATCCTCTTTGGCTGCTTCTCCCCCTACTTGATTCTCTTCGGCAAATATCTTTGCTTAGAACCAAGTCTCTAATATCATCCAATTTGAGTATGGTACTTTCCGATGAACTCCTAACTGCAGTTACTGTTGCGGACCAATTCTCTGCTAGAGATGATAGTAGAATCAACGCCCTGACTTTGTGACTTCGTCATCAAATGTTATATTAACATAACTCAACTGAGTTAATATTACATTAAACTCATTGATATGTTCCGTAACAGATCCACCTTCTGTCATCTTTAAGTTGAACAACCGACGTATCAAATAAACTTTATTTGAAGCATATGGCTTCTCGTACATATTTGATAACGCCTTCATCATACCTGCAGGTCTTCTAGTTAATGATGTTGAACGCTACATTTTGTGTCATCACACCAAGAGCTTGGCGATCTAATAGATCTCAATGCGCTTTGGACATATTCTTTAGTTTTACCCCGGTCAGAGGTAAGTGTAATTTTTTTATGGTACAAATAATCTTCTATCTGCATTTTTCATAATCCAAAATCTTTGCCAATGAACTTGTCAATTTTAACATTCCCTTATTCCGATGTTATTTCTTCACAAAAAATATTTCTTTTTATGTGAATAGTGCCTTTGAATAGTAATTGATGGTAGGCTAGAAATACGAGTTTTTGGCTACTCTGCACCGATTATTTGCTACACTTTAATTGTATTGGAGCTAAAATATGGACAACTTCTACTCAGTACGTATTTTTTATTGTGTAAGTTGAGATTCCTGGCTAAGACGAGTTTTTGGAGATAAATTGAATCAAAAGAGAATTTTAAAGTATGAATAAAAATTTAAAAATTAAGTCGGAATCAAATTCGGAGACCGAAGACCAGGACCGAATACGTATTTGCATAGTGAAAGAAATAAAAAGAGAAAGCAATAGTGGAGGAACTAATGACATGAAAACTTAGCAAGACACTTTGTGTCTGCCAACAATTGAGTATTCTCCAAAGTCATGACTATGACGTCATGTCCAAGAAGGGAGCTATATACTTTGTTAGGCAGAAACGAATAGCTCTCTGTTTTTGTCCATTGGCGCTTCGTGCGGCGCGACGTGCCCGACGGCGTGTCAATGCAATATTTAGGTCTGTGCAATCCTATTTCGACCCATTAATGTTTCGGTTTAAGACTATTCCTATAATGTATAAATACACGGTAAACATATTTTTGAGGGTGGATTCAACCTAGGATAATTTAGAGAGCTACCACGACCGGAAGATACAACAAAATTTCATTAATTCTTTTGCTAACAATCGGTGTAATACGGGAGTTTGTATTGTAAAGTTATTTTCGATGTTTTCTATGTTCTTAAACTTATTTGTGATAACTTTCTCCATATCCATGGAGTAGTTCTTCCCTAGGATTTTGATATGGTGTTTTGAGTGTTATTTGTAGATTTAACTCTAATTTAATTATTTGAATATGTTTATGAAGCTTTGAATTAATTGCGAAATCATTCACCGTTTTATTTAATCGAAAAAAAAAGAATATTTTGGTGATTATCTTTGTATTATTTGGTTTGGTTTAATTTAGTGATTCTTCTAAGTAATCGAGAGAGCTTTTTGAATTATTGATTAAACCAAGTTCGGAGAATATTCGAGAGACGTTTTTCTAAAGACTAGTCCATTAACGTGCTCTTGCATATCTTTACAGTGATTCATATTAGTTTATTTTGTAGAGTTCAGATTTAATCGAGAGAGGAATCTTCACCTTATGTTTAAGCTAATTATCAAGTGAATTTGGGAGAATCATTAAAACATTAGAAGTGAATTTAAACAGAGTTAAATCGTGAATAACTATCTTATACCTATCATGGCATGACCCTTATTTCTCATATTGTTTACAAACCATTTTAGTTCAGCTCTCGTTCTCTATATATGATCAGGTCTAATTATTAGTAGTCTTAATTTAGTAGTTAATTGTAGTAGTAATCACTCCAACTCAAGTGTTGATCATCCTAAATAGCAACTAATCCAGAAATTACTCGAACATTATTTAAATCCAATCCTTGTGGAGACGATAATTAAACTATACTATTTTTGACTAGCGAGTATTAATTTCGTGTTGTGTTTTGCGCTCATCAGTAACCGCAAATAGTACTCTGTGTAGAAAAAATGTTCCAATCGTATAAGGTAGACAACACTCACTATTGATGAATAATACTATCACTATTAATGAATAGTATTTCACTATTGTGAATAGTATCTACACTAATATCTTACTTTTCTACCAGAATTACACTGTCTGTGCTCTGATACCAACTGTTGGGAAGCATGTCAGGCTAATAGAAGGGTAAAATATTTAAAGGAGAAAAGTAATAAATTATACAAAATAAGACAAGACAAGATTTATGTGGTTCGACAATTTTTGCCTACTCCACGACAATACAAAGAATAACTCTTTATTAATTCAGAGAGAGAAGAATGTGAACTGAGAAGGGGATGCCTATTCATAGGCAGAGGAATCAGCTGAAATCTTCGTCAAAATGTGAACATGCCACCTAAACCAATTTAATTCTTTCACATTTTGTAGTCTTTTCAAGACTTCCATTCTTTCTTTGTTTTTTTCACACATCTTTTTCTTCTCTTTTCATTTATTTCTTTCTTTGACTTTTCCATTTTTTTGTCATCTTTTCTTTCTTGTTCCCATCATAAATACTCCTAATGTAAAGGCACTGGACACTCAGACTGCTAAGCTTAATTCGTAGACATAGATTTAACTAAATAATTGAGATCAAGCATGACTAGATCATCACAAGGAAAGGTGATAACTATTCTTAGCATTGATGGTGGAGGTGTAAGAGGGATAATTCC
Organism: Nicotiana tabacum; assembly: GCF_000715075.1. NCBI lineage: Eukaryota > Viridiplantae > Streptophyta > Magnoliopsida > Solanales > Solanaceae > Nicotiana > Nicotiana tabacum. The sequence goes on from NC_134096.1 coordinate 57,971,617, forward strand.
CGGTACAATTCTTGCTTTTCTTGAATCCCAATTCCAGGTTAGTTAACATATATATATATATATATATATATATATATATATATATATATATATATATACACCGTAGTTTCTTGTAATGAATATACGTCACATACACTGAGCAAAAAGATTTTTAAACAGTATTATTTATTCTTTTTTTCCGGGTTACCATATCATGCTTGATAATGGGAAGCTGACTATTTTGTAGGTTAATTTAGTCCGATAGTATAAAATTTCTTTACATTATGAACTTATCTCTCATACATAATCCAAAATTGTTTACATTAGACTAAACCCATGCCAGAATGAGACTCATCTACCTATTCCTCGGGCTGTTCTTATGGCTTCCATCATGGTCGGATGCCCAATTAATGTGGGTGCCGTGATGACGGCCAATATTTTATTGATAGCATAGCAGGATAGCTCGGCCTACCCTTATCCCAACACTATAACAGAATACCTCACTGATGCAAAGGTAGAGCCGAGACCATTTTACACTAAGGTGAAGTTGAAGAAGCCATTTGACTAGTATTCACTGATGGATGAGACCAACCCAAAAAAGATAGCCCAACCTTTAACCACCATAGGCCACTATAGCTCCATTATCTGCTCGGCAAGTCTCTCAGACATTGGCGAGTCTCAACAACTGGATGCAAATAACTACTTCAATGCTGTCTGACTTATCTAGTATTATTGCAGCGTAGTCATCTACACAAGCACCATAGGTCTTATATGATCTTGATGAGAAATTGAAGAAGATTATGGACTATTAGAAGATAATTATGGACACTCTGGTACAATACGGGTCGGTTATTGAGGAGTTGGGCAAAGAAGTGAAGAAGATGAGGAAGTACCAGGCAAGCAAGAAATCAGTGGACAAGCTCCGAAGAAAAGTGACCAGACTTGCGACATCGGGGGATCTACCTTTTGACATGTTACCTGACCCACACCAGTACGCCCCAGATCCATCAGCACTGGTTGCACCAGCTGGCTAGTCTGAGGATCCAGACCTTGCTTCCGACACTGCTAAGGCAGTACGTGTGATGTTCACCGCTCCCACCATACCTAGATTTAATGATGATAAAATACAGTTGGCTGACCCTACGGGAGATGATATTTTTGGGGACACTGAGATGTCCAAGGATCCTTAGAGAATTTTCTTCACCCTCTCTTCTTTCACTCTTATTTTGTTAAGCATTGGGGAAAAAACTTACTTTTATTCAGGGGAGGAGTTTATTTCATACATTGACACATTTTGGATATATTTGGACTGTAATAATTTGATGATTCTCTTCCTTTTCTTATTTGTAGTTATCTATCTTTAGTAGTATTGATCGTTAGCTTCTTTATTTTTTCACTTTAGTTATTGATTAGTTAGTAGATTCTTTTTATGCTTTCGTAGATAATAAGCCTTTGGTTTTCTTTACGCCATGGTTCTTTCCAAAGGTAATTTTTATGTGAATCAGGTGAATCGTCCCAACAATGGATGGCATGATAACCTTCCTAAGGGAATGAGTCTGTTTTTATATTTAGGTAATAATTATAGTAGTAGTAATGAATAAAAGACCTAATCAAGTTATTCTCGAAAAAGAGTTATTCATGCTTCATTTGGTTTGAAACAAGGTTTTTAAAAGAAAATAGTTCTAGTTAGTGACTCTAAGACTCTTGAGTTGACTTTGGCAATCATCGAGTGGTTTATTGGACCATAGTGATCTTTAAACTTGAGCCTAGTTGTTGTAGGCTCTCAAGTCTATCCTCTTTTACGGTCTAGTTGCGTGAGGGTTGAGATGATTTGTTGCTAGTCCAAGTATCCATGCGAATGGTCTAGAACTTGCCCCGAATGTGCTTCAAAGCGAAATCCTAAGTTTTGCTTGGCTTAAGAAATGATTGTAGGCTCTCCTTGTCACGTTTGATTTTTCTATTTCCAGCCAAAGTCGTTATCCCTTGTCAACCCCCTTCGAGCCTCTAGCCTTTCGCATTTGATAACCAGGTTATAAGCCTTTACCCATTTTGTCATGATCCTTTCTTGGCACCCGAACCTTCCTTGACACTCTTGTGAAATAAGTGGCTTAAGACATAAGTTTGGGGGGAGAGTTGAGGAATTTGAAAGAGGTATCAAGCACAATAAAAGAGAAACGAAATGATCTCTATGAAAAGAGAAGGCAAGAAAAGAGAAAGAACAAAAAGAAAAATACAAAAAAGAGAGAATAAGTGTAAGGGTTGATGTATTCAAAAAGAGGTAATGATCCCTAACATGAGTATCAAGGGAGAAATTGAATGAAATGACCAAGAAAGAGTGATGTCAAGTCTCTCTAGCCCCCAATAAAAAGAGAATACCTCTAAAAATTGGTAATTGTAAGCCGGGAAATGAAAATGTGGAGTGTTTAAGGAAATGTGTAACCACATTCCCATATAGTATCCTACACTAATAAAAAGCCTTCATTATAACACGAAAGAAGTCCCACTTGATTTCGAATAGAGTAAGCTTACATTAGTGGTGATCTACATTAGGGGCAAGCCTATGGTACTTGAAGCAGTACTTGTGACATTTTCTTGTGAGAGAAGAGTGATCCTTCATGAATCTTAAGAATGAGTTCTAACTTTTGAAGTGAGCTTGGCAAATGGAAGGTAGAGGAGGAAGAGTTTTTAGTCCACCATGACTTATATGATAGAACAAGAGTTCTTGATGAGTAAAGTCAATTCTTGAAGCCCAAATGTCACATTAGAACTATATGTGCATAAATATTTGACTTATCACCTTATTGATAATGCATGAGTAGAGTGGGTAATTGTTGGTCCCAACTGAGTATGAATGGCTCACCATTGACTCGTTGAAATGACCTTTCACTTTGAGGAGGTGGGAACTAATCTATTTGCTTGAGGACAAGCAAAAACTTATGTTTGAGGACAAGCAAAGACTTATATTTGAGGGAGTTGATAAGTGTGGATTTTGACCACTTATTAGTACCTTTTTACTTTTATTTTAGTATAAAAGTATTGATTTATATTCCCAAAACTAATGAAAATATGCAAATTGCAGGAATATTGGAAATTTGGGCTCTTATGAAAAATCTGACTCAAAAAGGAGTGTTCCGACTCACAAGGCAAGAAGGGGCACAACACACAAGAAGTGCGGTCCGCAGAAGTATTTCTGCAGTCGCAGAAGCAAGTGTGCACCGGAGAATTCTCCTTGTGGCCACAGAACTGAAGAAGAAGCCCTGATTTACTTGAGGCAGAAGTGCGGACCGCACACAATTTGTGTAAATGACCAAGACTAATGCCTTGCCTGAAGTATGGACCGCACAAGAATTGTGCGGCCGCAGAAGCTGAATTGCAGTCACAGACCAAATTGTGCGCCTGTAGAATCTAGTTCCCTGCAGATTTAAGTAATGTGCGGACCGCACATGGAATTGTGCGGCCGTAATACCTCTCGATGGGCATTTTTGTCAGCGAATTTTGAGCCATTATGAATAGACGGGAATCACAGTTTTAGGTTAAGTTTTGAAGTTCTAGCTGCTGTAGCCGTTGTAGTTTTCTATTTTAGGAAATTTGTGATCATTTTAGGATTAAAACATCATAGTTTATTAATTTAATTATATATTATGGATTTTATTAGTATTTTTTCTTGTTTTCTTCATTTTCTACAATGAGTAGCTAGACGTTTACTAAGGTTGTGACCCAACCCTAGTGTGTACATGCCTTTTTGACTTGGTCTTTACTTGAGTAAGAGGGACCTAGTCTAGGAACGTTTGGCTAACAAGAAATTGGGCTCATTGAGGATTTGACTAGCCTAATTAAAGGGTTTGAACTGGAGATAGAGAAAACCCGACTTGAGCTCATATTAACTACTTAGCTCGATACCCGTTTGGGCATGAGAAAGCAAATTAAGCAATGTCACTCTATGAACGAGAGGTATTGAGTGGGTAACTTAGAGTTGAGAGCTATAATACACCCCAATCAATAAAGCAAGTGTTAACCTACTTAACCCATTAGGAAAACACCTAGGTGAAGGTCGCATCCTTGGGCCTTTTAACCATTTGGTAGAAACAAAAAAACAATTATTTGCTTTCTAGTTTCTTCTCATTAGTTTACAATTGTTAGTGTTAATTTAGAAGTAGAAAATAAAATTCCTTGTTTGGAAGAGCAATTGAGTTATTTCATTTACTGTCATCAAGTGTACACCCTAACACCCATATTAAACTCCATGTGGAAATCGACCCCGACTCTTGTTGGGTATTATTCTTCCGACGACCATTTTTACTCACTATTGAGTGCATATTGGACGTGGACCAATGATGTACATCAAACATCCCAACACTCGAGCATATTCCATTTGAGGCTTGCTTTGACTTTTATTCTTTACAAAAGTATTGTTTAAATCAATTGGCATTCTTGCAACTTTAAAGACAATATATTTTAAATTTTTAAGTATAATTTTAATATAATGAGATTGAGACAAGACTAGACCTTAAGAAGTCTTAAGGATATTAATTCACAAAATTAAATCGGTAGTTTCTAAGTCTATCATATCAAACATACTAGTAAGCATGTGCTTAGTAGCATTTATGTTAGCAATGTCGTTACTCATTATCAACATATCATCCACATATAAGTAAACAATGACTATTTGATTCAGAGTATTCTTAATATAAACACATTTGCCACACTCATTGATCTTGAAACCATTTGACAACATTGTTTGATCAAATTTCGCATGCCATTATTTTGGTGCTTGTTTTAGTCCGTAAAGTGACTTAAAAAAGTAGGCATACCTTCTTTTCTTTTTCGGGAACCACGAACCCTTCAGGTTATTCCATATAAATTTTTTCCTCCAAATCTTCATTTAAGAAGGCCGTCTTAACAACCATTTGATGGATTTCAAGACCATATACCGTAACTAATGCTACTAACGTCCGTATGGATGTAATTCTTGTAACTGAAGAATATGTATCAAAATAGTCAAGACCTTCTCGTTGTCTATACCCTTTGACCACAAGTCTTTTCTTTTATTTATCAATAGTGCCGTCATATTTTATTTTCCTCTTAAAACTCCATTTAGAGCACAACAGTTTATTGCCTGGAGGAATATCGACCAATTCTCAAGTATGATTACTTAATATGGATTCTATCTCACTATTGATTGCCTCTTTCCAATATTGTATTTCCGAGGAAGACATTGCTCCTTTGAACGTTTGAGGTTCATTTTCCAACAAGAATGCCAGAAAATCTGGTCCAAAGGAAGTTGTTGTCCTGTGACATCACCTTGGATTTTCGTCATTAAAGGTACTTTCCTTTGCTTCTTCCCGAAGTCGCTTAGATTTTTCACTAGACGACTCACATTCGATTTTATATGGATAAATATTCTCAAAGAATTCAGCTTTATCTGATTCGATTACCATATTAATATGAATGTCAGTATTTTCTGATTTATGAACCAGAAAATGATATGTGTTACTATTTGTTGCATATCCTATGAAAACGCTATCAACGGTTTTCAGTCTAATCGTTACCCTTTTGGTTTAGGGACCTGCACTTTAGCCAAACAACCCCATAATTTAAAATATTTTAAGTTAGGTTTCCTTCCTTTCCATTTTTATGTGGAATGGATTGCGTTTTGCTATGGGGAACTCGATTGAGTATTCGGTTAGCTGTAAGAATAGCTTCCCCCCACAAGTTATGGAGTAAACCAAAACTTATGAATAATGCATTTATCATCTCCTTTAACATTCTACTCTTTCTTTCCACAATCTCATTTGATTGCAGCGAGCAAGGGGCAGTTGTTTGGTGTGTAATGCCATTTTCCAAACATCAGAAGGAGATTCATATTCGCCGCCCCTATTACTTTGTAGAGCCAACCACATTAATAGTTGTTTGTATCATGACACAGTCAAAATTAATAACCGATGAAGTATTTAATATTCAAACCGAATAATATCTGACACAACCGGATTTAATAAACGGTAAAGTTTTTAATCTCCAAATCGAATAATATCTGATACAACCAGATTTAATAAATGGTGAACGTTTTAATCTTTAAACCGAGTAACATCTGCCGCAGCCAGAATTAATAAAACGATGAAATTTTACTCTTCAAATCGAGTAAAAAGTTGGAGTAAAAAATCACTTAGATTTTAATCTTCTAACTTAGTAGAAAGGCACTTTAACTTTATTCTCCGAAAACGAATAGAATTTTACGATGATTTTAATCTCAAAGATTAAGTAGAAAATCACGCGGATTTTAATCTCGAAGAAGGAGTAGAAAATTAGAAGATTTTAGTCTCCATAACGGGAGTATAAATTCATGAGAATTTTAATTCCCTTTCCAAATGATTTTTCCAACTAAACCATTATAACAGTTTGAACAGTTTGATCTCTTACTCTAATCCAACAAATATATGTTTATCTTTACATATATCTTATTCATGATTTCAAAATTATTTTCAAGTATCTAGTGTAAGTCTAACTCATACTTACAACCATAAATAGCTCATTTGTATGGTTTCATGCATGTTAGCAAATTTATAAACCAGCAAACCGATTTTGGTAAACGGAATAATAAAATTATTCTTTAACCATATGCAGAGATCCAACACGATCCTCATTGATCCAAATCTGACATACAAAAGTGAATCCTTTGGTCCAAAGTTGTCTCGTTGACAGAATCTCATAGCAACCTCTTCGCTTGAAAACTTTGGATTTTCCTTTTGCGAAACGAAACGGCATTTGCGTGGACCTGCAAATTAATAAGAAATGACCAAATAAGAGATTATAAGAAAGGAATGTGATTTTTCTTCCCTGGAATGACCACCGTTAGTGTCTTGAAAACAATGACTGGAGGATTTAATTCCTCACTCCCATTTGATTTTGTATAATGCCTTTCTATGTTCCATGCTCCAGTAACTTCGGTTATACATGATCTGCAGTTTATTATGGGAACTTCAAACAATCCCCGTAACTTTGCAGATTCATTGCCAAATAAATTTAAATTTCAATAAGGACGAGCCATCTGAGCGGGCCTCTAAGGACGACCCCTGCTGTGGTAGGGCTGTCCCCCAGAAGGAACACCGCTGGAATTACCCGGACCACGAGACCTCCTGGCCTCCCTCTCCTCACGCTCCTGAATACGGACCATCTCTAGCCGCCGAGCACTATCAACCACCTCGTCGAATTTAGCACCTGCTACATTCCCCAGAGTCATAACCAAACGGAATTGTTGTATGAGGCCACTAATGAACCTCCCGATCTTCTCCCTCTCAGTGGAAATTAACCAAACTGTATGACGAGCCAATTCTGAAAACCGCATCTCATACTGGGTCACAGACAGGCCCTCCTGACGTAAATGCTCGAATTGCATGCGCAGTTCCTCTCTACGGGTCTGTGGCACAAACGTTTCCATGAATAATACGGAGAACTCACGCCATGAAAGTGGTGCTACACCAACTGGTCTACTCCTCTCATAAGTCTCCTACCATCTGAAGGCTGCTCCGATCAGCTGAAAAGTAGTAAATGAGACCCCACTGGTCTCCATAATACATGTTATACGAAGAATCTGCTGGCATCTGTCCAATAAATTCTGAGCATCCTCTAACTCAGTCCCATTGAGTTATGGAGGACGAAGTCTCTCAAATCTCTCTAGTCTCTTATGCTCCTCATCATTCATAATAGGACGTACCTGGGCATGAGCAGCTGCAACCGGCCGGACTGATAGTGCCCCCGGTATCTGAAGTCCCTGCACTACCTGCTGTGGAGTACGGGCGACAGGGGTATGAGTACCTCCCTCGGCCTGAGAAGTGGCTGGTGCGGCCTGAGCCGAAAATACCTGAGCAAGGCCAGTGCAAACAGTCAATATCTGGGCAAAAGCCTCGTGAAGGCCTGGAATCACAATAGGCACAGTTGGTGCTTGAGCTGGTCCCCCCAGCTCAACTATATCTGGAGCCTACTCCTGAGCTGGAGCAACTGGTGGTTCTACAGGTGCTGCTCCAACTGATGTACAAGCTACACCTCGACCTTTACCATGGCCCCGACCTCTCGTGGCCCTAACTGGTGGCTGACCATCTAATCTGGCAGTACATGTCCTCACCATCTATGAGAGATTAGAATAACAGAAATTCAGTTTTCGGAATTAACAAATTCGCACGACAGAATACAAGAAAGTAAAAATTTTCCTAAGGGTTTGGCAGCCTCTCGAAGATAAGTACAAACGTCTCCGTACCGATCCGCAAGACTCCACTAAACCTGCTCATGACCCGTGAGACCTATGTAACCTTGGCTCTAATACCAACTTGTCACGACCCAAAATCTCACATATCGTGATGGCGCCTATCTTAATACTAGGCAGGTGGACAACCTCAATAAACCACAATTTCTTTTAAGTTTGAAAACACAATAAATAAATATAAGAGTAAAATCCCATAAACTTTTGATACAAAATACTGTCTTTATACAATACACTCCCAAAACTTGGTATCACTGAGTACATAAGCATCTAAATGATAACACAATTTGACTGATAAAAATACTGTCTAAAAATATAGAACATCACAAATAACTGAAAAGGAAGAGAGTCAAGGTCTGCGGACGCCGAGCATCTACCTCGATAGTCTCCAACAGATAAATCCACAAATCTAGTGATTGTCGTATCCGGAAGTACCTGAATCTGCATACGAAGTGTAGAGTGTAGTCTGAGCACAACAAACCCAATGTACTTAATAAGTAACAAGACTAACTTTGGGATGAAAGTAGTGACGAGCTCAATAATTACAGTCCAATCATAGAAAATAATAGTACAAAAATGTAGGCATGCTTTCAAGTTCAGCAGTTAAACTCAATACAAGAAAAATAGATTAAATCTGAATTATATGAGGAATATGACATCTTTATGTCTACATGCCAATGTACATGCCATATGTGATACAACATAATGAAAATCTCACTTACTCACACTCTCAGAGTACTCAATCACTCAGTACTGTGCGAGGCAAATCCATCCCTCAATATAATATCAATTGCGTTCACTGTGGGGGGTGCAGACTCCGGAGGGGCTCCTTCAGCCCAAGCGCTATAATAAGCCATTTAGGCTTGCTGCGACGTGCATCCCGATCCCCATTATATATATATATATATATATATATATATATATATATATATATAAAGCCAATATTTCTGCTGCGGCGTGCAGCTCGATCCCATATAATATCCTCACAACTGGGAACACATGACTGAGTTTTAAATTATAATTTAAACAAATAATTCAACAACAATACGACCTATGTGAGTCCTAAAATATCGGCACGCAGACTAAACATGATCTTTAATACAAGTCTCAGTTCAATTTCTCTAACACCTAGAGGATATGTGGATAATGACATCATTATTTGATTATCCAACCCCCCGGAAACAATTAAGTCATAATTTCTATGGGGCACGCCCACACGCCCGTCACCTAGCATGTATGTCACCTCCAACAATTCATATAATACGTAATTCATGGATTCATACCCTCATAACCTAGTTTAGAAGTGTTACTTACCTCAAACCGTGCAAGTTCTTTATTTCAATATGCCCTTGCCTAGCGAATCGGCCTCCGGATGCCTCAAATATGGTCACAATTAATTCGATATAGTCAACACAAATTATAGGAATAAATTGACTATGGTATGAGTTATACATTTTTCTATTTTTTCCACAGAAACAGGACGGAAGTGATGCTAGGATCGCAGACTACTTTGACTACATAGCAGGGACAAGCACTGGAGGTTTAGTTACTGCAATGCTAACTACCCCAAATGAAAAGAATCGACCTTTATTTCTTGCAAATGAGATTACTGAATTCTATCTGAAGGAGAGCCCAAATATATTCCCCCAAGATAAAGCAAAGCCCCTGTAGGCATCAAAATTATCTTAATTACTCCTATATTCTTTCAACTTGAGAGTTTAGAAACGTGTCACATGAACATACTTATTTTACAAGGTGAATATTTGATTTATCGAGCCAAAAGAAATATATTCAGTTGAATTTATTGAACCCAGCTCTATATCAGCCAAAAGAACTCATCTTTACAGGTCATTTTAATTTTTTTCTTTTTGTTTTCTGTTTATCTCTTCTTTTTTTTCCTACTTAATTTTCTTCACTAATGATGGATGATTTAGCACAGGCGAAAGTGGACGACTCAAAGGATTGTCTACTAGCAGATGTTTGCATCTCTACATCTGCAGCACCATATTACCTTCCTCCTTATCATTTTGAAGTTAAGTCAAACCTGTTGGAAAAGCCGATTGGACCAACGAAATGGCTCTTGTTGAGTAAGTTCACCTTTTACAGCAATTATATACACATTAACCTGTTTTTTATATTATGAGTTCAACTTCTATATACATTAACCTTTAATTGCTCATAATAAATGGAACTAGTTATTACTTGGAAAATAAAACAGTCATCTTCTACCACATGTTTAATTACACAATCACGTAAAACTTCTTTGCTCTAGTGTATATATCACACAATCATGGATAATTTGATTGTTCCTCTTTTTCTTGGGTTTGTACAGGTTGGCAAAAAGATTGTCAGATCAAAGAAAGCTCCGCCAAAAACAAAAGGCTTGAGCAGAAGAAATGCCTATCTTCTCTAGTGTAGAAGCTCTTAGGTTGTTGGAGACTTTCAAAGAAATAATAAGCCGTCTGCTGGCTTTAATCCTTTAGGTGTGTAACATGGTTTAGACTATAATCGTCGGGTGTTGTTAAACTTACTTGAACGCTGAAATAAGATTATCTCTTTGTTTAAAGGCAAATGAACATCTCTGCATCTTTAGAGGCTTTTTGTTTTTCTTTACACCTTTTGTTTATACTCTCCAGTTAAAGGTTAATTACTCAACTGGATGATTGAACTACAAATCTTACTGTGAAATGGGAAATAACATTTTGCCGAGTCATAACAAATTTTTGGAATTTGGCGAATAGAAAGCAATGCCATATCTTCTCTCCCTTTTCCACATGATTGAAGAATTAAACAAAGATAATTGAATATCATGGTAATAGTTGAAACATCACAGATTTCTTCTGCACCTAAATGGGAGGAATAAACATGATAAATCCCATGTCTCTAAATGCCAAAGAATATATGAGAAAAATGTCATAAAACCCTAGGCATTGGCTAAAGTTGAAGCTATTGACTGAATTATTTTTGGACTTAAGTTTTGCACGCAAACCGTATAAAGAACGTTTATACTATCAGAAAATATAATTGGTTATAGTGAGTTATCAATGTGTTTTTTATATGAAAAGCTAGCTACCTATTATTGTATCAAGTTTACTTGATGGTGCAAAATATAGAGCCGTCAATATGAGTTTGGCCTGTCCGGTTGGCGCAGCCCAACCCGTGAATTAATAGGTTTGGGTTAAGATTTTTGGAACCTATTTAAAAATAAGGCTTTTAAGCCCGGCCCAAAGTAAGCTCATGGCCCATGAGACTTGACCGAGGTTGGGTTGGGCCGACCCGTGAGCTTAATAAACATATTTGATTAAAAATATGTTTATTAGGTTAAAATTTAAAAAATATAAAAAGTAATTTAAAAAATGGTGGGCCGGCTCGTGGGGCCCGGGACCCATGTAGAACTGGACTGACTATTTTAAGGTCCACCAAAATAATGGGTCGGCCCTGCCCATCCCGTCAAATGCCAAAGCCCGCATGTCCTAGCCAGGTTGTGCTCGGCTGGGCCAGCCCATATTGACATCTCTACAATAACATTTATCAACTTACTCTCTTATTTCCTAAGCATCTTTTGCCGATTTCCAATTAGACAGACGAGGCACTTTATGGCTGGCTGATAAGAAGGATATTTTAGAAGTTTAGTGGATAATGGCAACAAGGAAAGAAAAGAATAGCAGTGGTGTTATTCTTGATTCTTGGATGCCTTTAGGTTCGATATAGAATTTATGCCCAAGCGTTGCGCTAAGTTGCAACCAATACCGTTAACTAGCTCAGTACTACTTTCGGTTCAAGTTAGGGGTGTCAATGAATATTTTAAAATCGATCGAATCGAACCATACCGAATTGATTATGAAGTTTATTTTAATAAAATCGTAAGTTTTTATATACACTTTTAACCGTACCGCATAATAGGATAGGTTTTTAATTTTATAAAAATAAATCAAAAAAATACCGAACCCTACCTAATAAATTTATATATGAAAAAGATATTTTATATACTAAGTTTTAAACTAACAAAAAGGTTTTTTTTTCTTGGGTCTTGGGATTATGGGAACAGTTACAAGTGACCAATAATCAATATCCAAGGTCCCAACTTCCAAACTTATTCTACTACTCATATTGAAACTAAATTAGTTCTAACATCTTCAGTAGCAAGCCACTAGGTATTCCAACGATCTTTAGTAGTAAGCCACAGTACATTGGATATCTTTCTGCTTGTATAATTTAGGTTTCTTTTGTTGGATACTAATCTTTTATTAAGTTCTATTCTTGAGTCTCAACTCAATTTATATATCCACTCGTATGATTTATAATTCTCATGTCTTTGCTTAATTTATTTTAATTATACTACCATAGAATAGTGAGATGAATCTCTATTCTGGTTATCTTTCATGTTCCTTTGATCATCACTTTTAAAATAATAAAAATATCTAGCTAGAGAATTTTACCAAAGTCCTATGCAAGTACACATTATCACATTCTAACTTTATCTAGCGACTCTTGCATGACATTTTTAAAAAATACCGAAATATTAACTGAACCGTACCGATACCGAAGAGAAACCGAGATGATTGGGACGGTTTCGAAAAGTCTAATTTTGGTTATATAAAATGAAATAATCGAAAATTTGGTATGGTACAAATTTTATAAAATAACCGGCCGAACCGAACCATTGACACTTGAACTTCAAGTTTAACTTTTGTACATTGACATGTGTAAATTAATTTTTACACTATTAAGTCACTTACAAATAATTATTTATAATAAGTGGAGTAAATTACCTGGAAAAAGATTTAACTTATATGGTGTGTTTGGTATGAAGGAAAATATTTTCATGGAAAATGTTTCCCGAAAAATGGGTAGTTTTATAACTCATTTTCCCTTGTTTGGTTGGTGAGTGAAAAACTTTTTTCGGAAAAAATATTTTATAGTGTTTGGTTATAGTTTATAAAATATTTTTAGGAAAATAATTTTTTATGTTACTCTCCTCAGTCCCTTTCCTCAAGTCCATTCTTTTGCCTCCCCCCCCCCCCAAAAAAAAACAAAAATAATAAAATAATACTCAACGTTTTCAGGACTCTATTTTATTCAAGAATTTATTTATTCTTCTAAAAATTCACACAAACCCAAAGGAACTAATGTGCTTTTTTTTTTACGCAAAAATAATGTTGAAATTTGTGCTTCATCACTAAAAGAAAATACTTTTTCTTGGTTGACAAAAAAGTACTCTTTTCAATATAAAAATAAGTACTCATTTTGTTGAAATGAAAGAAAATACTTTTTCTACATCATGAAAAGAAAGTACTTTTTTGCTGAAATAAAGAAAATATTTTTTTTACCATCATGGAACGAATTTTTTTTTTGTTGAAATGAAAGAAAATACTTTTTACTACATCATTTTGTTGAAATGAAACAAAATACGTTGTCTACATCATGAAAAGAAAGTACCTTTTTTTCTTAAATAGCTGTATCCGAGCATGTCTACGGTATGTCGCTGAGACAAACTCCGGTATTTGCACAAGAAGTGTAGAGTGTAGTATGAGTACAACCGACCCCATGTACTCTGTAAGTGTCAAGCCTAACCTCGACGAAGTAGTGACGAGGCTAAGGCGCGTCACTTACATTAACCTATACGCAATAACAACAACAACAACAACAACAACAACAACAATAATAATAATAATAATAATAATAATAATAATAATAATAATAATAATAATAATAATAATAATAATAATAATAATAATAATAATAATAATAAAAATAATAATAATAATAATAATAATAATAATAATAATAATAATAATAAGAAGAAGAAGAAGAAGAAGAAGAAGAAGAAGAAGAAGAAGACGACGACATGAATAGAAGTAAAGAAGATAACTCATATCAACGAAACTCAAATCAACCAGCAGAGAGTTCCGAATAACCAGTCATACAACTCATCTCAACAACCGAGGCCAATTCAACAATTACAACAAATATAACTTCCATCAACATGTTGCGGCGTGCAACCCGATCCAACAACATAAACTTTAAACAAATCTGTTGCGACGCGCAACCCGACCCCTCCTTATAATCATTTGTCAATATCATAGTCCATCCTTATTCCGTATTTTCAATTCATCACTTTTCAATCTCCGTTGCGGCGTGCAACCTGCTCCCCAAACAATATCAATTAACAATAGTAACCCAATAACTTAGATTTACAAGAAATCATACATCAAGATAAAAACTATACGAGCAATGGAGAATAACATGATAATCAATAGGCTCGAACTACTCGGATGTCTCAACTTTACCAACTCAATGGTACTTTTAACAATACGTACAAGTAAAACTACTTCAATAAAGTCAACAATTAATATGAAACTATAAGGCAACAAGGCATAAGACAATTTAGATATATGAGGAAAACAAATCGAGACAAGTAGTAAATAAGTATGGAATCAAGGAAGGGATGGATATTTTAATACAAGAAATACTAAATGGCAAGTAGCAATTATGGCATGGAAGACAAATAAGCATGTAGAAATTAAGGCATGGATACAAGACATAGTATTAAGCAATGAAGTTAGGGAAGACAAGTAATGTAACGGTTAAGTCATGGAACAAGGTAATTAACGAAATACGAAAAAGCATTGAGACAAGTAATTTGACGGCGTATATACACTCGTCACCTCGCATATACGCCACTACACATGTAATTCACATAGCACATAACTTAAGGGTTCCTAATTTCCTCAAATCAAGGTTATACCCAACACTTACCTCACTCCACAATCAACGCAAAGTTCAACCACGACCTTGCCTTTCGAACAAGCCTCCAAACCAACCAAATATAGCAAATTATTAACCAAACTATTCAAAATAAGTCTAGAAACTACCCATGAATAAAAGAAGTTCAATTTTGATCATTATTGAAAAAGTAAACAAAAGTTAACCCCGGGCTCGCTTGGTCAAAATTAAAATTCGGACCAAACCCGAACACTCGTTCAACCCCGAGTCTGGTTATGTAATTAGTTTCGAAATCCGACCTCAATTCAAGGTCTAAATCCCAAATTTACAAAAATCCCTAATTCTACCCAAATCCCTAATTTTTACCTTGAAAATCTAAGATTTGATGTTGAAAACCTATGAAATGTAATGGGTAATTGAATAGAAATGGATTAAAGTCACTTACCAATGAATTTAGGAAGAAGATATCTTGGGAAAATCACCTCTAGGATATTTAGGATTGAGAGTTTGAAAGAAATGAGCTAATTCTCGTTTTTCTCCTCTTTTACCCAGCTGCAGTATCGCAATTACGACACATAGTTCGTAATTGCGATAATCACAAAAGCGATCAACCCTTCGTAAATGCGAAGAAGCCACTGAGCCTATTGTTGTCGTAAATGCGAATAAAGGCAGTCCACAAATTTGAAGAATAATTCGTAAATGCGAAGAAGCACCAAGTAGACAATGGTCGCAATTGCGACCAAAATCTTCGCAATTGCGAAGATACAGAATCCGCAAATGCGAACTCTTCCCAACCCATACCATGCTTGCAAATGCGATACAATGTTCGCAAAAGCGAGGCTCGTATTTGCGAGCCAGGCCTCGCAATTGCGAGATCTGCAGTCCAGCACCAGAAACAGATTGCACAAACTATTTTCCTAAGTCTGAAACCACTCCGTAGCCTATCCGAAATTCACCTGAGTCCTCGGAGCTCCAAACCAAAGATGCACACAAGTCCAAAAATATCATACGAACTCGCTCACGTGATCAAAATACCAAAATAATACCCAGAACTACAAATCAGAACCCAAAACAAATAAAAGTTTTCAATGAAACTTAAGAACATGTAATGTTTCAACCGGACGTCTGAATCACGTCAAATCAACTCCAGTTTATACCAAATTTTGCAGATAAGTCATAAATACTGTAATGGACTTATAACAAGTTACGAAACCGAAATTCAAACCCGAGAGTAACAAAGTCAACTTATGGACAAATTTAGGAATTCTTTAAAACTTTAGATTTCTGGTTTTCAACAAATTGAGTTAATTCAAGTTAGGGACTTCTGAATTCGATTCCGGGCATACGCCCGAGTCCCAAATCGCGATACGGACCAACTAAGATCATCAAAATAGTGACTGTTTTCTCAAAATGTTGACCGAAGTCAACTCAAATAAATTTTAAGACACGATTTCATATTTTTCTCAATTCTTCACATAAAAACCTTTCGGAAGAAGACATGGATTGCGCACGCAAATCGAAAAAGGCTAAACAAAGCTAATCGAGGTTTCAAAATACAAAAATGAGGGCTAAAACTGAAAATGACCTATCGGGTCATCACATTCTCCATCTCTAAAACAAACATTTGTCCTCAAACGGACATAGAAAGGCACCTGGACGTAGGGGTGTACATAGGTCGGATTGGTTCAGATTTTTTGGTTATCAAACCAAACCAATGGTGTCGTGTTTTTATATTTATAAACCAAACCAAACCAACAAAGTCAGATTTTTCAATCTCGGTTTTTCTCGATTTTGTTTGGGTTTTCGGGTTTTTTTCCCGATAAATTCTTCATAGCATAAAATATGTAACTTGTTCTCCAAATATTTCTTAAGTACTAGTAAAATAAAACTATATAATGTATTTTTCAAGAAACTAAAATAATAATATGAGATAAGTCATAGGATTATACTAAAATATTCAATAACAAAGATAAAATAATAGAATTATATAAAACAAATATTTCTAATTAATATAGGTCATGCTAAAATAAGTATAGCTAATAAGTACTAATATTAAATACATAACCAAGCACTAAAGAAAAAGATAAACTAAGTTATGCAGTTTCATTATAAACCAATGTAAAACTAAAATAATTATCCAACACTATCGTCATTCCTAGTATTGAATTGAATTACTATATTTATGGGCTACAATATGTTTGAGTTACTATATTTATGGGCTATAAAATTTATTTACCATTCAAGAATGTTAAGTCTAAACTTGAAATAATACGTTAATAGATAAAACTGTGAAAACGTTTAAGAAATATTTATAAATTACATTACAATAAATATTTATATGTATAAATTATTTTTAAAAATTATATAAATGTACTATCGAGTTGGTTTGGTTTCGGTTTGACTTTGTTTTAGTTAAAATCAAACAAAACCAATTATGGTCGGGTTTTATTTTTCAATACCAAACCAAATCAAATCAAACCACATCGGGTTTTTTTTCGGTTTGACTCGGATTATCGGTTTAGTGGGGTTTATCGATTTTCTTTGTACACCCCTACATGGACAGGTAAAGATATGTGGATATCTACTCCGCATGTCCGACTCGGACTGTCACGACCTGAAAGTCCCACCGTCGGGATCGTGATGGCGCCTAACATTTCACTTGCTAGGCAAGCCAACCTTAGAGAATTATTAAACCCAATCCTTATTTATATTCAGTAAATGACAATAATTAGCTAAGATGAAACATAATAAGTGCGAAATAATATAAAAACTGTATTAATTACTACCACCCGGATCTGGAGTGTCAATTCACGAGCATTCTAGAATTTATTACAAGTAATAGTCTGAAAGAAATACAACTGTTTGGATGAAAGAAACAGTAAAACAAAAGATAGACGGGGACTTCAAAGTCTGTGAACGCTGACAGATCTACCTTGAGTCTTCGGATAGCGGCTAGCGGGTCCCAACAGCTAAAATCTCGATCAACCCGAGCCGGTACCAAAATCTGCACAGAAGGCGCAGGGTGTAGTATCAGTACAACCGACCCTATGTACTGGTAAGTGTCGAGCCTAACCTCGACAAAGTAGTAACGAGGCTAAGGCAAGGCACCTACAAATCAACCTATACAATTTAACAGTGTATATACAAATAACAGTAATGAAGAGCTAGACAAGAATTATCGGAAGGGCAAAACATGTTAGGGGAAAATACGAAATAAAGGGCTACAATAGAATGAGAACAGAACAACCAATATAATATGAATCAACAGGAGCACAAATACAGTAAAGGATAAATGCACGGCATCACCCATCGTGCTTTTACTCTCAATCTCACCATAAAATCAATAGAAATGGCACGTCATCACCCTTCGTGCATTAACTCTCATATCATGGCACGGCATCACCCTTCGCGCTTTTACACTCACAATATGGTACGGCATCACCCTTCGTGCATTAACACTCACAATATGACACTACATCACCCTTCATACATTAACACTCACAATATGGAACGACATCACCCTTCGTGCATTAACACTCCCCTTACCATAATGCAATGAATAATTAACAACAGGGAAATAGAACAACATATACAAGCCTTACTTTAACATTTGGTCCCACAATATAAATCTCAACTTTGAAATAAATACTCAATTATCACTAGAAATCCGTAAACATGATAAGAACGATCAATTTAACAACACTAGTCTAAACGCATAACAATTAGGCATAGAAAAGAGACAATATAAGAAAAACGGGAGAAAACAGGAAAAACGGGTAAATTGGCAGCGCATAAGTACTCGTCACCTCACATATACGCCGCTCACATAAACGTCACATAGAAAATTCTAATTCTCTCAAGTCAGAGTTAGACACAACACTTACCTCGCTCCGAAGGCCACTTAATTCTACAATAACATTTATCAACTTACTCTCTTATTTCCTAAGCATCTTTTACCTATTTCCAATTAGACAGACGAGGCACTTTATGGCTGGCTGATAAGAAGGATATTTTAGAAGTTTAGTGGATAATGGCATCAAGGAAAGAAAAGAATAGCAGTGGTGTTATTCTTGATTCTTGGATGCCTTTAGGTTCGATATAGAATTTATGCCCAAGCGTTGCGCTAAGTTGCAACCAATACCGTTAACTTGTTGTCTACTTTTAGTTGTCTATTTGCTAGCTCAGTACTACTTTCGGTTCAAGTTAGGGTCTCAATGAATATTTTAAAACTGACCGAATCGAACCGATTATGAAGTTTATTTTAATAAAATCGTAGGTTTTTATATAAACTTTTAACCGTACCAAATAATAGGGTAGGTTTTTAATTTTATAAAAAAAAATCAAAAAAATACCGAACCGTACCTAATAAATTTATATATGAAAAAGATATTTTATATACTAAGTTTTAAACTAACAAAAAGGTTTTTTTTTCTTGGGTCTTGGGATTATGGGAATAGTTACAAGTGACCAATAATCAATATCCAAGGTCGCAACTTCCAAACTTATTCTACTACTCATATTGAAACTAAATTAGTTCTAACATCTTCAGTAGCAAGCCACTAGATATTCCAACGATCTTTAGTAGTAAGCCACAGTGCATTGGATATCTTTCCGCTTGTATAATTTAGGTTTCTTTTGTTGGATACTAATCTTTTATTAAGTTCTATTCTTGAGTCTCAACTCAATTTATATATCCACTCGTATGATTTATAATTCTCATGTCTTTGCTTAATTTATTTTAATTATACTACCATAGAATAGTGAGATGAATCTCTATTCTGGTTATCTTTCATGTTCCTTTGATTATCACTTTTAAAATAATAAAAATATCTAGCTAGAGAGTTTTACCAAAGTCCTATGCAAGTACATATTATCACATTCTAACTTTATCTAGCGACTCTTGCATGACATTTTTAAAAAATACCGAAACATTAACTGAACCGTACCGATATCGAAGAGAAACCGAGATGATTGAGACGGTTTCAAAAAGTCTAATTTTGGTTATATAAAATGAAATAACCGAAAATTTGGTATGGTATAAATTTTATAAAATAACCGGCCGAACCGAACCATTGACACTTGAACTTCAAGTTTAACTTTTGTACATTGACATGTGTAAATTAATTTTTACACTATTAAGTCACTTACAAATAATTATTTATAATAAGTGGAGTAAATTACCTGGAAAAAGATTTAACTTATAGGGTATGTTTGGTATGAAGGAAAATATTTCCATAGAAAATGTTTCCCGAAAAATGGGTGGTTTTATCACTCATTTTCCCTTGTTTGGTTGGTGAATGAAAAACTTTTTCCGGAAAATATTTTATAGTATTTGGTTATAGAGTATAAAATATTTTTAGGAAAATAATTTATTTTGTTACTCTCCTCAGTCCCTTTCCCCAAGTCCATTCTTTTGCTCCCCCCCCCCCCCCCAAAAAAAAAAATACTCAACGTTTTCAGGACTCTATTTTCTTCAAGAATTTAATTATTCTTCTAAAAATTCACACAAACCCAAAGGAACTAATGTGCTGCTTTTTTTTAAGCAAAAATAACGTTGAAATTTATGCTCCATCACTAAAAGAAAATACTTTTTTTTGGTTGACAAAAAAGTACTCTTTTCTATATAAAAATAACTACTCATTTTGTTGAAATGAAAGAAAATACTTTTTCTACGTCATGAAAAGAAAGTACTTTTTTTTGTTGAAATGAATGAAAATACTTTTTTACATTATGAAATTTTTTTTTTTTTGTTTAAATGAAAGAAAATACTTTTTACTACATCATTTTGTTGAAATGAAACAAAATACGTTGTCTACATCATGAAAAGAAAGTACCTTTTTTCTTAAAATATTTGTTTTTATATATATCATGAAAAGAAAATACTCATTCTTTGAAATGAAAAAAGGTACTATATCTATAACATGAAAAGAAAGTATTATTAATAATATTTCTATTTAGGGTGGGGGTGAAGGCGGGGTGGGGGTGGGTTGGTAGGGATGGAAAATTATCACAACCCAGAATTTCCACCTTCGGGACCATGATGGCGCCTAACATTTTATTTGTTAGGCAAGCCAACGTTAGATATATTTATTAACTATTTTTAACAAACTTCAAATACGATGACAATAAAGAAATTGAATAGTATGAAACAAGATAAATAAGCTAATAAGTGACGAAATTTAAATACAACCCCGAATCTGGTGTCACGAATACATGAGCGTTTATGATACTACAAATAATGGTCTGAAATAAATATAACTGTCTGAATCAAAAGAACAACTTAAAGAAGTAGAAGGGGACTTCAGAGCTGCGGACGCCGCGCAACTTTTCCTCAAGTCTCCTCTGGGTAGCTGGATCCGAGCATGTCTACACAATCAGCTGGGGCCAGTACCAAAGTATGCACAAGAAGTGCAGAGTATAGTATGAGTACAACCGACCCCATGTACTCTGTAAGTGTCGAGCCTAACCTCGACGAAGTAGTGACGAGGCGAAGGCGGGTCACCTACACTACACGTGTAGCCCGATCAACAACAACAACAACAACAACAACAACAACAACAATAATAATAATAATAATAATAATAATAATAATAATAATAACAATAACAATAATAACAATAACAATACTAACAAGAATAATAATAATAATAATAATAATAATAGTAATAATAAGAAGAAGAAGACGACATGAATAGAAGTAAACAAGATAACTCATATCAACGAAACTCAAATCAACCAGCAGAGAGTTCCGAATAACCAGTCATACAACTCATCTCAACAACCGAGGCCAATTCAACAATTCCAACAAATATAACTTCCATCGACATGTTGCGGCGTGCAATCCGATCCAACAACATAAACTTTAAAAAAATCTGTTGCGACGCGCAACCCGACCCCTCCTTATAATCATTTGTCAATATCATAGTCCATCCTTATTCCGTATTTTAAATTCATCACTTTTCAATCTCCGTTGCGGTGTGCAACCTGCTCCCAAAACAATATCAATTAACAATAGTAACCCAATAACTAAGATTTACAAGAAATCATACATCAAGAGAAAAACTGTACGAGCAATAGAGAATAACATGATAATCAATAGGCTCGAACTACTCGGATGTCTCAACTTTACCAACTCAACGGTACTTTTAACAATACGTACAAGTAAAACTACTTCAATAAAGTCAACAATTAATATGAAACTATAAGGCAACAAGGCATAAGACAATTTAGATATATGAGGGAAACAAATCGAGACAAGTAGTAAATAAGTATGGAATCAAGGAAGGGATGGATATTTTAATACAAGAAATACTAAATGGCAAGTAGCAATTATGGCATGGAAGACAAATAAGCATGTAGAAATTAAGTCATGGATACAAGACATAATATTAAGCAATGAAGTTAGGGAAGACAAGTAATGTAACGATTAAGTCATGGAACAAGGTAATTAACGAAATACGAAAAAGCATTGAGACAAGTAATTTGACGGCGTATATACACTCGTCACCTCGCATATACGCCACTACACATGTAATTCACATAGCACATAACTTAAGGGTTCCTAATTCCCTCAAATCAAGGTTATACCCAAAACTTACCTCACTCCACAATCAACGCAAAGTTCAACCACGACCTTGCCTTTCGAACAAGCCTCCAAACCAACCAAATATAGCAAATTATTAACCAAACGATTCAAAATAAGCCTTAGAAACTACCCATGAATAAAAAAGGTTCAATTTTGATCATTATTGAAAAAGTAAACAAAAGTCAACCCCGGGCTCGCTTGGTCAAAATTGAAATTCGGACTAAAACCCGAACATTCGTTCACCCCCGAGCCTGGTTATGTAATTAGTTTTGAAATCCGACCTCAATTCAAGGTCTAAATCCCAAATTTACAAAAATCCCTAATTCTACCCAAATCCCTAATTTTTACCTTGAAAATCAAAGATTTGATGTTGAAAACCTATGAAATGTAATGGGTAATTGAATAGAAATGGATTAAAGTCACTTACAAATGAATTTAGGAAGAAGATCACTTGGAAAAATCGCCTCTAGGGTGTTTAGGATTGAGAGTTTGAAAGAAATGAGCTAATTCTCGTTTTCCCCCTCTTTTACCCAGCTGCAGTTATCGCATTTACGACACATAGTTCGTAATTGCGATAATTGCAAAAGAGATCAACCCTTCGTAAATGCGAAGAAGCCACTGAGCCTGTTGTCGTCGCAAATGAGAATAAAAGCAGTCCGCAAATGCGAAGAATAATTCGTAAATGCGAAGAAGCACCAAGTAGACAATGGTCGCAATTGCGACCAAAATCTTCGCAATTGCAAAGATATAGAGTCCGCAAATGCGAACTATTCCCAACACATACCATGCTTGCAAATGCGATACAATGTTCGCAAAAGTGAGGCTCGTATTTGCGAGCCAGGCCTCGCAATTGCGAGATCTGCAGTCCAGCACCAGAAACAGATTGCACAAACTATTTTCCTAAGTCTGAAACCACTCCGTAGCCTATCCGAAATTCACCCGAGCCCTCGAAGCGCCAAACCAAAGATGTACACAAGTCCAAAAATACCATACGAACTCTCCCACGTGATCAAAATATCAAAATAATACCCAGAACTACAAATCAGAACCCAAAACAAATAAAAGTTTTCAATGAAACTTAAGAACATGTAATGTTTCAACCGGACGTCTGAATCACGTCAAATCAACTCCAGTTTGTACCAAATTTTGCAGATAAGTCATAAATACTGTAATGGACTTATAACAAGTGTCGAAACCGAAATTCAAACCTGATAGTAACAAAGTCAACTTATGGACAAATTTAGGAATTCTTTAAAACTTTAGATATCTAGTTTTCAAAAAATTGAGTTAATTCAAGTTAGAGACTTCTGAATTCGATTCCGAGAATACGCCCGAGTCCCAAATCGTGATACGGACCCACTGAGATCGTCAAAATAGTGACCGTTTTCTTAAAACGTTGACCGAAGTCAACTCAAATAAATTTTAAGACACAATTTCATATTTTTCTCAATTCTTCACATAAAAACCTTTCGAAAGAAGACATGGATTGCGCACGCAAATCGAAGAATGCTATACAAATCTAATCGAGGTTTCAAAATACAAAATTGAGGGCTAAAACTGAAAATGACCTATCGGGTCATCACATTCTCCATCTCTAAAACAAACATTTGTCCTCAAACAGATATAGAAAGGTACCTGGACGTAGGGGTGTACATAGGTCGGATTGGTTTAGATTTTTTGATTATTAAACCAAACCAATGGTGTCGTATTTTTATATTTATAAACCAAACCAAAACAACAAAGTCAGATTTATCAATCTCGGTTTTTCTCGATTTTGTTTGGGTTTTCGGATTTTTTTTCCGGTAAATTCTTCATAGCATAAAATATGTAACTTATTCTCTAAATATTTCTTAAGTTCTAGTAAAATACAACTATATAATGTGTTTTTCAAGAAACTAAAAAAATAATATGAGATAAGTCACAGGATTATACTAAAATATTCAATAACAAAGATAAAATAATAAAATTATATAAAACAAATATTACTAATTAATATAGGTCATGCTAAAATAAGTATAGATAATAAGTACTAATATTAAATACATAACTAAGCATTTAAGAAAAAGATAAAATAAGTTATGTATTTTCATTATAAACCAATGTACAACTAAATAATTATCCAGCACTATCGTCATTCCTAGTATTGAATTGAATTACTACATTTATGGGCTATAATATGTTTGAGTTACTATATTTATGGGCTATAAATTTTATTTACCATTCAAGAATGTTAAGTCTAAACTTGATATAATACGTTAATACATAAAACTGTGAAAACGTTTAAGAAATATTTATAAATTACATAACAATAAATATTTATATGTATAAATTATTTTTAAAAATTATATAAATGTACTATCGAGTTGGTTTGGTTTCTGTTTGACTTTGTTTTAGTTAAAACCAAACAAAACCAATTATGGTCGGGTTTTATTTTTCAATACCAAACCAAATCAAATCAAACCACATCGGGTTTTTTTTCGGTTTGACTCGGATTATCGGTTTAGTGGGGTTTATCGATTTTCTTTGTATACCCCTACATGGACAGGTAAAGATATGTGGATATCTACTCCGCATGTCCGACTCGGACTGTCACGACCTGAAAGTCCCACCGTCGGAATCGTGATGGCGCCTAACATTTCACTTGCTAGGCAAGCCAACCTTAGAGAATTATTAAACCCAATCCTTATTTTCATTCAGTAAATGACAATAATTAGCTAAGATGAAACATAATAAGTGCGAAATAATATAAAAACAGTATTAATTACTACCACCCGGAGCTGGAGTGTCAATTCACGAGCATTCTAGAATTTATTACAAGTAATAGTCTGAAAGAAATACAACTGTTTGGATGAAAGAAACAGTAAAACTGAAAAGATAGACGGGGAGTTCAAGGTTTGTGAACGCTGACAGATCTACCTTGAGTCTCCGGATAGCAGCTAGCCGGTCCCAATAGCTAAAATCTCGATCAACCCGAGTCGGTACCAAAATCTGCTCAGAAGGTGCAGGGTGTAGTATCAGTACAACCGACCCCATGTACTGGTAAGTGTCGAGCCTAACCTCGACGAAGTAGTAACGAGGCTAAGGCAAGTCACCTACAAATCAACCTATATAATTTAACAGTATATATACAAATAACAGTAATGAAGAGCTAGACAAGAATTATTGGGAGGGAAAAACATGTTAGGGGAAAATACGAAATAAAGGGCTACAACAGAATGAGAACAGAACAACCAATATAATATGAATCAACAGGAGCACAATTACAGTAAAGGATAAATGCACGGCACCACCCTTCGTGCTTTTACTCTCAATTTCACCATAAAATCAATAGAAATGGCACGGCATCACCCTTCGTGCATTAACTCTCATATCATGGAACGACATCACTCTTCGTGCTTTTACACTCACAATATGGCACGGCATCACCCTTCGTGCATTAACACTCACACTATGGAATGACATCACCCTTCGTGCATTAACACTTCCCCTTACCATAATGCAATGAATAATTAACAACAGGGAAATAGAACAACATATAGAAGCCTTACTTTAACATTTGGTCCCACAATATAAATCTCAACTTTGAAATAAATACTCAATTATCACTAGAAATCCGTAAACATGATAAGAACGATCAATTTAACAACACTAGTCTAAACACATAACAATTAGGCATAGAAAAGAGACAATATAAGAGAAACGGGAGAAAACAGGGAAAACGGATAAATTGGCGGCGCATAAGTACTCGTCACCTCACATATATGCCGCTCACATAAACGTCACATAGAAAATTCTAATTCTCTCAAATCAGAGTTAGACACAACACTTACCTCGCTCCGAAGGCCACTTAATTCTACAATAACATTTATCAACTTACTCTCTTATTTCCTAACCATCTTTTACCTATTTCCAATTAGACAGACGAGGCACTTTATGGCTGGCTGATAAGAAGGATATTTTAGAAGTTTAGTGGATAATGGCATCAAGGAAAGAAAAGAATAGCAGTGGTGCTATTCTTGATTCTTGGATGCCTTTAGGTTCGATATAGAATTTATGCCCAAGCGTTGCGCTAAGTTGCAACCAATACCGTTAACTTGTTGTCTACTTTTAGTTGTCTAGTTGCTAGATCAGTATTACTTTCGGTTCAAGTTAGGGGTGTCAATGAATATTTTAAAACTGACCGAATCGAACCAAACCGAACCGATTATGAAGTTTATTTTAATAAAATCGTAGGTTTTTATATAAACTTTTAACCATACCAAATAATAGGATAGGTTTTTAATTTTATAAAAAAAAACCAAAAAAATACCGAATCGTACCTAATAAATTTATATATGAAAAAGATATTTTATATACTAAGTTTTAAACTAACAACAAGGTTTTTTTTTCTTGGATCTTGGGATTATGGGAATAGTTACAAGTGACCAATAATCAATATCCAAGGTCCCAACTTCCAAACTTATTCTACTACTCATATTGAAACTAAATTAGTTCTAACATCTTCAGTAGCAAGCCACTAGGTATTCCAACGATCTTTAGTAGTAAGCCACAGTGCATTGGATATCTTTCCGCTTGTATAATTTAGGTGTCTTTTGTTGGATACTAATCTTTTATTAAGTTCTATTCTTGAGTCTCAACTCAATTTATATATCCACTCGTATGATTTATAATTCTCATGTCCTTGCTTAATTTATTTTAATTATACTACCATAGAATAGTGAGATGAATCTCTATTCTGGTTATCTTTCATGTTCCTTTGATCATCACTTTTAAAATAATAAAAATATCTAGCTAAAGAGTTTTACCAAAGTCCTATGCAAGTACACATTATCACATTCTAACTTTATCTAGCGACTCTTGCATGACATTTTTAAAAAATACCGAAACATTAACTGAACCGTACCGATACCGAAGAGAAACCGAGATGATTGGGACGGTTTCGAAAAGTCTAATTTTGGTTATATAAAATGAAATAACCGAAAATTTGGTATGGTACAAATTTTATAAAATAACCGGCCGAACCGAACCATTGATACTTAAACTTCAAGTTTAACTTTTGTACATTGACATGTGTAAATTAATTTTTACACTATTAAGTCACTTACAAATAATTATTTATAATAAGTGGAGTAAATTACCTGGAAAAAGATTTAACTTATAGGGTATGTTTGGTATGAAGGAAAATATTTCCATGGAAAATGTTTCCCGAAAAATGGGTGATTTTATCACTCATTTTCCCTTGTTTGGTTGGTGAATGAAAAACTTTTTCCGGAAAATATTTTATAGTGTTTGGTTATAGAGTATAAAATATTTTTAGGAAAATAATTTATTTTGTTACTCTCCTCAGTCCCTTTCCCCAAGTCCATTCTTTTGCTCCCCCCTCCCCCCCCCCCCCCCAAAAAAAATAATACTCAACGTTTTCAGGACTCTATTTTCTTCAAGAATTTAATTATTCTTCTAAAAATTCACACAAACCAAAGGAACTAATGTGCTGCTTTTTTTTACGCAAAAATAACGTTGAAATTTGTGCTCCATCACTAAAAGAAAATACTTTTTTTTGGTTGACAAAAAAGTACTCTTTTCTATATAAAAATAACTACTCATTTTGTTGAAATGAAAGAAAATACTTTTTCTACATCATGAAAAGAAAGTACTTTTTTGTTGAAATAAAGAAAATATTTTTTTACCATCATGAAAAGAAAAAACTTTTTTGTTGAAATGAAAGAAAATACTTTTTACTACATCATTTTGTTGAAATGAAACAAAATACGTTGTCTACATCAGGAAAAGAAAGTACCTTTTTTCTTAAAATATTTGTTTTTATATATATCATGAAAAGAAAATACTCATTCTTTGAAATGAAAAAAGGTACTATATCTATAACATGAAAAGAAAGTATTATTAATAATATTTCTATTTAGGGTGGGGGTGAAGGCGGGGTGGGGGTGGGTTGGTAGGGATGAAAAATTATCACGACCCAGAATTCCCACCTTCGGGACCATGATGGCGCCTAACATTTCATTTGTTAGGCAAGCTAACGTTAGATATATTTATTAACTATTTTTAACAAACTTCAAATACGATGACAATAAAGAAATTAAATAGTATGAAACTAGATAAATAAGCTAATAAGTGATGAAATTTAAATACAACCCCGAATCTGGTGTCACGAATACATGAGCGTTTATGATACTACAAATAATGGTCTGAAATAAATATAACTGTCTGAATCAAAAGAACAACTAAAAGAAGTAGAAGGGGATTTCAGAGCTGCAGACGCCGCGCAACTTTACCTCAAGTCTCCTCTGGGTAGCTGGATCCGAGCATGTCTACGGTATGCCGCTGGGACCAACTCCGGTATTTGCACAAGTAGTGCAGAGTGTAGTATGAGTACAACTGACCCCATGTACTCTGTAAGTGTCGAGCCTAACCTCGACGAAGTAGTGACGAGGCTAAGGCGTCACTTACATTAACCTGTACGCAATAACAACAACAACAACAACAACAACAACAACAACAATAATAATAATAATAATAATAATAATAATAATAATAATAATAATAACAATACTAACAATAATAATAATAATAATAATAATAATAATAATAATAATAATAATAATAATAATAATAGTAATAGTAATAATAAGAAGAAGAAGACGACATGAATAGAAGTAAAAAAGATAACTCATATCAACGAAACTCAAATCAACCAGCAGAAAGTTCCGAATAACCAGTCATACAACTCATCTCAACAACCGAGGCCAATTCAACAATTCCAACAAATATAACTTCCATCAACATGTTGCGGCGTGCAACCCGATCCAATAACATAAACTTTAAAAAAATATATTGCGACGCGCAACCCGACTCCTCCTTATAATCATTTGTCAATATCATAGTCCATCCTTATTCCGTATTTTCAATTCATCACTTTTCAATCTCCGTTGCGGCGTGCAACCTGCTCCCCAAACAATATCAATTAACAATAGTAACCCAATAACTAAGATTTACAAGAAATCATACATCAAGAGAAAAACTGTACGAGCAATGGAGAATAACATGATAATAAATAGGCTCGAACTACTCGGATGTCTCAACTTTACCAACTCAACGGTACTTTTAACAATACGTACAAGTAAAACTACTTCAATAAAGTCAACAATTAATATGAAACTATAAGGCAACAAGGCATAAGACAATTTAGATATATGAGGAAAACAAATCAAGACAAGTAGTAAATAAGTATGGAATCAAGGAAGGGATGGATATTTTAATACAAGAAATACTAAATGGCAAGTAGCAATTATGGCATGGAAGACAAATAAGCATGTAGAAATTAAGGCATGGATACAAGACATAATATTAAGAAATGAAGTTAGGGAAGACAAGTAATGTAACGGTTAAGTCATGGAACAAGGTAATTAACGAAATACGAGAAAGCATGGAGACAAGTAATTTGACGGCGTATATACACTCGTCACCTTGCATATACGCCACTACACATGTAATTCACATAGCACATAACTTAAGGGTTCCTAATTCCCTCAAATTAAGATTATACCCAACACTTACCTCACTCCACAATTAACGCAAAGTTCAACCACTACCTTGCCTTTCGAACAAGCCTCCAAACCAACCAAATATAGCAAATTATTAACCAAACGATTCAAAATAAGCCTTAGAAACTACCCATGAATAAAAAAGGTTCAATTTTGATCATTATTGAAAAAGTAAACAAAAGTCAACCCCGGGCTCACTTGGTCAAAATTGAAATTCGGACCAAAACCCGAACACTCGTTCACCCCCGAGCCTGGTTATGTAATTAGTTTCGAAATCCGACCTCAATTCGAGGTCTAAATCCCAAATTTACAAAAATCCCTAATTCTATCCAAATCCCTAATTTTTACCTTGAAAATCTAAGATTTGATGTTGAAAACCTATGAAATGTAATGGGTAATTGAATAAAAATGGATTAAAGTCACTTACAAATGAATTTAGGAAGAAGATCACTTGGAAAATCGCCTCTAGGGTGTTTAGGATTGAGAGTTTGAAAGAAATAAGCTAATTCTCGTTTTCCCCCTCTTTTACCCAGCTGCAGTTATCGCATTTACGACACATAGTTCGTAATATGCGATAATTGCAAAAGAGATCAACCCTTCGTAAATGCGAAGAAGCCACTGAGCCTGTTGTCGTCGCAAATGAGAATAAAAGCAGTCCGCAAATGCGAAGAATAATTCGTAAATGCGAAGAAGCACCAAGTAGACAATGGTCGCAATTGCGACCAAAATCTTCGCAATTGCAAAGATATAGAGTCCGCAAATGCGAACTATTCCCAACCCATACCATGCTTGCAAATGCGATACAATGTTCGCAAAAGTGAGGCTCGTATTTGCGAGCCAGGCCTCGCAATTGCGAGATCTGCAGTCCAGCACCAGAAAAAGATTGCGCAAACTATTTTCGTAAGTCTGAAACCACTCCGTAGCCTATCCGAAATCCACCCGAGCCCTCGGAGCTCCAAACCAAAGATGCACATAAGTCCAAAAATACCATACGAACTCGCTCACGTGATCAAAATACCAAAATAATTCCCAGAACTACAAATCAGAACCCAAAACAAATAAAAGTTTTCAATGAAACTTAAGAACATGTAATGTTTCAACCGGACGTCTGAATCATGTCAAATCAACTCCAGTTTGTACCAAATTTTGCAGATAAGTCATAAATACTGTAATGGACTTATAACAAGTGTCGAAACCGAAATTCAAACCCGATAGTAACAAACTCAACTTATGGACAAATTTAGGAATTCTTTAAAACTTTAGATTTCTAGTTTTCAACAAATTGAGTTAATTCAAGTTAGAGACTTCTGAATTCGATTTCGGGCATACGCCCGAGTCCCAAATCGCGATACGGACCCACTGAGATCGTCAAAATAGTGACCGTTTTCTCAAAACGTTGACCGAAGTCAACTCAAATAAATTTTAAGACACAATTTCATATTTTTCTCAATTCTTCACATAAAAACCTTTCGGAAGAAGACAAGGATTGCGCACGCAAATCGAAGAATGCTAAACAGATCTAATCGAGGTTTCAAAATACAAAATTGAGGGCTAAAACTGAAAATGACCTATCGGGTCATCACATTCTCCATCTCTAAAACAAACATTTGTCCTCAAACGGACATAGAAAGGTACCTGGACGTAGGGGTGTACATAGGTCGGATTGGTTCAGATTTTTTGATTATTAAACCAAACCAATGGTGTTGTGTTTTTATATTTATAAACCAAACCAAACCAACAAAGTCAGATTTTTCAATCTCGGTTTTTCTCGATTTTGTTTGGGTTTTCGGGTTTTTTTTTTCGGTAAATTCTTCATAGCATAAAATATGTAACTTGTTCTCCAAATATTTCTTAAGTTCTAGTAAAATACAACTATATAATGTGTTTTTCAAGAAACTAAAATAATAATATGAGATAAGTCACAGGATTATACTTAAATATTCAATAACAAAGATAAAATAATAAAATTGTATAAAACAAATATTACTAATTAATATAGGTCATGCTAAAATAAGTATAGCTAATAAGTACTAAAATTAAATACATAACTAAGCACTAAAGAAAAAGATAAACTAAGTTATGTATTTTCATTATAAACCAATGTAAAACTAAATAATTATCCAGCACTATCGTCATTCCTAGTATTGAATTGAATTACTACATTTATGGGCTATAATATGTTTGAGTTACTACATTTATGGGCTATAAAATTTATTTACCATTCAAGAATGTTAAGTCTAAACTTGAAATAATACGTTAATAGATAAAACTGTGAAAACGTTTAAGAAATATTTATAAATTACATTACAATAAATATTTATATGTATAAATTATTTTTAAAAATTATATAAATGTACTATCGAGTTGGTTTGGTTTCGGTTTGACTTTGTTTTAGTTAAAACCAAACAAAACCAATTATGGTCGGGTTTTATTTTTCAATACCAAACCAAATCAAATCAAACCACATCGGATTTTTTTTTTTCGGTTTGACTCGGATTATCGGTTTAGTGGGGTTTATCGATTTTCTTTGTACACCCCTACAAGGACAGGTAAAGATATGTGGATATCTACTCCGCATGTCCGACTCGGACTGTCACGACCTGAAAGTCCCATCGTCGGGATCGTGATGGCGCCTAACATTTCACTTTCTAGGCAAGCCAACCTTAGAGAATTATTAAACCCAATCCTTATTTCCATTCAGTAAATGACAATAATTAGCTAAGATGAAACATAATAAGTGCGAAATAATATAAAAACTGTATTAATTACTACCACCCGGATCTGGAGTGTCAATTCACGAGCATTCTAGAATTTATTACAAGTAATAGTCTGAAATAAATACAACTGTTTGGATGAAAGAAACAGTAAAACTGAAAAGATAGACGGGGAGTTCAAGGTTTGTGAACGCTGACAGATCTACCTTGAGTCTTCGGATAGCAACTAGCCGGTCCCAACAGCTAAAATCTCGATCAACCCGAGCCGGTACCAAAATCTGCACAGAAGGTGCAGGGTGTAGTATCAGTACAACCGACCCCATATACTGGTAACTGTCGAGCCTAACCTCGACGAAGTAGTAACGAGGCTAAGGCAAGTCACCTACAAATCAACCTATACAATTTAATAGTGTATATACAAATAACAGTAATGAAGAGCTAGACAAGAATTATCGGGAGGGCAAAACATGTTAGGGGAAAATACGAAATAAAGGGCTACAACAGAATGAGAACAGAACAAACAATATAATATGAATCAACAGGAGCACAATTACAGTAAAGGATAAATGCACGGCACCACCCTTTGTGCTTTTACTCTCAATTTCACCATAAAATCAATAGAAAGGGCACGGCATCACCCTTCGTGCATTAACTCTCATATCATGGCACGACATCACTCTTCGTGCTTTTACACTCACAATATGGCACAGTATCACCCTTCGTGCATTAGCACTCACAATATGACACGACATCACCCTTCGTGCATTAACACTCACAATATGGAACGACGTCACCCTTCATGCATTAACACTCCCCCTTACCATAATGCAATGAATAATTAACAATAGGGAAATAGAACAACATATACAAGCCTTACTTTTACATATGGTCCCACTATATAAATCTCAACTTTGAAATAAATACTCAATTATCACCAGAAATCCGTAAACATGATAAGAACAATCAATTTAACAACATTAGTCTAAACACATAACAATTAGGCATAGGAAAGAGACAATATAAGAAAAATGGGAGAAAACAGGGAAAACGGGTAAATTGGAGGCGCATAAGTACTCGTCACCTCATATATACGCTGCTCACATAAACGTCACATAGAAAATCCTAATTCTCTCAAGTCAGAGTTAGACACAACACTAACCTCGCTCTGAAGGCCACTTAATTCTCAATCACAGTTTTTTCTCTAGAATTCACCTCCAAACCACTCGTATCTATTAAAAAATGACTCTATAATATCAAATATTGCTAAATGAATAAATCATATTGCATAAATTAAATTTCCCAAATTTTTCTATAAAAAGTCGAAAACTCGACCCCGGGCCCTCTTAGTCAAAACCCGAGGTTCAAGCCAAAATTCATTTATCCATTCACCCCGAGCCCGGATATATAATTGATTTTGGAATGCGACCTCAAATTGAGGTCTAAATCCCCAAATTTCCGAAATTCCTAGTTACTACCCAAACCCCTAATTCTACCTTGAAAACTCTAGGATTTAGGTTAATAATTCATAAAATGTAATGGGTAATTGAAAGAAAATGGTTTAAAATCACTTACCAACACTTTGGGGGAAGAAAACAACTCTTGAAAATCGCCTCTAGTCCGTTTCGTTTTTTAGAAAATGAAATAAATGGCCAATTCCCGTTTTTGGATTATGTTAAGTGCTGGGCGACAGTGTGCCCCTCGCGTTCGCGAGGCCACTGTCACGTTCGCAAAGAGTGTTGGCTGCCAAGACTTTGCGTTCGCGACACCAAGCTCGCGTTCGTGATGGTTTCCCCCTGGCCTTCATGTTCGCGAGACCGTGCTCATGTTCGCGATGAAGGATCACTGACTCTCCCACAGGTATGCCTAACATTACGCGTTCGCGAGTAGCTGGTCGCGTTCGCGAAGGGTAATGCCCCCATCGCTTCTCGTTTGCGACCAAGCCTTCGCGTTCGCAAAGAAGAAAATTCCAGCTGACCAGTTTACTCTTCGTGTTCGCGAGAGGACTTTCACGAACGGGAAGAAGGACATGCCAGAACACCAAAATCTGCAGAAAACCAAATTTTCCAAAGTCCAAAACATCCTGTGGCCTATCCGAAACTCACCCGAGCCCTTGGGGCTCCAAACTAAACATGCACACAAGTCTAATAATATCATACGAACTTGCTCGCGCGATCAAATCGCCAAAATAACACCTAGAACTATGAATTTAGCACCAAATCAAATGAAATTCTCAAGAACACTTTAAAATTCCTATCTTCTCAACTGGACGTCCGAATCACGTCAAATCAACTCTGTTTCTCACCAAATTTCATAGACAAGTCTTAAATAACATAATGAACCTGTACCGGGCTCCGAAACCAAAATATGGACCCAGTACTAACAATGCCTAACATCAATCAATTCTTAAAAATAATTATTTTTCAGACTTTTAATTTTCATCAAAAATTCATAACTCGAGTTGGGGACCTCCGAATTCGATTCTGGGCATACGCCTAGGTCCCATAATTCGATACGTACCCACCGGAATCGTCAAAATATGGATCAGAGCCCGTTTACCAAAAAAATTGACCGAAGTCAACTAAAATCAACTTTTAAGGTATATATTTTTATTTTCATCAATTTTCAACATAAAACTTTTTCGGAAACATGTCTTGATTGCGCACGCAAATTGAAGAGGGTAAAATGTGATTTTTAAGGCTTAAGAGCGCATATTCGAGTTCTAAAATATAAGATGACCTTTTGGGTCATCACACGGACTCCCACGTGGCTGCCTCAATCAACTGACCTTCCACTGCACATGAACTGAGGGATAACTCTTAGACCTCAACTACCGGACCTGCCGGGCTCGAATAGCCACCGGCTCCTCCTCATAAGTCAAATCCTTGTCCAATTGGATTGAGTTGAAATCTAACACATGGGATGGATTACCGTGATACTTCCAGAGCATAGATACATGGAACAACAGAAGGACTGTTAAAAAGCTAGATGGCAATGCGAGCTTGTAGGCCACCTCACCCACTCTCTCAAGAATGTCAAAGGGTCCGATATACCTAGGGCTCAACTTGCCCTTATTTCCAAACCTCATCACACCCTTCATGGGTGAAACCCGGAGGAATACCCTCTCTCCAACTATGAATGCAGCATTACGAACTCTACGATCGACATAACTCTTCTGCCTGGACTGAGCGGTGCGAAGTCGATCCTGAATAATCTTGACCTTATCCAAGGCATCCTGTACCAAATCTGTACCCAATAACCCAGCCTCCCCTGACTCGAACCATCCAACTGGCGAACGATGCCGTCTCTCGTATAATGCCTCATATGGAGCCATCTGAATGCTAGACTGGTAGCTGTTATTGTAGGCAAGCTCCGCAAGCGGTAAGAACTGAACCTAAGAACCCCCGAAATCCATAACGCAAGAGTGAAGCATATCCTCTAATATCTGAATAGTGCGCTCAGAATATCCGTCCGTCCGTCTGAGGATGTGATGTTTTATACTTCAATGCCACACAAGAGGGGGGTGATTTGTGTGGTGTCCAATTTTTATATATTAGGACCTTGTTTTTCTATATGTTCCTTATACTACTGTTGCGGAAATAATAAATGCGGAAAGTAAAGAACACAAGTATTTTTAGGTGGAAAACATTCAGCTCAAAAGGTGAAATAAAACCATGACCTACTACTCAACAAGATTTTCCCCAACACTCAACTAAATCACTGAGCCAAAAAAATATTTGCAAAACTCTTTTTAAACCTAAGGATTACCTCTAATCCCGTTGTGGCAACCAAAGTCTAACTGTTGTGACAACTTCAACTTAACTCTAACTTGAATACTCGGAGTACCTAATACAATTTCCTCTAGATAAAGATAAAATGTTCAATTTGAAAAGCCCTACTACAATTGAACTAGAATAAAAGATAGACACACAAAACTAGTTCTTCTATCTGGTTCATGTAGCTTCATGTATCTCCCTATGCCAGCTACTATTTTCTTTTTGATTTCATGCTGTTGGGCACTAGGTAAGGGTCTCTTCCCTCATCCCCGAGAAGGGCCACCCCTTACTTTTGAAGTGTTGCCTCTACCTCTAGATTGAACAATTTTTTGTACCAAGAAAAGGCGATTGTTAGATACAATTCAAATTCAGGCATGCAATGAATGTAAGGATACACCAGAAGATACAGTGAGGAACACAATTGAAACATGTTTGCAGGGTAGGGATTTGTGGTTCGCAAATTTTTCATTGCGATTGTAGACTGGGACTTGCGGACCGCAAAATTCTTATTAGTGGCTTGTGGTCTGCACATTTCTCATTGCATCTGTAACTCAGATACCAAAAATATGCCAACTCTTCGATAACAAAAAATTGGCTCTTTTGGGTCCGCAACCAACTTTTTGCGGTCCACACAAATTGTTTTGCGGCCGCACATGTGAGTCAACAATTCGACAACGGTCTGATCATAGGAAATAGGCTGTTCTACAGTCACAATGGGATTTCTACGGTCCGCACAAATATCTTGCGGACGCAGACCCATTGCTTACTAAAGTACCCTAGACTCAACTTCTGCGGACCATACAATTTTTTGTGCGGCCGCAGATTGCAAACAATGACGAACACGCAGTGCGTTTGTCTAGGGCTTGCATTGTTTTGCACAATTTTGACATGGAAACAACATATAAGCATGAAAATCTATTGAACCATTCACCCTAGAGCATTTTCCAGGATACCCACTACAGATTTACCCCACATGGTTGTTCAATTAGACTCAATAGACAAATGGTCTAAGTATTTGCTAATAAGTTAATAATTAAAAGAAATTCACAAGCTTATAAAGCATACCAGATATGAATGAGTGCAAGAGATGAGTGATCAACAATTACTAGGCGTGTAGGAAGATAATTTAAGATGAAATTTCAAATTTATGCAAGGTGTGAGCTTAGAGAGGAAAAATGGGAACAATGTCCCAACCTCTTTATTTATACTATTCGATGTTTGCCAAGGGAAGGGGAAGTGAGTGAGGCAACAAAATTCCAATTTAGGTCTGCACTCTATTACCTGGGGGCTCAGCTGCCCTTTCATTTTGCTGTCTGCATACTTATGCATGCGTCCACCGATTTTATTGCGGAACGCAGAATGTTTGGTGCGGCCGCAGAATGGCCATTTTTCTGACAGACAAACTTCACAGAGTTTTTATTTTCCACCTTTAATTTTTGCGGTCCGCAATGTAATTGTGAGGACGCAGAGCACTTTTAGCTGCAACAACCATAATTGTGCGGTCCGCAATCCTTTCCACTGTTAACCAAATTTATGGGCACAATTCCTGTAAAGCACACTCATCCATGCAACACACTTCAAATCCAGTTGGCACAACAATAACACCTAACTACAAAAGAAGAAAAGAAAAGAAAAAGAAACATGGGTTGCTTCCCAAGAAGCGCCTGATTTAACGTCGCAGCACGACACATATTACCATCATTTGAAATGAATCACCGCCACGACGTGGCCATCACCAACTTTTCCCAAGTAGTGCTTCACACGGTGACCATTGACTCTGAATATCTCATTATTTTGTTCTTCAAGTCAAATGCACCAAAAGGTGTCACACCGATAATTTCAAAGGGACCACTCCATTTAGACTTTAGCTTTCCAGGAAACATCCTCAATCGTCAGTTGAACAACAATACAAGGTCACTCACCTTGAACTCTTTATTCCCAATGTTCTTGTCATGAAAATATTCATCTTTTCTTTGTACAAGGATGAACATGCATAAGCATGGTACCAAAACTCATCTAATTCATTCAAATGTGCAACCCTCAAGTTAGCAGTTACATCCCAATCAAGATTCAACTTCTTTAGAGCCAAAATGACTTTCAGCTCAAGTTCCATCGGAAGATGACAAGATTTACCGAACACCAACTGGTATGGAGACATTCTGATAGGAGTTTTGAAAGCAGTTTGATAAGCCCATAATGCATCATCAAGCTTCTTGGACCAATCTACCCGGTTAGTATTCGATGCTTTGGATAAGATATTCTTTATCTCCCGGTTGAAGACTTCCACTTGACTGCTAGCTTGTGGATGTTAGGGAGTAGTAACTTTATGAGTAAAACCATACTTGCTAAGTAAAGTGTCAAAAGCCTTGTTGCAACAATTCTATCCCCCATTGCTTATGATAGCCCGCGGAGTACCAAACCTTGTAAAAATATTCTTCTTCAAGAATGCCACCACACTCCTCGCTTCGTTGTTGGGTAAAGAAATGGCTTCAACCCATTTAGACACATAATAAACCGCGACCAAGATGTAGGTGTTTCCACAAGAACTCACAAAAGGACCCATAAAGTCAATACCCCACACATCAAAGATATCAATCTACAAAATATTAGTGAGAGGCATTTCATTCTTCATTGTGATTCCACCAGACCTTTGACATTCATCACATCTTGTCACTAAATTACTTGTATCCTTGTAAAGAGTGGGCCACTAGAAACAACAACTTAGCACTTTGGCCGATGTTCTTGCTCTACCATGGTGACCACCATATGGAGAAGAATTACAAGACCCAAGAATATCACTTTGCTTTTCTTTCGGTACACATATTCTAATTACCCCATCTGTATAAATTCGGAAAAGGTATGGCTCATCCCAATAATAATCTTAACAATCCCGTATGAGCTTCTTCCTTTGGTTTGAAGAGAACTCATCCAGGATAATTCCACACACAAGGAAGTTTGCTAGATCCGTTAACCATGGAACCTTCATCATTGAAATAGCCAAGAGTTGCTCATCGGGAAAGGATTCATTGATTTCAAGGCGATCATACGGCCTTCCCTCCTCCTCCAAATAAGACAAGTGGTCCGCCACTTAATTTTCACTCCCTTTTCTATCTTGGATGTCAATATTAAATTCTTACAACAAGAGCACCCATCTCATCAACCGAGCTTTGGAATCTTTCTTGCTTATAAGATAACTAAGTGTCGCATGATCCGTGTGGACAATAACTTTTGCACTCATCAACTATAGGCAGAACTTCTCAATTGCAAACACAATGGCAAGGAGTTCTTTCTCCGTAACGGTGTAGTTGACTTGGGCACCATTCATGGTCTTACTAGCATAGTAGAACGGATGAAAAGTCTTGTTGGTGAGTTGTCCTAAAATAACTCCAACCCTTACGTCTCTAGCATTGCACATGAGCTCAAAAGGGATACTCCAATTAGGAGAGGTGATAATGGGAGTGGTTGTCAACTTGAACTTTAGCAATTCAAATGCTCTAATGCAATCATCATTGAATTGAAACTTAGCATCTTTCTCTAAATGCTTTCACAACGAGTTCACCACTTTAGATAAATCCTTGATGAAGCGCCAGTAAAACCTCGCGTGTCCTAAGAAACTTTGCACGCCTTTCACCGAAGTTGGAGGTGGAAGTTTAGAAATCACCTCAATATTTTCCTTGTTGACTTCAATGCCATTCTTTGAGATCTTGTGGACAAGGATGATCATCAACAGAATCCCCAACCACCGAGAAGTCATCCATGAAAACTTCTAGGTAGTCCTCCACCATGTCCGTGAAGATAGCCATTATACACCTTTGAAAAGTCGCCGATGCATTACATAAACCAAATGGCATCCGCTAGAATGCAAAAATACCATAGGGACATGTAAAAGTTATTTTCTATTGATATTCTAGAGCAATAAGGATTTGGTTGTAGCCGAATATCCATCTAGAAAGCAATAGAAAGCACGATCGGCCAACCGATCAAGCATTTGGTCAAGGAAGGGAAGTGGAAAATGATCCTTCGTTGTGACTTTGTTTAGCTTGTGATAATCCATACACACTCTCTACACGGTCACCGTTCATGTGGGAATCAACTCATTCTTGTCATTGGTTACCACTGTCATGCCCCTTTATTTGGGACACATTGCACCGGAAAAGTCCACGAACTATCGAAAATAGGGTAGACAACCCCGACATCCAACCACTTGATAATCTCCTTTTTGACCACTTCTTACATAGCCTCATTGAGTCTCATTTGATGTTCAATATATGGTTTGGCATCTTCCTCCAAGTTGATCTTGTGCATGCAAAATGCGGGGCTTATTCCCCGAATATCCTCCAATGTCCATCCAATAGCCTTCTTCCTTTTATGTAGCACTGGCAATGTAGAGTCAACCTGCACGTTAGTCAAACAAGAGGAAAGAATAACCAGTAAATTAGAACAAGGGACAAGAAATTCATACCGAAGATGTGGAGGCAATGGCTTCAACTCCAAGGTTGGAGGCTCTTCTATTGAAGGCTTTGTAGGAGGAGTTTTCCTATTTTCAAGATCCAAGGAGAGTTTTCGAGGTACATAGTTGTACGACCCCATTCCTTGCAAAGAGTTCACACATTCCATGAAGCCATCTATCTCGTCATTATCAAAGTTGAGCAAGACGACCTCCAACATATCACCCACAATGATCATGGCACTTGTATAATCAACAACCACATCGGTCACTAAGTCCACAAAAGAACACACTTCATTGCTATTTGGTTGCCGTATAGATTTTCACACGTGGAATACCACCCATAGTAAGGAAAGGCCTTCCAAGAATAATCAGCACCTCATAGTCCACCTCACAATCAAGAATGACAAAATCTATCGGAAGAATGAATTTATCAACACGAATCAATACATCTTCAATCACTCCTAACGGTCTCTTCATGGTACGATCAGCCATTTGTAATCTCATAGATGTGGGTCTTGGTTGCCAAATTCCCAAGGTCTTGTAAACCAAATAGGGCATCAAATTGATACTTTTCCCAAGATCACAAAGAGTTTTAGCAAACTCGGCACTTCCAATGGTACATAGGATTGTGAAAGCACCGGGATCTTCCAATTTAGAAGCCATTAAATGCATAATTGCACTCACTTGACGAGTGACTTTGATAGTTTCAAAATTTATCCAGCGCTTCTTTGTCACCAAATCCTTCATAAACTTTGCATAACTGTGCATTTGTTCCAAAACTTCATCTAATGGCGCATTGATCGAGAGACTCTTCATCATGTAAACGAATGTTTTGAATTGATTCTTGCCATTTTGCTTGGCAAGCCTTTGAGGATATGGAGGAGGAGGCTTAGGTAATGGTGCCTTAGCCTTTTGCACTATCGGTTCTGGTATGTCAATAACATGATCTCTACACGGGTTCACTTCCTCTTGAGTCTCTTCCACATTGTCATCAATATCAATCCGAACTTCATCATTTGATTACATCACATTGCTCGGGACATTTTCTTCTTGTACCACTTGCTCATCATCCACAAGTTGCCTTTGACTTGAGGTGGGTGCATTCCCACCTCTTCCACTTCTTGTAGTAATGGTCATGGCATGTCCCGTATTGTTCCCACCCTTTGGGTTCACCATCGTATCACTTGGTAGTGACCCCTTAGGATGAGAATTTAGAGCTTGAGATATTTTTCCCCCATTTGAACTTCTAAGTTGCGGATCGATGTGTTGTGTGAGGCAAGTTGGGTAGAGAAATCAGCATTCTTTTCCATCATTTGCTTGAACATGTTCTCAATACGCCCCATATGATTGGTTGAATAACTAGAATCATCAGAAGGATAAGGAGGCATATTGCTCGGTTGTTGATATATTGGGGGACTTTAAAAACCCGACCCGCGGTTGCCTTGATTATTGTTCCATCCACCTTGATTGTTACTTCCACAATTACCTTGATTATTTCCATTCCAATTTCCTTGATTGTTGTTGTTATGCCAATTCCCTTGATTGTTTCCACCACTACAATTATCTTGGTTCTTAGAATTCCAATTGCCTTGATTGTTTTCAGGTAGCCATTGTTGCTGATTTGGGCCTTGGAAATTGTTTCATTGCTCTTGAAAGTTGTTCAAATATTGCACCTCCTCTTCTTCTTCATTGTAAGAATCATCTTGATCAAATCCACTATCTTCTTGCACAAAATTTTCCACTCGTTGTTGCACTTGTGGACCCTTAGTTTTTCGTTTGTTCACCATCATGTTTACTCCCTCCATGGAATTGATTTGCCTAG
Organism: Nicotiana tabacum; assembly: GCF_000715075.1. NCBI lineage: Eukaryota > Viridiplantae > Streptophyta > Magnoliopsida > Solanales > Solanaceae > Nicotiana > Nicotiana tabacum. The sequence goes on from NC_134096.1 coordinate 58,014,482, forward strand.
GTTTTTACACTTGTTGAAGTTGAGCCTTTGCTAGTTGATTCATGGTGATTGTCAATTCGACTATGACTTGTCCATGGTCAAGCAACTCTTTGTGGAGATGAATCACGTTAGAATCACCTTGTGGAACATTAGCCCGAGATTTCCATGCTGATGATGTGTCCGCCATTTAATCTAAGATCTCACACGCCTCCGTATAAGGCGTAGTCATGAAGTTCCCACAGGCAAGTTGATTCACTACACATTGGTTAGTTGTGTTCATCCCACGATTGAAAGTTTGTTGAATCATGTTCTACGTCATATCGTTGTTGGGACATTCTTTAACCATTGTTCTATATCGCTCCCATATCTGGTGTAGTAGTTCATTGGGCTCTAGCTTGAATGCTAGAATCTCATCTCTAAGTGTATCCATGTGCCCCAGAGAGAAGTATTTAGAAATAAACTTTTCCGCCAACTCATTCCAAGTGTGAATGGAATGGTTCGGCAAATGCCCAACCAATCTAAAGTTTTCCCCCGTAAAGTGAAGGGAAAAAGCCACAGCCTAAAAGAATCCCCGGAGACATTTGTTTCTTTACTCCCCCCAACACGTGTCCACAAACCCCTTCAAATGTTTGTATGTATTTTGACCTGGGGAATTGGTGAGGAAGCCTCATTGCTCTAGCAAAGTGGGTATCACATTGGTTATTTGAAAGTTGCCCTCCTTAATATGGGGAGGGACTATTACACTTCCATATCCTTCATTATGCAACACCCGGTGTGGAGCCGCTCGTGGTGGAGGTGGGGGTGGAACAGGCACATTGTCATGCGGCACTGGCCCTCTTCTATTGGCTTAAGGTTCAAGAGGAACCTCATCCACTTGATCATTCTTAATGTCCATATCCCCCAAAGTAATATTTTCGAGCTCAATGTTTGCCATGATTGCACCTACAATTTCTCAAACACGATAGTAACACGGAAGGAAAAGAAGATATTCCAAAAATACATTCAAATATATAGCTAACACTATTTTAAACTCCCCAGCAATGGCGCCAACTATTGACTGCGTCCAAATGCACACCTCTAAACAAGGTATGAAACGGTCGATTGCAATTATAGTAACCCAACAAAGAGTCGGGGTCGAATCCACATGGAGCTAGATGGGAATTAGGGCTATATATTCAAATGCGTGAAATTGAATTATCTTAATTTTCACTTCCACAAAAAAGGTTTTGTTTCTAATTCTAATTTTTACACTAAATTTTGGAGAATACAGAAATAAGACTAGGATGATTGTTTTTGATGTTTTTCAAATTGGTAAAAAGCCTAGGGATATGACCATTACCTAGGTGTTTGCAAAATGTGATAAAACCCTAATGCTTGTTTTGTTGATCAGGGTGTATTATAGCTGTCAACTGTCAATTACTCACTCAATAACTCTCGGTTAGAGAATGGTTTTGCACAATTTGGCTTTCTCAAAACCAAATGGGTATCACAAAATACAGCTGATAAAATCTCAAGTTAGGTTATTACTATCTCTAGGTTGAACCCTATAATTGGGTTAATCAATCTCTCGATTGACCCAATTCCTTGTTAGCCAAGTTTTCCTAAAGTAAGTCTCTCTTTCTCAAGTAGAGACTAAGTCAAATAGGCATGAACTAATGTTTTCAATCATTAATTCCACAAATTAAATCATGAATTAGGCTAAATAATAAACATTCAATCATAAACAAGCACTAATTTAATTACCCATAAGGTGAACACACTAGGGTTGGGTCACAACCCTAGTACAAATTTAGCTACTCATAATTGAAATTGAAGAAATAGAAGAAGGACTTCAAATTAAACTCATAATGTAAAGTTAAAATGATACAATCTATAGTACAATACACCCAAGTATAGAAAACTTCCAAAAGAGGCAAAGAAAAATGGCTATAGTACTTACTGATGTCAAAACTTGATCTAATTTTTAAAACTCGTCTATTTATTCAAGGCTGGAAATTTAAAACAAAAATGCCCTTCGGGAGGTTCTGTGGCCGCACAATTCCATGTGCGGTCTGCAGAATTCTTCATCTAGCAGGAGTTAGTATTCCGCAGCCGCTCAATTCTGAACTGTGGCCGTGAGACAATATTTCTGCGGTCTGTAGATTTAGCATTGCGACCGTAAGACCCTCTTTCGCGGACCGCAATTGTATGATAGCAACCGCAAGACAATCTTCTACGGTCACAAAAATCTTATGCGGACCGCAATTCAATAAAGCTATGGACTTGGCTGTTTTGTCATCTCTCTAATCTTAGTCTTGAGCCCTTCTTTTGCGGCCGCACAATTCATGTACGGTTCGCAATTTGCACAAAAGTCTGCTGGGTTTTCCTTCTTTGGTTGCGGGCACAGATGGAATTCTGCGAACTGTAATTTCTTCTACAGCCACAGGATTTCTTCTGCGGACCACACATTGTATGCTTTTGTGCCCTTTTGTTGCCTTGTGGTAGGACTACTCCTCTTTGAGACGAATTTCATCTCGGGAGTCCAACTCCCAATATTCTTGCAATGTTGCACATTTCATTAATTTCGGGAACATAATTTGATGCTTTTAGACTAAAACAAAAGCTAAAAGGAGCTAATAAGTAGTTAAAATCCTCACTTATCAACTTCCCCAAACTTAAGTCTTTATTTGTCTTCAAGCAAACAAAATAGTTCCCACCTCTACAAGTTAAGGGTCATTTCAGCAAGTCAAAGGTGAGCCTTTCACACATCAGTTGGGACCAACAATCACCCACACCACTTATGTATTATCAATAAGGTGATAAGCTAAATATTTATGTACATATAGTTCTACTGTGACACTTGAGCATCAAGAGTTGACTTTACTCATCAAGGAGGCTCGCTCTCTCTTGTAGGTCATTGTGGATCCCAAACTCCTCCTCCTCTATTCTTTGTTTTCCTAGCTCACTTAAGAATTTTATCACTCAATCAAAAGATTTATGAAAGGCTCATTCATCTCTCTAAAGAGAATGTCACAAGTATGGCTTCAAGTATCATATGCTTGCTCCTCATATAGATCACTACTAATGTAAGCGTACTCGGCTTGTAATCAGGTAGGACTTCGTTTGGGATGTAATGAAGGCTTTTGTGTTAGGGTTGGATACAATATGGTTCAGTGGTTACACCTTTCCTTAAGCCCTCCATCTTTTTATTCTCGGCTCACACCTTGCCAATTCCTTGAGGCGTTTTATTTTTCTTGGGAGACTAAAGAGACTTAACATCACTCTTTCTTGACCATTACACTCATATTTCTTTATGTTTGGGCTCATTGCCGTTCTTTGAACCCCTTCAACTATTCTACCAATTCATTTTTTTTGCAATTTGCTTTTTGTTCTTTTCTTTTCTTTGCCTTTTCTTCTCATCATTTTTTTTGTGTGTCTTGATACCCTTTTTCAATTTCCTCTTCTCTCCCCCAAACTTATGTTTTTAGCCATTTGTTTCACATGAGAGTGAAGGAAAGCTCAGGTTCCAAGAGAGGGTCACCATAGAACGGGTAAAGGCTTGTAACATGATTTTCAAATGAGAAAGGCTAAAGGCTTAAAGAGGTTGACTATGGATGACATCATTGGTAGGTAACAAAGAACTCAAACGGGCTAAGGAAATCCTACAATCACTTCTCAAGTCAAGCAAAACTTAAGATTTCGTCTTGAAACACATTCGGGGCAAGTTCTAGACCTTTCACACGGATACTTGGACTAACAATAAAGTATCTCACCCCTCATGCAACTGGATTGTTAAAGAGGAAAGAGTCGAGGGCCCATAACGACCACATTCAAGATTAAAAATCACTATGATTCGATTAAACCACTCGATGGTTGCCTAAGTCAACACAAGAGTCACAAAGTCACTAACTAGAGCTATTTCATTCAAAAACCTTATTTCTAACCATAAGCACATAGGTAAGTGTGCTGGTACCAAGTGAAGCATGATTGACTCTTCGAGCATGACTTAATTAGGTTTTTTTTTATTTGTTACTACTACTATTATTACCTAAACATAAAAGGAGACTCGGTCCCTTAAGAAGGTTGTCATGCCATCCATCGTTGGGAAGAGTCACCCAGTTCACACAAAAAAATACCTTTGAAAAGAACCGTGGCATTAAGAAAACTAAAGGCTAATTATCTACTAAAACATAAAAAGAAGCTACTAAATAAAGAAGAAGCTATTAATTCAAAAAGAAGCTACTCACTTAAACACTAACTAATAAGAAAACAAATATAAAGAAGCTACAAAGAAAAAACTATAAAAAGCCTAACGAATATACATAATGGGGGAGAAGGAGATGATATATACATAATGAGAGAAGAAAAGAGAATATATACAGAATAAGGAAAGAGAAGAAAAATATTGTCCTTGAACATCTCTGTGTCCCCAACAATATCAACCCCCTCAGTCTCTTCCAACTAGATCTCACCTTCCTTAACTCTGTGAGTGACTGGGTTGGTGAACATCTGACGCACTTCCTCGGCAGTGTCGACAGTAGAGTCTGGCTCCTCAGACTGGCCAGCTGGTTCCACCGGTGCCATTGGTGTTGTAGGATCTAGGCCTGGGTGGTCTGGGTCAATCATCATGTTGAATGGAATATCTCCGACTGCAACAAGCATGGTCGCCTATCTCCGGAGCTTGTCCACTGATTTCTTGGAGCTTGGGACTTTCTCATCTTCTTTACTTTGTTGCCCAGCTCTTCGATCACTGACTTATGCTGCACTAATGTATCCATGATTGTGTTCTGGTTCTCTAGGAGCTTCTTTAGAGTTTCTTCCACTGATTAGGGCATCTAACTGCCAAAATAGAAGACTACACTACAATAGTACTGGATAAGTCATACAACTTTGCAGTGGTTGTCTGCATCCAGTTGTTGAGTCTCACCAATGTCTGGGAGACTCGCATCGTAGAAAGTGGACCGGTAGGCACTGGCACTGGCTTCAAAGCCGGGGTGGAAACTATGGCAGGAACTGCTGTGGGAACTGAGGATGGTGGTGGAGGCATGGCTACAATACTAGATGAAGGCTCGGTCAAAGTGGATGGAATATCAACTACCTCTGCAACTACCACCGATAACTCATCAGACTGGCTTGTGGTGGTAGACGGCTAACCCTTTTTCTTAGAGCTGTGTACATCCATCAGTGAGTACCATGAGAAGGGCTTCTTCGTCCGCACCTTTGTGTCAAAATCCCTCGGTTGTACCCTCACATCCACTAACTTCTTGGAGGCCTGGGACTTTCTCATATTCCTTACTTCGTTGCCCAGCTCTTCGATCACTGACCCATACTGCACCAATGTAGCCATGATTATGTTATGGTTCTCTAGGAGCTTCTTCAGAGTTTCTTCCACTAATTGGGGCATCTGAGGTGCCGGAGTAGAAGACTGTGCAGCAAAAGTACTGGATAAGTCAGACAACTTTGTAGTGGCTGTTTGCATCTAGTTGTTGAGGCTCACCAATGTCTGGGAGACTCGCAGTACAAAAAGTGGAGAGGTAGACATGGGCACCGGCTTCAAAGCCGAGGTGGAAACTATGGCAAGAAGTGATGTGGGAACTGAGGATGGTAGTGGAGGCATGGCTACATCACTGATGAAGGCTTGGCCGAAGTGGGTGGAATATCAACTGCCTCTGCAACTACCACCGACATCTCATCAGACTCGCATGTGGTGGTAGACGGCTGACCCTTTTTCTTCGGGTTGTGTGCATCCATTAGTGAGTACCATGAGAAGGGCTTCTTTGGCCGCACCTTTGTGTCAAAATCCATCGGCGCTACCCTCGCATACGTGAGATACTCTGTAATGGTGTTGGGATACTGGTAGGATGTGTCAGCTTGCCGAGCAACCACAAAGATATTGGCTGACATCACGCCACCCACATTGATAGGGTACCAGACCATGGTGGAAGCAACTAGAATAGCTCAAGGGGACCGAAGATATGTCTAGTTCTGGCACGGGTCTAGTCTGCTGCATAAAAAGGTCCGCCACCCCTTTGCCTCAAAACTCAGCGTACTCCTGTTAATGGAAACCCATGCTTTGATCCATGGTGATGGTGGCCCAGGAGCTGCTAGAATCTCTGCTAGCCAAGGATGAGCTACATCCCCAAGTGCACATTTCTCTAAGTACTCTGTGGGCTCGACATCATCAAACCCCAAGTAAGTGTTTAATGTGTGCTGATCAAATCGCACCTTGAGGTTCCTCACTTTAGTTACCTTTGTCCCTTTCTTGATATGCGCCACATTGGTGTAGAATTCCAGGACAATGTAATCTGCATCCACCACGCTCTGGGTAAACCACATCCACCATTTGCGTTCCCAAAATTGCCTCAAAACTGCAGGGTTATACTTTTCTAAATATTTTAACTGAAATTGCCGCTCAAGAGTGAGTGAACTCACTGGCCACCAATCATGGAAATTGGAGAAAGAAGCAAAACTAACAAACCGGTCCTCCTACACCTATTTCTTATTTGACTGTGATTGACCGACAACTGTAGAATCTCCCCCTTTGCCATCATTGGGGATGTCCTGAACTGATGTCTCTAGCGTGGAGGACAGGTGTAGTAGAAGGCTCGGAAGCCTGACTGGTACTCTTTGAACCCTCGAAAGTGCTGTGTGATGTGGATGACTCGTCCTTGAGTGGAAACCTCTCCGGAAGCCTTGACTGGACAGTCGGCTACTCATGTACAGAGGATGAGTTGCCCTCTGATGCTTCCCTAGATGGGGCATAAGAACTGGTCTCGGAAAGGTCTACACCTCTCCCTATGCCAGCTACTATTTCCTTTTTGATTTCATGTTGTTGGGCACTAGGTAAGGGTCTCTTTGCTCGTCCCCGAGAAGGGCCACCCTTTACTTTTGAAGTGTCGCCTCTGCCTCGAGATTGAACCATTTTCTGTACCAAGCAAAGGCGATTGTTAGATGTAATTCAAGTTCATACATGCAATGAATGTAAGGATACACCAGAAGATACAGTGAGGAACACAGTTGAAACATGTTTGCAGGGTAGGGATTTGCGGTCCGCATATTTTTCATTGCGATTGCAGAATGGGACTTGCGGACCGCACAATTCTCATTTATGGCCACATAATTGGATTGTGGTCTGCACATTTCTCATTGCGTCCGTAACTCAGATACCACAAATATGCCAGCTCTCCGATAACAACAAATTGGCTCTTTTGTGGCTGCAACCTATTTTTTGCGGTCTGCACAAATTGTTTTGCGGCCGCACATATGAGTCAACAATCTTACAACTCTCTGATCACATGAAATAGGTTGTTCTACAGTCGCAATGGGATTTCTGCGGTCCGCACAAATATTTTGCAGACGTAGACCCATTCCTTACTAAAGTACCCTAGACTTAACTTCTGCGGACCATACAATTTCTTGTGCGGCCGCAGATTCCAAACAATGACGAACACGCAGTGCGTTTTTCTAGGGCTTGCAAGTTTTGCACAATTTGGACTTGAAAACAACATATAAGCATGAAAATCTATTAACCCATTCACCCTAGAGCATTTTCCAGGTTACCCACTACAGATTTACCCCACATGGTTGTTCAATTAGACTCAACAGAAAAATGGTCTAAGCTTTTACTAAAAATATAAAAATTAAAAGAAATTCACAAGATTATAAAGCATACCAGATATGAATAAGTGCAAGAGATGAGTGATCATCAGTTGCTAGGCGTGTATGCAGGCAATTTAAGATGAAATTTCAAATTTGTGCAAGGTGTGCGCTAAGAGAGGAAAAAGGGGAACAATGCCCCAACCTTTCTATTTATACTATTCGATATTTGCCAAGGGTAGGGGAAGTGAGTGAGGCAACAAAATTTCAATTGCTGTCCACATCCTGTTACCTGGGGGCTCAGTTGCCCTTTCATTTTGCTGTGTACATAATTGTGCATGCGGCTGCAGATTTTGTTGCGGAACGCAAAACGTTTGGTGCGGCTGCAGAATGGCCATTTTTCTGACGGACCAACTTCACGGAGTTTTTATTTTCCACCTTCAATTTGTGCGGTCCGTAATGTAATTGTGCAGCCGTAAAGCACCTTTTGCTGCAACAACCATAATTGTGCGGTCCGCAATCCTTTCCATTATTAACCAAATTTCTGGGCACAATTCCTGTAAAGCACACTCATCCTTGCAATACACTTCAAATCCAGATAGCACAAAAATAACACCCAACTACAAAAGAAGAAAAGAAAAAAAGAAAGAAACATGGGTTGCTTCCCAAGAAGTGCCTGATTTAACGTCGCGGCACGACACATATTACCATTATTGGAAATGAATCATCTCCACGACGTGGCCAACCCCAACTTTTCCCAAGTAGTGCTTCACCCGGTGACCATTGACTCTGAATACCCCATTGTTTTTGTTCTTCAAGTCAAATGCACCAAAAGGTGTCACAACCACACCCAGGAAACATCCTCAATCGTGAGTTGAACAACAATACAAGATAATTCACCTTGAACTCTTTGTTCCCAATGTATTTGTCATGAAGATAATTCATCTTTTCTTTGTACAAGGATGAACATGCATAAGCATGGTACCAGAACTCATCCAATTCATTTAAATGTGCAACCCTTAAGTTAGCGGTTACATCCAATCAAGATTCAACTTCTTTAGAGCCCACATGGATTTGTGCTCAAATTCCACCGGAAGATAACAAGCTTTGCCAAACGCCAACTGGTATGGAGACATTCCGATAGGAGTTTTGAAAGCAGTATGATAAGCCCATAATGCATCATCAAGCTTCTTGGACCAATCCATTCGGTTATTGTTCACTGCTTTGGACAAGATATTCTTTAGCTCCCGGTTGGAGATTTCCACTTGACCGCTAGCTTATGGATGATAGGGAGTAGTAACTTTATGAGTAAAACCGTACTTGCTAAGTAAAGTGTGAAAAGACTTGTTGTAAAAATGCGAGCCCCCATTGCTTATGATAGCCCGCGGAGTATCAAATCGTGTGAAAATATTCTTCTTCAAGACGCCACCACACTCCTCGCTTAGTTGTTGGGTAAGGGAATGGATTCAACCCATTTAGACACATAGTCAACCGCGACCAAGTTGTAGGTGTTTCCACAAGAACTCACAAAAGGACACATGAAGTCAATACCCCACACATCAAAGATATCAATCTCCAAAATAGTAGTGAGAAGCATTTCATTCTTCATTGAGATTCCACCGGCCCTTTGACATTCATCACATCTTGTCACTAAATCACTTGCATCCTTGTAAAGAGTGGGCCACTAAAAACAACAACTTAGCACTTTGGCCGATGTTCTTGCTCTACCATGGTGACCACCATATGGAGAAGAATTACAAGACCCAAGAATATCACTTTGCTTTTCTTCCGGTACACATATTCTAATTACCCCATCTGTACAAATCCGGAAAAGATATGGCTCATCCCAATAATAATCTTAACAATCCCGTTTGAGCTTCTTCCTTTGGTTTGAAGAGAACTCATCCGGGATAATTCCACACACAAGGAAATTTGCTAGATCCGTGAACCATGGCACCTCCATCATTGAAATAGCCAAGAGTTTCTCATAGGGGAAGGAGTCATTTATTTCAAGGCCATCATGCGACATCCCCTCCTCCTCCAAACGAGACAAGTGGTCCGCCACTTAATATTTACTCCCTTTTCTATCTTGGATGTCAATATAAAACTCTTGCAACAAAAGCACCCATCTCATCAACCGAGCTTTGGAATCTTTCTTTTTCATAAGATAACTAAGTGTCACATGATCCATGTAGACAATAACTTTCGCACCCATCAAATACAGGCGGAACTTCTCAATTGCAAGCACAATGGCAAGGAGTTCTTTCTCTGTAACGGTGTAGTTGAGTTGGGCACCATTCATGGTCTTACTAGCATAGTAGAGCGGATGAAAAATCTTATTGATGTGTTGTCCGAAAATAGCTCCAACCCCTACGTCACTAGCATCGCACATGAGCTCAAAAGGGATACTCCAATTAGGAGCGGTGATAATGGGAGTGGTTATCAACTTGAACTTTAACAATTCAAATGCTCTTATGCAATATCATTGAAGTGAAACTTAGCATCTTTCTCTAAATTCTTGCACAACAAGTTCACCACTTTAGATAAATCCTTGATGAAGCGCCGGTAAAACCCCGCGTGGCCTAAGAAACATTGCACGCTTTTCACCGAAGTTGGAGATGGAAGTTTAGAAATCACCTCAATATTTTCCTTGTCGACTTCAATGCCATTCTTTGAGATCTTGTGTCCAAGGACGATCATCAACTGAATCCCCAACCACCGAGAAGTCATCCATGAATATATCTATCATACACCTTTGAAAAGTCGCCGAGACATTACATAAACCAAATGGCATCCGGTTGAATGCAAAAGTAGCATAGCGACATGTAAAAGTTGTTTTCTATTAATCTTCTGGAGCAATAAGGATTTGGTTGTAGCCGAATATCCATCTATAAAGCAATAGAAAGTACGACCGGCCAACCGATCAAGCATTTGGTCAAGGAAGGGAAGTGGAAAAGATCCTTCCTTGTGACTTTTTTTAGCTTGCGATAGTCCATACACACTCTTCACCCGATCACCGTTCTTGTGGGAATCAACTCATTCTTGTCATTGGTGGCCACCGTCATTCCCCCCTTCTTTGAGACATATTGCACTAGAGAAGTCCACGAACTATCAGAAATGGGGTAGACAACCCTGATATTTAACCACTTGATAATCTCCTTTTTGACCACTTCTTGCATAGCCTCATTGAGTCTCCTTTGATGTTCAATAGATGGTTTGGCGTCTTCCTCCAAGTTGATGTTGTGCATGCAAAATGCGGGGCTTATTCCCCAAATATCCGCCAATGTCCATCCAATAGCCTTATTCCTTTTATGTATCTCTGCCAAAATAGAGTCAACATGCACGTTAGTCAAAGAATAAGAAAGAATAACCAGTAAAAAAGAACAAGGCCAAGAAATTCATACTGAATATGTGGAGGCAATGGCTTCAACTCCAAGGTTGGAGGCTCTTCAATTGAAGGCTTTGTAGGAGGAGTTTTCCTATTTCCAAGATCCAAGGAGAGTTTTCGGGGTGCATAGTTGTACGACCCCATTCCTTGCAAGTAGTTTACACATTCCATGAAGCCATCCATCTCATCATCATCAAAGTTGAGCAAGACGACCTCTAACATATCACCCACATTGATCGTGGCACTTGTATCATCAACAATCACATTGGTCACCAAGTCCACAAAAGAACACGCTTCATTGCTATTTGGTTGCCTCTTAGATTTGCACACGTGGAATACCACCTTTTCATCACCCACCTGGAAGGTGAGTTCTCCGACATCCATATCAACAAGAGCCTTTCCCGTAGCAAGGAAAGGTCTTCCAAGAATAATCAGTACCTCGTAGTCTACTTCACAATCAAGAATGACAAAATATGTCGGAAGAATGAATTTATCAACACGAACCAATACATCTTCAATCACTCCCAACGGTCTCTTCATGGTACGATCGGCCATTTGTAATCTCATAGATGTGGGTCTTGGTTACCCAATTACCAAGGTCTTGTAAACCGAATAGGGAATCAAATTGATACTTGCCCCAAGATCACAAATATCTTTAGCAAACTCGACACTTCCATTGGTACATAGGATTGTGAAAGCACCGGGATCTTCCAATTTAGGAGCCAATGAATGCACAATTGCACTCACTTTATGAGTGACTTTGATAGTTTCAAAATTCTCCAAGCACTTCTTTGTCACCAAATCCTTCATAAACTTTGCATAACCGGGAATTTGTTCCAAAGCTTCAACTAATGGCACATTGATCGAGAGACTCTTCATCATGTCAATGAAATTTTTAAATTGATTCTTGCCATTTTTCTTGGCAAGACTTTAAGGATATGGAGGAGGAGGCTTAGGGAATGGTTCATTAGCCTTTTGTACTACCGGTTCTGGTATGTCATTAACGTGATCCCTAGACGGGTTCACTTCCTCTTAAGTCTCTTCCACATTATCATCAATATCAATCCGAACTTCATCATTTGATTGCATTACATTGCACGGTAGTGACCATCACATTGTAGTAATGGTCATGGCATGCCCCGTATTGTTCCCACTTTTTGGGTTCACCATCGTATCACTTGGTAGTGACCCCTTAGGATGAGAATTTAGAGCTTGAGAGATTTGCCCCATTTGAACTTCTAAGTTGTGAATCGATGTGTTGTGTGAGGCAAGTTGGGAAGCGCAATCGGCATTCTTTTCCATCATTTTCTTGAACATGTTATCAATACACCCCATATCATTGGTTGAAGAACTAGGACCATCGGAAGGATAAAGAGGTGGATTGCTTGGTTGTTAATACATCCGGGGCCTTTGAAAACCCGACCTCCGGCTGCCTTGATTATTGTTCCATGCACTTTGATTATTACTTCCACAATTACCTTTATGATTTCCATTCCAATTTCCTTGATTGTTGTTGTTATGCCAATTCCCTTGATTGTTTCCACCACTCTAATTTCCTTGGTTATTAGAATTCCAATTGCCTTGATTGTTTTGAGGTAGCCATTGTTGTTGATTTGGGCCTTGGAAATTGTTTCGTTGCCCTCGAAAGTTGTTCACATATTGCACTTCCTCTTCTTCGTCATGGTAAGAATCATTTCAATCAAACCCATTATCTTCTTGCACAAAATTGTCCACTCATTGTTGCACTTGTGGACCCTTGGTTTTTCGTTTGTTCACCATCATGTTTACTCCCTCCATGGCATTGACTTGCCTAGGATTTTGCACTTGTTGAAGTTGAGCCTTTTCTATTTGATTCATGGTGGTAGTCAATTCGTCTATGACTTGACCATGGTCATGCAACACTTTCTGGAGGTGAATCACATTAGAATCATCTTTAGGAACATTAGCCCGAGATTTCCATGATGATGATGTGTCCGCCATTTCATCTAAGATCTCACACGCCTCCGCATAAGGCGTAGTCATGAAGTTTCCACCGGCAAGTTGATTCACTACACATTGGTTAGTTGTGTTGATCGCATGATAATAAGTTTGTTGAATCATGTTCTCCGTCATATCGTTGTTGGGACATTCTTTAACCATTGTTCTATATCGCTCCCATATCTCGTGTAGTGGTTTACTGGGCTCTTGCTTGAATGCTAGAATCTCATCTCTAAGTGTAGCCATGTGCCCCGGAGAGAAGTACATAGAAATAAATGTTTCCGCCAATTCATCCTAAGTGTGAATGGAATGGTTCGGCAAATGTTCCAACCAATCTAAAGCTTTCCCACGTAAAGTGAAGGGAAAAATCCTTAGCCTCAAAGCATCCTCGGAGACATTTGTTTGTTTACTCCCCCAACATGTGAAAGACTTAGCCTCAAATCATCCTCGGAGACATTTGTTTGTTTACTCCCCAACACGTGTCCACAAACCCCTTCAAATGTTTGTATGCATTTTGACCTGGAACACTGGTGAAGCAGCCTCATTTCTCTAGCAAAGTGGGCATCACATTGGTTATTTGAAAGTTTCCCTACCTAATATGGGGAGGGACTATTGCACTTGCATATCCTTCATTAGGCAACACCCGGTGTGGAGCCGCTCGTGGTGGAGGTGGGGGTGGAACATACACATTGTCATGCGACACTCGCCCTCTTCTATTGGCTTAATGTTCAAGAGGAACCTCATCCACTTGATCATCCTCAATGTTCACATCCCTAAAGCAATATTTTTGAGCTCAGCTTTTGCCATGATTGCACCTACAATTTCTCAAACACTTAAGTAACACGGAAGGAAACGAATATATTCCAAAAACACACCCAAATATATAGCTAATACCATTTTTAACTCCCCAGCAATGGCGCCAAAAATTGATCGCGTCCAAATGTACACCTATAAACAAGGTATGAAATGGTCAATTGCAATTATAGTAACCCAACAAACAGTCGGGGTCGAATCCACATGGAGCTAGATGGGAATTAGGGGTATATATTCGAATGCGTGAAATTGAATTATCTGAATTTGCACTTCCACAAAAAAGGTTTTGTTTCTAATTCTAATCTTTACACTAAATTTTGGAGAATACAGAAATAAGACTAGGATGATTGTTTTTGATGTTTTTCAAATTGGTAAAAAGCCTAGGGATGTGACCATTACCTAGGTGTTTGCCTAATGTGATAAAACCCTAATGCTTGTTTTGTTGATCAGGGTGTATTATAGCTGTCAACTCTCAATTACCTACTCAATACCTCTCGGTTAGAGAATGGTTTTGTCTAATGTGGCTTTCTCAAGACCAAATGGGTGTCACACAATACAGTTGATAAAAGATCAAGTTAGGTTATTACTATTTCTAAGTTAAACCCTTTAATTAGGTTAATCAATCTCTTGATTGACCCAATTCCTTGTTAGCCAAGTTTTCCTAAAGTAAGTCTCTCTTTTTCAAGTAGAGACTAAGTCAAATAGGCATGAACTAATGTTTGCAACCAATTCCACAAATTAAATTATGAACTAGGCAAAATAATAAATACTAAATCATAAATCAGCACTAATTTAATTACCCATAAGGTGAACACACTAGGGTTGGGTCACAACCCTAGTAAAAATCTAGCTACTCATGCTTGAAATTGAAGAAAGAGATGAAGGAATACTAATTAAACTCATAATGTAAAGTTAAAATGATAAAATCTATAGTAAAATACACCCAAGTATAGAAAACTTCCAAAAGAGGCAAAGAAAAATGGCTATATTACTTCCTGATGTCAAAACCTGAACTAATTTTGTAAAACTCGTCTATTTATACAAGGTTTGAAATTTTGAACAAAAATTCCCTTCGGGAGGTTCTGCGGCCGCACAATTCCATGTGCGGTCCGCAGAATTCTTCATCTAGCAGGAGATGGTATTCTGCGGCCGTCAATTCTGAACTGTGGTCCGTAAATTTAGCACTGCGGTTGCAAGACCCTCTTCCGTGGTCCACAATAGTATGATAGAGGCCGCAAGATAATCTTCTGCGGTCGCAGAAATCTTATGCGGACCGCAATTCGATGAAGCTCTAGACATGGCTGTTTTGTCATCTCTCTAATCTTGGTCTTGGGCCCTTCTTTTGCAGCTGCACAATTCATGTGCGGTTCGCAATTTGCACGAAATTCTGCTGGGTTTTCTTTATTTGGTTGCGGTCGCAGATGGAATTCTGCGGACTGCAATTTCTTCTACGGCTGCAGGATTTCTTCTGCGGACCGCACTTTGTATGCTTTTGTGCCCTTTCGTTGCCTTGTGCGCGGACTACTCCTCTTTGAGTCGGATTTTATCTCGGGAGTCCAACTTCTAATATTCCTGTAATTTTGCACATTTCATTAGTTTTGGGAACACAATTCGATGCTTTTAGACTAAAACAAAAGATAAAATGAGCTAATAAGTAGTGAAAATTCCCACTTATCAATCTCTTCACCTACGGTGTTCCTTCATGAGCCACTTGCAATGTGTCCCAAATTTTCTTAGCAGTGGTACAACTTTGGATTCTACTATACTCATCTGGACCAAGTAAACAAACAAGCCATTTCTTGGCTTTATCATTCTTCTCCTATTTCTTCAAGTCCTCAGCAATGCAATCCGCTCTTGTGTTTGGCACGTTTACTCCTTCAGCATTTATCTTTAAGGTAGCCAGTGGACCATCGGTGACAATCTCCCATAGCTCATAGTCCTCTCCTATAATGTGATCTCTGATATTATTTTTTCACCAAGAGTAGTACTGGCCATTAAAGAGTGGTGGCCTAGCAATGGATTGCCCTTCCTAGTTTTCAGGCGGTGCACTCATCTTGATCTTCTCCTAAGGTGTTAGCCTCTTTAAGGATAATCTAGCTCTAATACCCTCAGATCCCACTTTGTGGGATTATAATAAGTATGTTGTTGTTTTTGTGTGGTGTCTAATTTTTGCGTGCACTGATTATAGAAGGACTCGGTTCTTCTATGTGTTCCTTATACTACTATTGCAAAAATAGTAAATGCAAAAAGTAAAGAACACAAGTATTTTTATGTGAAAAACACCGTGCTCAAAAGGTGAAAAACACCATGACCTACTACTCAGCCGGATATTCCCCAACACTCCACTAAATCACTGAGCCAAAATAACATTTACAAAACTCTTTGCAAACCTTTGGATTACCTCTAATCCCGTTGTGACAACCAGCCTCTAACTGTTGCGACAACTTCAAGATAAATCTAACTTGAATACTTAGAGTACCTAATATAATTGCCTCTAGATAAAGCTAAAAGGTATAATTTGAAAAGCCCTACTACAATTGAACTAGAATAAAAGACAGACACTCGGAACTGGTTCTTCTATCTGGTTCATGTAGCTTCAGATTCGCACACTTGAATCACATAAGAATTATTTGCAAAATGCATTGCTATATTGCTCGTAACTCACGTTTAACTTCAGCATTTTTTGCGTACCTATAGAATGACAACATCCTACAATATATAGAGTTAGTAAAATAAGAAATAACTAGAGTTCTAATGCTACTCTTCCTTGGTGGAAGAGTTCTAGTTATCTTCAACTTCTAACTCCACCCTTATCTTGGATAAAGTTTTCTTCGAGTAAGGAGTCCTTCACCTTATCATTTATACAACCTTTTCAATCAGGAGATATCAGATATAACAACTTAAGCTTATCTCCTTCACGTGCATCCCTTATGCTCGAATCTGCCCGTCTCTGTGTACACTGTGTATGGACCTGGTTCATCCTTGAGTTCATTTGTCAATCATCAAAACAAACATCACTTGGGCCAACAGGATGAAATGTTGTACCCAACTCAACCTGCATGACCAACTCACGATGTACGGCCCTCCAGAAGTCTGCGTACCTCGATAAGAAATGATAGACACTAGCACACCGTGAAGACGGACGATCTCGCGGATGTAGATCTCAACTAACCGCTCTGAAGAATAGGTAAATGCCACTAGAATAAAATGTGCATATTTGGTCAGCCTGTCCACAATGACCCATATCGCGTCGAACTTCTTCTGAGCTCATGGGAGTCCACCAACAAAATTCATAGTGATACGCTCCCACTTTCACTTAGGAATCTTTAACCTCTGAAGCAAACCACTACGCCTCTGATGCTCGTACTTTACTTATTTACAATTTAGACACCGAGATACATATACAACTATATCCTTCTTCATCCTCCTCCACCTCTAATGCTGCTGCAAGTCTTGATACATCTTGGTGGCACCCGGATGAATAGAATACCGGGAATTATGGGCCTCCTCAAGAATAAACTCACAAAGTCCATCTACGTTAGGTATATAAATACGACTCTACATCCTTAGAACCCCATCATCTCCAATAGTAACCTGCTTGGCCCCACCGTGCCGCACTGTGTCCTTAAGGAAAAGCAAATGGGGATCATTATACTTGCGCTCTCGGATGCACTCATACAAGGAAGACCAAGCGACTGCGCAAGCTAAAACACGACTGGGCTCTGAAAGATCTAACCTAATGATTGATTGACCAAAGTCTGAACATCTGTTGCAAGCAGCCTCTCACCAACTGGGATATATGCAAGGCTACCCATACTCTCTACCTTTCTACTGAAGGCATCATCCACCATGTTGGCCTTCCCAGGATGATACAAAATGGTGATATCATAGTCTTTTAACATCTCCAACCACCTCCTCTGCCTCAAATTGATATCCTTTTGTTTGAACAAAAACTGAAGACTCTGATGGTCCGTGAATACCTCACATAACACATCATAAAGATAGTGCCTCCAAATCTTTAGTGCATGAACAATGGTTGCCAATGCTAAGTCATGAACAGAGTAATTCTTCTCATGAATCTTCAACTTCCGCGACGTGTATGCAATTACATTGCCCTCCTGCATCAATATTGTACCAAGCCCAATACGAGATGCATCACAATAAACCATGTAGGATTCTGAACCTATGGGCAACACCAACACTAGCGTCGTAGTCAAAGCAGTATTGAGCTTCTGAAAGCTCAACTCACACTCGTCTGACCATCTAAATAGGGCACCCTTCAGGGTCAATCTAGTCAATGAGGCTGCTATGAATAAAAAACCCTCCACAAACCGGTGATAATGACCTGCCAAACCCAGGGAACTCCGGATCTCTGTAGCTAAAGTAGGTCTAGGCCAGTTCTAAACTGCCTTAATCTTCTTAGGATCCACCTTTATGATCTATACTGATACAACATGCCCCAAGAAGGCGACTGAGTCTAACCAAAACTCACACTTAGAAAACTTGGCATATAACTGGCTATCTCTTAGAGTCTAAAGTACAATTCGAAGATGATGTTCATGCTCCTCTCGACTGCGGGATAGGGCTTGAACACCTGGTTCATCAAATCCATAAATGTTGCTGGGGCATTTGTCAGCCCAAATGACATCACTAGGAACTCATAATGCCCATACCAAGTTTGAAAATCTGTCTTAGGGATTTCGGATGCCCTAATCTTCAATTGATGGTAGCCAGACCGCAAATCAATCTTCGAAAATACTTTGGCACCCTGAAGCTGATCAAATAAGTTTTCAATCCTCGGTAATGGATACTTGTTCTTGATAGTGACCTTGTTCAACTGCTGATTGTCTATACACATCATCGACCCATCTTTCTTATTCACGAACAATACAGGCATACCCCAGGGTGAGATACTAGATCTAATGAAGCCCTTATCAAGTAAATCTTACAATTGCTCCTTCAATTCCTTCAACTCCGGCGGGGCCATACAGAATGGCAGAAAACAAATGAGTTGAGTGTCCGGAGCCAAATCAATACAGAAATGGGTGGCATCCCCAATAGATCTACAGGAAACACCTCTGGAAACTCATAAACAACTGGTACTGAATCCATGGAGGGAACCTCCTCAGTAGAATCACGAACATAGGCCTAATAAGCTAGACATCCCTTCTTGACAATACGTCGAGCATTCACATAATAAATAACTCTACTGGTAGAGTGCCAGGAGTCCCTCTCCCCTCTAATCGAGGCAACCCCGGAATGGCTAAGGTCATCATCTCGGCTTGAGAGTCTAATACAGCATGATAAGATGACAACCAATCCATACCCAAGATAACATCAAAGACCACAATATCAAGAAGTAGAAGATCTATGCTAGTCTGAAAACTACCATTAGAAACCACACACTAGCGATAAACATGATCTACAATAATAGAATCTCCCACAGGTATGGAAACATACACAGGAGCACTTAAAGAATCACGACGCACAACCAGAAATAAAGCAATATAGGTTGACGCATAGGAACAAGTAGATCTCGGATCAAATAAAAAATGAGGCATCTCTATCGAAAACTGGATCAATACTTGTTATAACGATGCCAGATGGCTCGGCCTCAAGCCTGGCTGGGAAAGCATCACATCGGGGTTGGCCCCCACCACTCTAAACCACATCTCTTAGATAGCCTCTAGTTGGCTAGCCTCCATCTCTAACAGCCTGACCTCTACCTCTGGCTGCTGATCCCTACCTCTAGCTAGCTACGCGGGCGATGTGGCAACTAGTGCCGGTATGATGGCACGAAAACCCTGATGAGATTTGCTGCTCTCCAATCTATGGAAATACCTCTCGATGTGATCTATGCCCCCACACTCAAAGCAACCCCTTAACTGCTGAAGCTGCTGAAATGAAGACTGACCCTGACTATCCGAATTGCCGTTGTAGTAACTCTAAAGTGGTGGTGCACTGATAGGAGTTAAATGTGCACTTAATGCTGACTGCTTAGGACAAGACCCGTAAGAACCACGACCGCCCGATTACCATGGGATACTTGAAGAGTTGATTGAAATGGCCTGGGAGGATGGCCTCTACCAAAAACATCCCTGCCTCTTATCTGAATCCATCCCCATTTCCGAAGCAAAAACCAACTTGATCCGTCTAGCATTATCCACAGCCGTCTGGAAAGAAATGTCACTCCCAGACTCTTTGGCCATCTGAAGACTGATAGTGTAAGTGAGCCCGTCAACAAATCTCTTCACTCTCTCCCTCTCAGTAGGAATCAAGATGGTGGCGTGTCAAACTAGGTCCACAA
The DNA here is from genome assembly GCF_000715075.1 of Nicotiana tabacum. Taxonomy (NCBI): domain Eukaryota; kingdom Viridiplantae; phylum Streptophyta; class Magnoliopsida; order Solanales; family Solanaceae; genus Nicotiana; species Nicotiana tabacum. The sequence continues at coordinate 58,034,521 of NC_134096.1, forward strand.
ATAGAGTCTCATACTGGGTAACAGTCATACTACCCTACTAAAGAAGCACGAACAACCTGCGGTACTCCTCTCTCAGAGTGACAATAATGAACTTCTCTAGAAATAGTTGTGAGAACTGATCCCAGATAAGTGCAGGTGACCCAGCTGGTCTAGACAACATATAATCTCTCCACTATCAGCGGGAAGAACCAGTCACCTAAAATGTGGAAAATATTGACCTCGTTGGTCTCAACTATACCCATGTTCATCAACACCTCGTGATAACTATCCAGAAAATACTGTGGGTCCTCAGAAGGTGCGCTACTGAAGTGAATTATAAAGAGCTCGGTAAACTTATCCAACCTCAACATAGCCTCAGAAGACAAATGAGCTGATCACCGGCCTGTACCGCAACAACAGGCTGGACCACCCCAACTGGCTGGGCTGCTAGAGTCTGATACTAGGGAGCCACCTACTCTGAGGTTTGAGTAGCTGGAGTCTATACCTCTCCCCTAGCTCGAGAGATGGTTGTTTCCACCGAGAATGTGCCGGTCTGGGCCACACTCTCCATAAGGCCCACCAAACGGATTAGGGCATCCTGAAGCACTGGAGTGGCTATGAATCCCTCCAGGACTTGAGTTGGTCCGACGTGTACAGTCGGAGCTGGGCTTCCTCGTTAAACTCTATATGAGGCTACACTGCGGGTGCTGTTGCTCGAGATCTAGGTTGAGCTCTGTCTCTGCCTCTGTCTCTGGCGCGACCTCGACCTCTGCCTCAGGTCATAGATGCCACCGGGGGCTCTGGCTCCTACCCCGTTATTGATGCCGTGAGTTTTCTCGCCATTTGTGAGAGAATAAGATGGCCTCTAGCTGGCTAGCCCCCATCTCTAACTGTCTGACCTCTACCTCTAGCTGACTGACCCTTGCCTCTAGCTGGCTGCGTGGGCGATGGGGCAACCATTGCGAGTATGATGGCATGAGAACCCTGTTGAGATCTATTGCTCTCCTGTCTAGGGAAATGCCTCTGGATGTGATCTATGCCCCCACACTCAAAGCAACCTCCCGGCTGCTAAAATACGGACTGACCCAGACGGCTCAAATAGCTGATGTAGTAACTCTGGAGTGGTGGTGCACTGATAGGAGCTGAATATATACTGAATGCTGGCTACTCAGGATGAGACACATATAAACCACGACCGCCCGAAGTACCGTGGGCTACCTGAAGAACTGACTGAAACGGCCTAGGAGGATGGCCTCTACCAAAAGAACCCCTGCCTCTAGATGAGGCACCACTGAACCCACCGAATTGACGAGGCCTCTTATCTGACACCGACCCCCTCTCCTGATCACGAACCGACTCGATCTGTCTAGCATTATGTTCAGCCGTCTAGAAAGAAATATCACTCCCAGTCTCCTTGGCCATCTGAAGCTTGATAGTGTAAGTGATCCCGTCAATAAATCTCCTCACTCTCTACCTCTCAGTTTGAAGCAAGATGGTGCCGTGGCGAGAGGTATCCCTCTCTCAAAGTGATAGCAATGAACTTCTCTAGAAATAGTTGTAAGAACTGATCCCAGATAAGTGCAGGCGATCTAGCTAATCTAGTAAACATATAATCTCTCCACCATATCCGGGCGGTACCAGTCATCTGAAACACAGCAAAATCGACCCCATTGGTCTCAACTATACCCATGTTCCACAGCACCTCGTGACAACGGTCCAAAAATTCATGTGGGTCCTCAGAAGGTGCATCACATAAGTGAATTGGAAAGGGCTCAGTAAACTTATCCAACCTCAACATAGCATGAGAAGACAAAGTGGGCCGATAATCGGCCTGTGCCGCAACAACTAGATGGACCACCCCAACTGGCTATGTCGTTGGGGTCTGATACTGGGAAGCCACCTACTTTGGGATGTGAGTAGCGGGAGTCTTTACTCCTCCCCTAGCCCGAGAGACGGCTGGTGCCACCGGGAATGTGTTGGTCTGCACCACACTCTCCATAAGGCCCACCAAACGGACTAGGGTGTCCTGAAGCACTAGAGTGGCTATGAATTAGTCCGGGACCTGAGCTGGTCCGACGGGTACGGTCTGAGCTGGGCTTCCTAATTAAAATCTACCTGAGGCTCCACTATGGGTGTTGTTTCTCGAGCTCTAGGTTGAGCTCTGGTACGACCTTGACCTCGACCTCTATCCCAGGTCGTAGCTTCCATTGGGGCCACTGGCTCTTGCCCCGCTACTGATGTCGTGTGTTTTCTCGCCATCTGTGAGAGAATAAGAATGGAATGGTTCATTCATCAACGATAGAATAAAATCGCACGACAGAGTAAAAAAGAAGTGATATTTTTCCTAAACTTCATAGCCTCTGAAATATAAGATAATAAATGACAAAATTCAAATACAAACCCAGATCTAGTGTCACGAATATATGAGCGTCTATGATACTACAAATCATGGTCTGAAATAAACATAATTGTCTGAATCAAAGGAACAACTAAAAGAAGTAGAAGGGGACTTTAGATTTGCGGACGTCCTACAGCTATACCTCAAGTCTCCTCTGGGTAGATGGATTCGAGCAAGTCTACGGTACGTCGTTGAGACCAACTCCGGTATCTGCACAAGAATTGTAGAGTGTAATATGAGTACAATTGACCCCAGGTACTCTGTAAGTATCGAGCCTAACCTCGACGAAGTAGTGACGAGGCTAAGCTGGATCACTTACATTAACTTGTACGCAATAATTATAATAATAACATAAAGACAGGAATAGAAGTAAAGCAGGTAACTCACATCAACGAAACTCAAATCAACCACGAGAGAGTCCCGAATAACCAGTCATATAACTCATCTCAACAACCGAGGCCAATTCAAAAATCACAACAAATATAACTTTCATCAACATATTGTGGCGTGCAACCCGATCCAACAACATAAACTTTAAATAAATCCGTTGTGGCGCGCAACCTGACCCCTCCTTATAGTCATCTGTCGATATCATAGTCCATCCTTATTTTGGCTTTTCAATTCATCTCTTTTCAATCTCCGTTGCGGCGTGCAACCCACTCCCCAAACAATGTAAATTAACAATAGTAACTCAATAACTAAGATTTACAAGAAATCATACATCAAGAGAAAAATGTACGAGCAATGGAGAATAACATGATAATCAAGAGGCTCGAACTATTCGGATGTCTCAACTTTACCAACTCAATGGTATCTACTTTTAACAATACGTATAAGTAAAACTACTTCAATGAAACCAACAAATAATATGAAACTATAAGGCAACAAGACATAAGACAATTTAGATTTATGAGGGAAACAAATCGAGACAAGTCGTAAATGGCAAGTAGCAATTATGGCATGGAAGTCAAATAAGCATGTAGTAATTAAGGCATGGAGACAAGACATAATATTAAGCAATGAAGATAGGGAAGACAAGCAATATAACGATTAAGTCACGGAACAAGGTAATTAATAAAAGATGGAAAAGCACGTAGACACGTAATTTGATGGCGTATATACACTCGTCACCTTGCATATACGTTGTTACATATGTAATTCACATAGCACATAGCTCAAGAGTTCCTAATTTCCTCAAATCAAGGTTAGATCCAACACTTACCTCACTCCGCAATTAACTCAAAGTTCAACCACTGAACTTATCTCTCTTGTAATGAATATACGTCATTTTTGGATCCTAGGGTACAATTCTTGCTTTTCTTGAATCCCAATTCCAGGTTAGTTAACATATATATATATATACACCGTAGTTTCTTGTAATGAATATACGTCACATACACTGAGCAAAAAGATTTTTAAACAGTATCATTTATTCTTTTTTTTCCCGGGTTACCATATCAGGCTTGATAATGGGAAGCTGACTATTTTGTAGGTTAATTTAGTCCGATAGTATAAAAATTCTTTACATTATGAACTTATCTCTCATACATAATCCAAAAATCCCTAAATAACTATGGTATGAGTTATACATTTTTCTATTTTTTCCACAGAAACAGGACGGAAGTGATGCTAGGATCGCAGACTACTTTGACTACATAGCAGGGACAAGCACTGGAGGTTTAGTTACTGCAATGCTAACTACCCCAAATGAAAAGAATCGACCTTTATTTCTTGCAAATGAGATTACTGAATTCTATCTGAAGGAGAGCCCAAATATATTCCCCCAAGATAAAGCAAAGCCCCTGTAGGCATCAAAATTATCTTAATTACTCCTATATTCTTTCAACTTGAGAGTTTAGAAACGTGTCACATGAACATACTTATTTTACAAGGTGAATATTTGATTTATCGAGCCAAAAGAAATATATTCAGTTGAATTTATTGAACCCAGCTCTATATCAGCCAAAAGAACTCATCTTTACAGGTCATTTTAATTTTTTTCTTTTTGTTTTCTGTTTATCTCTTCTTTTTTTTCCTCCTTAATTTTCTTCACTAATGATGGATGATTTAGCACAGGCGAAAGTGGACGACTCAAAGGATTGTCTACTAGCAGATGTTTGCATCTCTACATCTGCAGCACCATATTACCTTCCTCCTTATCATTTTGAAGTTAAGTCAAGCCTGTTGGAAAAGCCGATTGGACCAACGAAATGGCTCTTGTTGAGTAAGTTCACCTTTTACAGCAATTATATACACATTAACCTGTTTTTTATATTATGAGTTCAACTTCTATATACATTAACCTTTAATTGCTCATAATAAATGGAACTAGTTATTACTTGGAAAATAAAACAGTCATCTTCTACAACATGTTTAATTACACAATCACGTAAAACTTCTTTGCACTAGTGTTTATATATATATATATCACACAATCATGGATAATTTGATTGTTCCTGTTTTTCTTGGGTTTGTACAGGTTGGCAAAAAGATTGTCAGATCAAAGAAAGCTCCGCCAAAAACAAAAGGCTTGAGCAGAAGAAATGCCTATCTTCTCTAGTGTAGAAGCTCTTAGGTTGTTGGAGACTTTCAAAGAAATAATAAGCCGTCTGCTGGCTTTAATCCTTTAGGTGTGTAACATGGTTTAGACTATAATCGTCGGGTGTTGTTAAACTTACTTGAACGCTGAAATAAGATTATCTCTTTGTTTAAAGGCAAATGAACATATCTGCATCTTTAGAGGCTTTTTGTTTTTCTTTTCACTTTTTGTTTATACTCTACAGTTAAAGTTTAATTATTCAACTGGATGATTGAACTACAAATCTTACTGTAAAATGGAAAATAATATTTTTGTCACGACCCAATTTCACCTATAAGTCGTGATGGCGAACACTACAACTAGGCAAACCAACTAATAAATTAAGCATACATTGATAAAATTTAAAACCAAGAAAATATAATAAAACACAAACTCTACCAATGGGTGTGCCAAGACCTGGTCTCACAAGTGTATGAAAATCTAGTAGATTATACAAAACCCCAAATACTGTCTGAAATAAAAATAGACAGAATGAAAAACAATACAAGGAGAGACACTAGTAGCTGCAGAACGACTCAGAAAGGCAGCTCACCGCTATGCCCCTGGATAGCATGGGTGTAAGACGATAGGTCCCCCACTAGTACTTGCCTCAGGTCCTGCACAAAAAGTGCAGCAAGTGTAGTATGAGTACGTAAACCACGTGTACCCAGTAAGTATTAAGCCTAATCTCGAAGTGGTAGAGACGAGATGGCCGACTTTGACACTCACTATGGGTCAATAATAATAATTGAAATACAACTAGGATATTTAAATCATCATGATTTACAGAGTTTAAAAAAATTATTTTATTTAATCATCGAAAATAATCAAATTTCTTCACATGCTACAATTCTCAATATATTAATTAAATTTCTTTAATTCAAATAATTTTTAATTTATCAATTAAATATCATTTACAAGAATTACAATTTATTCTTTAACAAGCAAGAATAATAGTTCATTAAATTCCAAGGATTTTTCAATTTATCAATTAGTTTCGCAAGCTGAAATAAATTATTAAAGTATCGTGTAATTTATTAATATTATTAAGCACGATTTCTGCCGAGGACGTACAACCCGATCCAGAGTGTCGTGTACACTGTCGAGGGACGTGCGACGCGATCCATAGATGCATCTATCCTGCCGAGGCGTTCGGCCCGCTCCACAAGAAAGGAGGACATTTTCTTATGTACCTCCGGAAGGAGAATATATTTATTGTGAGATAAATTCGGGAGGAAGAATAATTTCTTTTAACAATTATTTAATTTTAAACAGAAAATCAAACATATAAATTTTTTCATCCTTTAATATTTTGATCTAACAATTCACAATATATATATATAAATATATATATATATATATATATCAAATAATATTAATTAAACAAGGAATACAATTTACACGAGTAATTCATGCTTTGAATCCTAAACTACCCAGACTTTAGCATTAATAGTAGCTACGCATGGACTCTCGTCACCTCGTGCGTACGTAGCCCCCGCAATTATCAATAATTATTCAATTTAATCCTTATAGGGTAATTTCCTCCTCACAAGATTAGATAAGAGACTTACCTCGTCTCAAAGTCCACTTTCTGATTATCGCGTCGCGTAAAATTCTCGATTCAATGCCGAAAAATCTGAAACTATCCAAAAGTTATATAAAATAATTAATATATGTTCAATAATTCAAAATTCATCGATTAAATAAATTACTCTATCCAAAATGGTGAAATTTCTAAAATTCACCCCAGGCCAACGTGCCCGGATTCTGAAAATTTTCCGATGAAAACGTTACTCATAATCTCAAGAACTCAAATATATAATTTCTATCCAATTCTATAACTATTTTCGTGGTTAAAATCTCATTTTCATAAAAATCTAGGTTTTACACCTAAACCCTTGATTTCTAAGATTTACTAGTTATAATCTACCTATAATCTATGTATTTAACTCAAAGGGTGTAGAATTAACTTACCTCAAAGTGCTAGGTGAAAACCCTCTTCCAAAAGCTCCAAGTATCGCGCAGGTGCTAAATTCGATGAGGTGGTTGATAGTGCTCGGCGGCTAGAGATGGTCCGTATTCAGGAGCGTGAGGAGAGGGAGGCCAGGAGGTCTCGTGGTCCGGGTAATTCCAGCGGTGTTCCTTCTGGGGGACAGCCCTACCACATCAGGGGTCGTCCTTAGAGGCCCGCTCAGATGGCTCGTCCTTATTGAAATTTAAATTTATTTGGCAATGAATCTGCAAAGTTACGGGGATTGTTTGAAGTTCCCATAATAAACTGCAGATCATGTATAACCGAAGTTACTGGAGCATGGAACATAGAAAGGCATTATACAAAATCAAATGGGAGTGAGGAATTAAATCCTCCAGTCATTGTTTTCAAGACACTAACGGTGGTCATTCCAGGGAAGAAAAATCACATTCCTTTCTTATAATCTCTTATTTGGTCATTTCTTATTAATTTGCAGGTCCACGCAAATGCCGTTTCGTTTCGCAAAAGGAAAATCCCAAGTTTTCAAGCGAAGAGGTTGCTATGAGATTCTGTCAACGAGACAACTTTGGACCAAAGGATTCACTTTTGTATGTCAGATTTGGATCAATGAGGATCGTGTTGGATCTCTGCATATGGTTAAAGAATAATTTTATTATTCCGTTTACCAAAATCGGTTTGCTGGTTTATAAATTTGCTAACATGCATGAAACCATACAAATGAGCTATTTATGGTTGTAAGTATGAGTTAGACTTACACTAGATACTTGAAAATAATTTTGAAATCATGAATAAGATATATGTAAAGATAAACATATATTTGTTGGATTAGAGTAAGAGATCAAACTGTTCAAACTGTTATAATGGTTAGTTGGAAAAATCATGTGGAAAGGGAATTAAAATTCTCATGAATTTATACTCCCGTTATGGAGACTAAAATCTTTTAATTTTCTACTCCTTCTTCGAGATTAAAATCCGCATGATTTTCTACTTAATCTTTGAGATTAAAATCGTCGTAACATTCTATTCGTTTTCGGAGATTAAAGTTAAAGTGCCTTTCTACTAAGTTAGAAGATTAAAATCTAAGTGATTTTTTACTCCAACTTTTTACTTGGTTTGAAGAGTAAAATTTTATCGTTTTATTAATTCTGGCTGCGGCAGATGTTACTCGGTTTGAAGATTAAAACGTTCACCATTTATTAAATCTGGTTGTATCAGATATTACTCGATTTGGAGATTAAAAACTTTACCCTTTATTAAATCCGGTTGTGTCAGATATTACTCGGTTTGAATATTAAATATTTCATCGGTTATTAATTTTGACTGTGTCATGATACAAACAACTATTAATGTGGTTGGCTCTACAAAGTAATAGGGGCGGCGAATATGAATCTCCTTCTGATGTTTGGAAAATGGCATTACACACCAAACAACTGCCCCTTGCTTGCTGCAATCAAATGAGATTGTGGAAAGAAAGAGTAGAATGTTAAAGGCGATGATAAATGCATTATTCATAAGTTTTGGTTTACTCCATAACTTGTGGGGGGAAGCTATTCTTACAGCTAACCGAATACTCAATCGAGTTCCCCATAGCAAAACGCAATCCATTCCACATAAAAATGGAAAGGAAGGAAACCTAACTTAAAATATTTTAAATTATGGGGTTGTTTGGCTAAAGTCCAGGTCCCTAAACCAAAAGGGTAACGATTAGACCGAAAATCGTTGATAGCGTTTTCATAGGATATGCAACAAATAGTAACACATATCATTTTCTGGTTCATAAATCAGAAAATACTGACATTCATATTAATATGGTAATCGAATCAGATAAAGCTGAATTCTTTGAGAATATTTATCCATATAAAATCGAATGTGAGTCGTCTAGTGAAAAATCTAAGCGACTTCGGGAAGAATCAAAGGAAAGTACCTTTAATGACGAAAATCCAAGTTGATGTCACAGGACAACAACTTCCTTTGGACTAGATTTTCTGGCATTCTTGTTAGAAAATGAACCTCAAACGTTCAAAGGAGCAATGTCTTCCTCGGAAGTACAATATTGGAAAGGGGCAATCAATAGTGAGATAGAATCCATATTAAGTAATCATACTTGAGAATTGGTCGATATTCCTCCAGGCAATAAACTGTTGTGATCTAAATGGAGTTTTAAGAGGAAAATGAAATATGACGGCACTATTGACAAATAAAAGGAAAGACTTGTGGTCAAAGGGTATAGACAACGAGAAGGTCTTGACTATTTTGATACATATTCTTCAGTTACAAGAATTACATTCATACGGGCGTTAGTAGCATTAGTTGCGGTATATGGTCTTGAAATCCATCAAATGGTTGTTAAGACGGCCTTCTTAAATGAAGATTTGGAGGAAAATATTTATATGGAATAACCTGAAGGGTTCGTGGTTCCCTAAAAAGAAAAGAAGGTATGCCTACTTTTTTAAGTCACTTTACGGACTAAAACAAGCAACAAAATAATGGCATGCGAAATTTGATCAAACAATGTTGTCAAATGGTTTCAAGATCAATGAGTGTGGCAAATGTGTTTATATTAAGAATACTCTGAATCAAATAGTCATTGTTTAAATATATGTGGATGATATGTTGATAATGAGTAACGACATTGCTAACATAAATGCTACTAAGCACATGCTTACTAGTATGTTTGATATGATAGACTTAGAAACTACCGATTTAATTTTGTGAATTAATATCCTTAAGACTTCTTAAGGTCTAGTCTTGTCTCAATCTCATTATATTAAAATTATACTTAAAAAGTTAAAATATATGGACTTTAAAGTTGCAAGAATGCCAATTGATTTAAACAATACTTTTGTAAAGAATAAAAGTCAAAGCAAGCCTCAAATGGAATATGCTCGAGTGTTGGGATGTTTGATGTACATCATTGGTCCACGTCCAATATGCACTCAATAGTGAGTAAAAACGGTCGTCGGAAGAATAATACCCAACAAGAGTCGGGGTCGATTTCCACATGGAGTTTAATATGGGTGTTAGGGTGTACACTTGATGACAGTAAATGAAATAACTCAATTGCTCTTCCAAACAAGGAATTTTATTTTCTACTTCTAAATTAACACTAACAATTGTAAACTAATGAGAAGAAACTAGAAAGAAAATAATTGTTTTTTTGTTTCTACCAAATGGTTAAAAGGCCCAAGGATGCGACCTTCACCTAGGTGTTTGCCTAATGGGTTAAGTACGTTAACACTTGCTTTATTGATTGGGGTATATTATAGCTCTCAACTCTAAGTTACCCACTCAATACCTCTCGTTCATAGAGTGACTTTGCTTAATTTGCTTTCTCATGCCCAAACGGGTATCGAGCTAAGTAGTTAATATGAGCTCAAGTCGGGTTTTCTCTATCTCCAGTTCAAACCCTTTAATTAGGCTAGTCAAATCTTCAATGAGCCCAATTTCTTGTTAGCCAAGCGTTCCTAGACTAGGTCCCTCTTACTCAAGTAAAGACCAAGTCAAAAAGGCATGTACACACTAGGGTTGGGTCACAACCCTAGTAAACGTCTAGCTACTCATTGTAGAAAATGAAGAAAACAAGAAAAAATACTAATAAAACCCATAATATATAATTAAATTAATAAACTATGATGTTTTAATCCTAAAATGATCACAAATTTCCTAAAATAGAAAACTACAACGGCTACAGCATCTAGAACTTCAAAACTTAACCTAAAACTGTGATTCCCGTCTATTCATAATGGCTCAAAATTTGCTGACAAAAATGCCCATCGAGAGGTATTGCGGCCGCACAATTCCATGTGCGGTCAGCACATTACTTAAATCTACAGGGAACTAGATTCTACAGGCGCACAATTTGGTCTGTGACTGCAATTCAGCTTCTGCGGCCGCACAATTCTTATGCGCTCCATACTTCAGGCAAGGCATTAGTCTTGGTCATTTGCACAAATTGTGTGCGGTCCGCACTTCTGCCTCAAGTAAATCAGGGCTTCTTCTTCAGTTCTGTGGCCACAAGGAGAATTCTCCGGTGCACACTTGCTTCTGCGACCACAGAAATACTTCTGCGGACCGCAATTCTTGTGTGTTGTGCCCCTTCTTGCCTTGTGAGTCGGAACACTCCTTTTTGAGTCAGATTTTTCATAAGAGCCCAAATTTCCAATATTCCTGCAATTTGCATATTTTCATTAGTTTTGGGAATATAAATCAATACTTTTAGACTAAAATAAAAGTAAAAAGGTACTAATAAGTGGTCAAAATCCACACTTATCAACTCCCTCAAATATAAGTCTTTGCTTGTCCTCAAACATAAGTTTTTGCTTGTCCTCAAGCAAATAGATTAGTTCCCACCTCCTCAAAGTGAAAGGTCATTTCAACGAGTCAATGGTGAGCCATTCATACTCAGTTGGGACCAACAATTACCCACTCTACTCATGCATTATCAATAAGGTGATAAGTCAAATATTTATGCACATATAGTTCTAATGTGACATTTGGGCTTCAAGAATTGACTTTACTCATCAAGAACTCTTGTTCTATCATATAAGTCATGGTGGACTAAAAACTCTTCCTCCTCTACCTTCCATTTTCCAAGCTCACTTCAAAAGTTAGAACTCATTCTTAAGATTCATGAAGGATCACTCTTCTCTCACAAGAAAATGTCACAAGTACTGCTTCAAGTACCATAGGCTTGCCCCTAATGTAGATCACCACTAATGTAAGCTTACTCTATTCGAAATCAAGTGGGACTTCTTTCGTGTTATAATGAAGGCTTTTTATTAGTGTAGGATACTATATGGGAATGTGGTTACACATTTCCTTAAACACTCCACATTTTCATTTCCCGGCTTACAATTACCAATTTTTAGAGGCATTCTCTTTTTATTGGGGGCTAGAGAGACTTGACATCACACTTTTTTGGTCATTTCATTCAATTTCTCCCTTGATACTCATGTTAGGGATCATTACCTCTTTTTGAATCCATCAACCCTTACACTTATTCTCTTTTTTTTGTATTTTTCTTTTTGTTCTTTCTCTTTTCTTGCCTTCTCTTTTCATAGAGATCATTTCGTTTCTCTTTTATTGTGCCTTGATACCTATTTCAAATTCCTCAACTCTCCCCCCAAACTTATGTCTTAAGCCACTTATTTCACAAGAGTGTTAAGGAAGGTTCGGGTGCCAAGAGAGGATCATGACAAAATGGGTAAAGGCTTATAACCTGGTTATCAAATGCGAAAGGCTAGAGGCTCGATGGGGGTTGACAAGGGATAACGACTTTGGCTGGAAATAGAAAAATCAAACGGGCCAAGGAGAGCCTACAATCATTTCTTAAGCCAAGCAAAACTTAGGATTTCGCTTTGAAGCACATTCGGGGCAAGTTCTAGACCATTCGCATGGATACTTGTACTAGCAACAAATCATCTCAACCCTCACGCAACTAGACAGTAAAAGAGGATAGACTTGAGAGCCTACAACAACTAGGCTCAAGTTTAAAGATCACTATGGTCCAATAAACCACTCGATGATTGCCAAAGTCAACTCAAGAGTCTTAGAGTCACTAACTAGAGCTATTTTCTTTTAAAAACCTTGTTTCAAACCAAATGAAGCATGAATAACTCTTTTTCGAGAATAACTTGATTAGGTATTTTATTCATTACTACTACTATAATTATTACCTAAACATAAAAACAGACTCATTCCCTTAAGAAGGTTATCATGCCATCCATTGTTGGGACGATTCACCTGATTCACACAAAAACTACCTTTGGAAAGAACCATGGCGTAAAGAAAATCAAAGGCTTATTATCTACGAAAGCATAAAAAGAATCTACTAACTAATCAAGAACTAAAGTGAAAAAATAAAGAAGCTAACGATCAATACTACTAAAGATAGATAACTACAAATAAGAAAAGGAAGAGAATCATCAAATTATTACAGTCCAAATATATCCAAAATGTGTCAATGTATGAAATAAACTCCTCCCCTGAATAAAAGTAAGTTTTTTCTCCAATGCTTAACAAAATAAGAGTGAAAGAAGAGAGGGTGAAGAAAACTCTCTAAGGATCCTTGGACATCTCAGTGTCCCCAACAATATCATCTCCCGTAGGGTCAGCCAACTGTATCTTATCAACATTAAATCTAGGTATGGTGGGAGCGGTGAACATCACACGTACTGCCTTAGCAGTGTCGGAAGCAAGGTCTAGCTCCTCAGACTAGCCAGCTGGTGCAACTAGTGCTGATGGATCTGGGGCGTACTGGTGTGGGTCAGGTAACATGTCAAAAGGTAGATCCCCCGATGTCGCAAGTCTGGTCACTTTCCTCCGGAGCTTGTCCACTGATTTCTTGCTTGCCTGGTACTTCCTCATCTTCCTCACTTCTTTGCCCAACTCCTCAATAACCGACCCGTATTGTACCAGAGTGTCCATGATTATCTTCTAGTAGTCCATAATCTTCTTCAATTTCTCATCAAGATCATATAAGACCTATGGTGCTTGTGTAGATAACTACGCTGCAATAATACTAGATAAGTCAGACAACATTGAAGTAGTTATTTGCATCCAGTTGTTGAGACTCACCAATGTCTGGGAGACTTGCCGAGCAGATAATGGAGCTATAGTGGCCTATGGTGGTTAAAGGTTGGGCTATCTTTTTTGGGTTGGTCTCATCCATTAGTGAATACTAGTCAAATGGTTTCTTCAACTTCACCTTAGTGTAAAATGGTCTCGGCTCTACCTTTGCATCAGTGAGGTATTCTGTTATAGTGTTGGGATAAGGGTAGGCCGAGCTATCCTGCTATGCTATCAATAAAATATTGGCCGACATCACGGCACCCACATTAATTGGGCATCCGACCATGATGGAAGCCATAAGAACAGCCCGAGGAATAGGTAGATGAGTCTCATTATGGCATGGGTTTAGTCTAATGTAAACAATTTTGGATTATGTATGAGAGATAAGTTCATAATGTAAAGAAATTTTATACTATCGGACTAAATTAACCTACAAAATAGTCAGCTTCCCATTATCAAGCATGATATGGTAACCCGAAAAAAAAAAGAATAAATAATACTGTTTAAAAATCTTTTTGCTCAGTGTATGTGACGTATATTCATTACAAGAAACTACGGTGTATATATATATATATATATATATGTATGTATGTTAACTAACCTAGAATTGGGATTCAAGAAAAGCAAGAATTGTACCGGGAATTATCCCTCTTACACCTCCACCATCAATGTTAAGAATAGTTATCACCTTTCCATGTGATGATCTAGTCATGCTTGATCTCAGTTATTTAGTTAAATCTATGTCTACGAATTAAGCTTAGCAGTCTGAGTGTCCAGTGCCTTTACATTAGGAGTATTTATGATGGGAACAAGAAAGAAAAGATGACAAAAAAAATGGAAAAGTCAAAGAAAGAAATAAATGAAAAGAGAAGAAAAAAATGTGTGAAAAAAACAAAGAAAGAATGGAAGTCTGAATGAAAAGACTACAAAATGTAAAAGAATTAAATTGGTTTACAATCGCGGTGGCATGTTCACATTTTGACGAAGATTTCAGCTGATTCCTCTGCCTATGAATAGGCATCCCCTTCTCAGTTCACATTCTTCTCTCTCTGAATTAATAAAGAGTTATTCTTTGTGTGGTCGTGGAGTAGGCAAAAATTGCCGAACCACATAAATCTTGTCTTGTCTTATTTTGTATAATTTATTACTTTTCTCCTTTAAATATTTTACCCTTCTATTAGCCTGACATGCTTCCCAACAGTTGGTATCAGAGCACAGACAGTGTAATTCTGGTAGAAAAGTACGATATTAGTGTAGATACTATTCACAATAGTGAAATACTATTCATTAATAGTGATAGTATTATTCATCAATAGTGAGTGTTGTCTACCTTATACGATTGGGACATTTTTTCTATACAGAGTACTATTTGCGGTTACTGATGAGCGCAAAATACAACACGAAATTAATACTCGCTAGTCAAAAATAGTATAGTTTAATTATCATCTCCACAAGGATTGGATTTAAATAATGTTAAAGTAATTTCTGGATTAGTTGCTATTTAGGATGATCAACACTTGAGTTGGAGTGATTACTACTACAATTAATTACTAAATTAAGACTACTAATAATTAGACCTGATCATATATAGAGAACGAGAGCTGAACTAAAATGGTTTGTAAACAATATGAGAAATAAGGGTCATGCCATGATAGGTATAAGATAGTTATTCACGATTTAACTCTGTTTAAATTCACTTCTAATGTTTTAATGATTCTCCCAAATTCACTTGATAATTAGCTTAAACATAAGGTGAAGATTCCTCTCTCGATTAAATCTGAACTCTACAAAATAAACTAATATGAATCACTGTAAAGATATGCAAGAGCACGTTAATGGACTAGTCTTTAGAAAAACGTCTCTCGAATATTCTCCGAACTTGGTTTAATCAATAATTCAAAAAGCTCTCTCGATTACTTAGAAGAATCACTAAATTAAACCAAACCAAATAATACAAAGATAATCACCAATTATTATTTTTTTCCGATTAAATAAAACGGTGAATGATTTCGCAATTAATTCAAAGCTTCATAAACATATTCAAATAATTAAACTAGAGTTAAATCTACAAATAACACTCAAAATACCATATCAAAATTCTAGTGAAGAACTACTCCATGGATATGGAGAAAGTTATCACAAATAAGTTTAAGAACATAGAAAACATCAAAAATAACTTTACGATACAAACTCCCGTATTACACCGATTGTTAGCAAAAGAATTAATAAAATTTTGTTGTGTCTTCCGATCGTGGTAGCTCTCTAAATTATCCTAGGTTGAATCCACCCTCAAAAATATGTTAACCGTGTATTTATACATTATAGGAATAGTCTTAAACAGAAGCTTTAATGGGTCGAAATAGGATTGCACAGACCTAAATATTGCATTGACACTCCGTCGGGCACGTCGCGCCGCACGAAGTGCCAATGGACAAAAACAGAGAGCTATTCGTTTCTGCCTAACAAAGTATATAGCTCCCTTCTTGGACATGACGTCATAGTCATGACTTTGGAGAATACTCTATTGCTTTCTCGATTTATTTCTTTCACTATGCAAATACGTACTCGGTCCTGATCTTCGGTCTCCGAATTTGATTCCGACTTAATTTTTAAATTTTTATTCCTACTTTAAAATTCTCTTTTGATTCAATTTATCTCCAAAAACTCGTCTTAGCCCGGAATCTCAACTTACACAATAAAAAATACGTACTGAGTAGAAGTTGTCCATATTTTAGCTCCAATACAATTAAAATGTAGCAAATAATCGGTGCAGAGTAGCCAAAAACTCGTATTTCTAGCCTACCATCAATTACTATTCAAAGGCACTATTCACATAAAAAGAAATATTTTTTGTGAAGAAATAACATCGGAATAAGGGAATGTTAAAATTGACAAGTTCATTGGCAAAGATTTTGGATTATGAAAAATGCAGATAGAAGATTATTTGTACCATAAAAAAATTACACTTATCTCTGACCGGGGTAAAACTAAAGAATATGTCCAAAGCGCATTGAGATCTATTAGATCGCCAAGCTCTTGGTGTGATGACACAAAATGTAGCGTTCAACATCATTAATGAGAAGACCTGCAGGTATGATGAAGGCGTTATCAAATATGTACGAGAAGCCATATGCTTCAAATAAAGTCTATTTGATACGTCGGTTGTTCAACTTAAAGATGACAGAAGGTGGATTTGTTACGGAACATATCAATGAGTTTAATGTAATATAAATTCAGTTGAGTTATGTTAATATAACATTTGATGACGAAGTCACAAAGTCAGGGCGTTGATTCTACTATCATCTCTAGCAGAGAATTGGTCCGCAACAGTAACTGCAGTTAGGAGTTCATCGGAAAGTACCAAACTCAAATTGGATAATATTAGAGACTTGGTTCTAAGCAAAGATATTTGCCGAAGAGAATCAAGTAGGGGGAGAAGCAGCCAAAGAGGACAAAGTCATGGTCGTGGCAGATCAAAGTCAAGGAGAAGAGGGCAATCCAAGAATCGCAAAGACATTACTTGTTGGAATTGCGATAAAAAGGGTCACTACAGTAGTCCGTGTAGAGAGCCATAGAAGAAGAAGAACGATCATACAAGGATGATAATTCAGCAAATGCAATTGCTGAACAAGTCAGTGTTGGCATGGCTTTGTGATTGTTTACCAAACTCTATTATATTACTTTGTGTTATTTGTATTCGACCTATCTATTAAATTGTCGAAATCTATCCAATTGACATAATTGATAAGTGCAACAAATTGTTCTTCGAAATTACAATGCAATTCGATCAAACCATCTCAAATCTTCTCCAAATGATCTTAAATTTATTCCGACTACAATTATAGGGAGTAAATTAACAATAGAATCTTTCTAGAATACCTTTTTAAGCATGAACAATGACGCAAACAGAATCTCACTTCACCAAAATGGTGCAACTTGGTCAGTATCAGCAGTTTTCATAACTTGACGAGCCTTCCATGAGCTGAACCTTATGTGTAGACTCTGAAGTGCCTCTGTTAGTTCTTCGCGGCTAATACGTTTGTCACGATCCATGTCGAATTGCTTAATCCACACCTTGATTTCTTGCACTGACATATCTCTATTTGGCTGCTGCACTGGAAGCTCGAAACAACTCATTATTGCCATCTGTTCTCCTTTAGTTTGTTAGCTCTACAATATATATATGATGCCTTATTTGTTCTATCCTTTACTCGCTGTTAAATTTGCACTAACTTTAGAAGTGCTAGGGAATCAATCAACTATAAAATTTGATAGGTATCTTTTCCTTTTGGACTTTTATTTAAGATGAGGGTATCCATGATGGAAACATCATCCTAATAATATGAATTTCTTCTCATATTGTGGGTTTGAAATGATGTTGATTCTTGCAACTTTATTCCATAGATTGCCTTTTTAAGTATGAACAATGATTCATGAACAGAATCTCACTCCACCAAATAGGTGCAACTTGATCTTAGAATCAAGTTCTCCTTCCTCTGTCTTTCCGCCCAATTTCTTCATTTGTTTTAGTTTCCTAGTTGACCAGCTTTATTTGCATGAAAAGGAAATTAAGATTGTTATGGCTCCTGATTTCACACTGTGTTTTCGGTTGCTAAGGCCAATAAACATTAACAAACTAATGTGTATACGGTCGAAATGGATTTGGCATGTCCGGTATGGTTCGAAGGGTGATATATCGAAGTAAGATTCCGAAGGAGGGGGGGAGGGGCACGAACTAATCTAGAGCCTGGGAAGGCCGGTCCGTGTTGAGATTGATATCATAATCAAACTCGAACAAGAATCGAACCATGGCACGGGTAGATCTATCATGCAGATAATCCAAAAACCAACCTACATCGACCATGAATCCGTTCGAGGGCTCGAACCGGGATCAAGCTCGAGTCAAGATCACAAGTTCGAGCCGAAATCAAGCTCGAACCAAAATCTAGGGTTCTAAGCAAGATCGGGCTCTCAGAAAAAAGCCATTGTAATCCCACTAGAGGGAATCTTGGCAGAAATTATGGAAAAGCTGATTTATCATGGGTTTCCCACTGAATGTTTATTTTATTATGCTTGGAGCTAAACCCTTTCACTATAAAAGGACTTGTTTATCATTTTTGTAAGGGACCTATGGCAGGACTTACACTATCATAAATTGTATTATCCCCTCTACAAGCAAGAGTAATCTTTCTAGTTTCTTAGATTGATTCTATTTTGTTAAATCCTAAATTTCACTGTTCATAATTGATTGGCCTAGATTACGTTTTTCTCCAATCTATATTCATACTTTTATTTATCCTAGAATTATGTATTAAGTTGTATCACGTATCTTCGGAACCGCGCATAAATTCAACTCTATCCCTTTTTTCGGGTAAACAGTTTGGCGCCCACCGTGGGGTCGAGGCTAATAGTGGTCACTTATTTCTGAAAATAACCTTCAATTCAGGTTCGGCTACGAATAGCCACCGACCAAATGGCTTCGCCGACTGAATACGAAGCCGGCCTTCAAGATGAAACCAACAACTGGCACTACCCGAGATTCGAGCCGGAATACCACTAGATGTCAATTCACAAATTTCTTTGGAAGCAAACCAGCGTTCCGAACCGAAAAGAAGCATTCAGGGCGGTGCTCAATCCATAGCCCAAGACACCCAAAATCCGGAAGAGATCGGGGCCATCTTACGCATGATTTTCGAGATGGTACAAGCCCAAAAATTAGTAATAGCTCAGCTACAGAGCCAAACTCGCGCACGAAGCAGGCCGGTTTCCAACCCACTTCGAGAGGTCACCCCTAGAACAGAGCCTGCCATAGTAATATCTAATGAGCAGGAATCGGGGACTAATCCCGGAATTACTAAACTACTCGAAGAACTCATGAAACGAGTAGAAGACAACGACAAGAGGGTGGAGACGTATAATGCCAGGGTCGAACAAATGCCGGGAGCTCCGCCAATGATAAAGGGCTTGATTCAAAAAAATTCATACAAAAGCCTTTTCCATCGAGTGCGGCATCGAAGCCAATCCCCAAAAAGTTCCGTATGCCCGAAATTCCCAAATACAACGGTACGACCGATCCTAACGAACATGTCACATCTTACACGTGTGCCATAAAAGGCAAAGATTTGGAAGATGACGAGATTGAATCCGTGCTATTGAAAAAGTTCGGGGAGACCCTCTCGAAAGGAGCTATGATTTGGTACCACAATCTACCAACAAATTCCATCGATTCTTTTGCCATGTTGGCAGATTCGTTCGTAAAAGCACATGCTGGTGCCATAAAGGTCGCAACGAGAAAATCAGACCTCTTCAAAGTAAAGCAAAGGCAGGGAGAAATGCTGAGGGAATTCGTATCCCGATTTCAAATGGAACGCATGGACTTACCCCCGGTGACCGATGACTGGGCCGTACAAGCTTTCACCCAAGGATTGAACGAGCTAAGTTCGACAGCATCACATCGGCTGAAGCTAAATTTGATTGAGTACCCGGCGGTAACTTGGTCATATGTACATAACCGATATCAATCGAAAATTAGGGTCGAGGACGATCAGTCGGGGACCCCGTACGGACCTGTTCGTCAGAGCAGGACAGTTATGAATCAAAAAAGCAGATCGACAGAGAACAAAGGTCAAACAGAGACCGATATCGACCATACATCACCGATCGGGTAAACAATGATTCAACACGCAACGCAGTTCGAAACAGTCAAAGAATTGATCGGGGACAAAATTCTCGGGGGCTTATGAGTAAGAGCGGCTTCGACAAACATGTCGAGCCTATAGAAGCACCTCGATTATCAGAGTATAACTTCAGCGTTGGTGCATTCTCTCTCGTATCAGCCATCGGACGCATCGAAAACACTAAATGGCCCCGACCAAAGCAAACCAATCATGCCCGGAGAAATCCAAATCAAACGTGTGAATACCATGGAACCCATGGCCACAGAACGGAAGATTGCAAGCAACTAAGAGAGGAAATAGCTCGCCTATTTAACAAAGGGCACCTTCGGGAGTTTCTGAGTGATAGAGCAAAGAGCCATTTTAGAAGTAGGGATGTCACCAAGCAGAACGAGCAAGAAGAACCACAACAAGTTATCTACATGATCATCGGCGGCACCGATACCCCCCGGGGACCGATGCTTAAGCGCACTAAAACATCGATGGTGAGGGAAAAGCGATCTCGGACTCAAGAGTACACACCCATGGGGACTTTGTCCTTTGGTGATAAAGATGCAGAAGGGGTCATCCAACCTCACAACGACGCCTTGGTAATATCCGTACTCGTAAATAAAACTAAGATTAAGCGTGTGTTGATCGATCCAGGTAGCTCGGCCAATATCATCCGATTAAAGGTAGTAGAGCAGCTCGTCCTGCAGGATCAAATTATGCATGCAACTCTGCTCCTAAACGGGTTCAATATGGCATGCGAAACCACCAAAGGGGAGATAGCCTTGCCAATAAACGTGGCCGGAATTGTCCAGGAAACAAAGTTTCACGTGATCGAAGGCGATATGAGGTATAACGCCCTTTTCGGAAGGCCATGGATCCACAACATGAGAGCCGTGCCTTCGACCCTGCACCAGGTCCTCAAATTTCCGGTGTCGGGAGAAGTCAAAACGGTATACGGAGAGCAGCCAGCCGCAAAAGAAATGTTCATCGTCGATGAAGCAAAACCAATGTCCTCACTTTCGCTGATAAAGGGACCGGGCCCGGAAGGAGAACGGGACACCAAATAGCAATCACAGACAGTGACTCCAGCCCAGCCTGACAACCAGAAAGTCGAAGAGAACGAAGACCAAAGGGTCCCTTGATCTTTCTTAAATCCCGATGACTCCGATGCCACAAAATCAACGATCGAGGAGCTAGAACAAGTCGTATTAATCGAGTGCCGGCCCAAGCAAAAGGTATACTTGGGAACGGGGCTGAGCCCTGAACTTAGGAAGAAACTCGTTCAATTTCTTATCAATAACATCGATTGTTTTTCCTGGTCCTATTTAGATATAACAGGGATCCAGCCGGACATAACGACACATCAGCTAAGTTTGGACCATCGGTTCAGACCGGTGAAGCATAAAAAGAAGACCCCGGTCCGATAGAAAGAACGCCTTCATAAAGGACGAGGTAACCAAACTTCTCAAAATAGGGTCCATTCGGGAGGTAAAATACCCCGAATGGTTAGCCAACGTAGTCGTAGTCCCTATAAAAGGGGACAAACTTAGGATGTGCGTGGACTATAAGGATTTGAACAAAGCATGCCCCAAAGATTCTTTTTCATTGCCCAACATCGATCGCATAATCGATGCCACGTCCGGCCACGAGATCCTCACTTTTCTCGATGCCTATTCCGGGTATAATCAAATACAGATGAACCCGGAGGACCAGGATAAAACCTCGTTTGTCACCAAATATAGGACATATTGTTATAATGTGATGCCTTTCGGGCTAAAAAACACAGGGGCCACTTACCAACGCCTAGTGAATAAAATGTTCGAAGAACAAATAGGAAAATCAATGGAGGTTTATATTGATGACATGTTAGTCAAATCCATGCACGTAGAGGACCATTTAATTCATTTATAGTAAACGTTCGAGAATCTGAGGAAATACAAAATGAAGCTCAACCCCGAAAAATGTGCCTTAGGTGTCGGTTCGGGTAAGTTCCTCGGCTTCATGGTATCACATCGGGGAATAGAGATTAACCCCGATAAAATCAAGGCTTTTGAAGACATCACCGTCATAGACAGCATAAAGGTCGTGCAAAGACTAACGGGTCGGATCGCCGCCCTAAGCCGATTCATATCGAGGTCATCCGATCGAAGTCATAAATTTTTTTCTCTACTCAAAAAGAAGAACGATTTTTCGTGGACCCCGGAGTGCCAACAAACATTAGAAGGACTAAAACGATATCTATCAAGAGCACCACTGCTTCATACTCCAAAAATCGATGAGAAACTTTGCTTGTACCTAGCAGTGTCGGAAGTCGCCATAAGCGGTGTCCTGGTTCGAGAAGAGCAAGGTATGCAATTCCCAGTTTATATACAAGTCGAACCTTAGGAGAGGCAGAAACTAGATATACGCTCCTAGAAAAGTTGGCGCTTGCACTAATAAGCGCCTCGAGGAAGTTAAGGCTGTATTTCCAATGTCATCCCATATGTGTATTGTCTACTTACCCGCTTCGTAATATTTTGCACAAACCCGAGTTATTAGGCCGGCTGGCCAAATGGGCCGTCGAACTCAGTGGGTAAGATATCGATATCAACCCCGTATGGCCATCAAGTCTCAAGTCCTAGCAGACTTCGTGGCCGATTTCACACCAGCCCTCATACCCAAAGCCGAAAAAGAACTGTTGAAATCAGGTACATCATCGGGGGTATGGGTCCTTTTTACAGATGGGGCTTCAAACGTAAAAGGGTCCGGGCTTGGCATAGTTTTGAAACCACCCATGGGTGGCATTATTAGACAATCTATTAAAATTATCAGATTGACTAACAACGAGGCCGAGTACGAAACCGTGATTGCAGGTCTTGAGCTAGCTAGAAATTTGGGAGCAGAAATCATTGAAGCCAACTGCGATTCCTTGCTGGTGGTGAGTCAAGTAAACAAAACTTTCGAAGTTCGAGAAGGTAGAATGCAGAGGCATTTAGATAAACTGCTTATCACTTTGCGCCATTTCAAACAATGGAATTTACGGCATGTACCACGGGAACCGAATAATGAGGCCGACACACTGGCGAATTTGGGGTCATCGGTCGAGGTAGATGATATGGGCTCGGGGAATGTGGTTCAACTTTCGAGATCGATAGTCGAAGAAGGACACGCCGAAATAAATTCTACAAGCTTAACTTGGGATTGGAGAAACAAGTATATCGAATATTTGAAAAATGGAAAACTCCCATTGGACCCTAAAGAGTCCAGAACCCTATGGACCAAGGTTGCTCGATTCACTCTGGCTTCAGATGGAACACTGTACCGAAGAACGTTCGACGGACCATTGGCTGTATGCCTGGGTCCGGGGAATGTCGATTATGTCCTACAGGAAGTGCACGAGGGTACTTGCGGGAATCACTCTGGAGCCGACACATTAGTCCAAAAAATAATCAGAGCAGGGTATTATTGGATCGATATGGGCAAAGATACGAAGGAATTTGTTCGTAAATATGATAAATGTCAAAGGTTCGCGCCAATGATCCACCAGCCCGGAGAACAACTCCACTCGGTCCTATCCCCGTGGCCTTTCATAAAATGGGGAATGGATATCGTCGGCCCTCTGCCATCAACCCCAGGTAAAGCTAAATTTATTTTGTTTATGACTGACTATTTTTCTAAATGGGTTGAAGCGCAGGCGTTCGAGAAAATAAGAGAGAAAGAAGTTATAGACTTTATTTGGGATCATATCATATGCTGGTTCGGGATACCCGCCGAAATAGTATGTGACAATGGAAAGCAATTCATTGGCGGCAAAGTAACAAGATTCCTCGAAGACCACAAGATAAAAAGGATACTGTCGACTCCGTACCACCCTAGTGGGAACGGGCAGGCCGAATCAACGAATAAAACTGTTATTCAAAACTTAAATAAGAGGTTGAACGATGCTAAAGGGAGATAGAGAGAAATCCTGCCCGAAGTCCTTTGGGCATATCTGACAACATCAAAATCCAGCACGGGGGAGACCCCGTTCTCCTTAGTATATGGATCTGAAGCATTAATACCAGTCGAGGTCGGTGAACCCAGTGCCAAATTTCAATTCTCGATGGAAGAATCAAATAACGAGGCTATGAACACAAGCCTCGAACTATCGGACGAAAGGCGAGAAACTGCCCTCGTCCGAATGGCTGCCCAAAAGCAACGAATCGAAAGGTATTATAACTGAAGAACCAAGATCCGCCATTTCAAGCCTGGGGACTTAGTGTTAAGAAAAATTACCATCAATACCCGGAATTCGAATGAAGGGAAGCTAGGAACGAATTGGGAAGGACCATATCAGGTACTCGAGGATATCGGAAAGGGATCGTACGGGATCGGCGTCATAAACGACAAACAGTTATCAAGCAACTGGAATGTATCACATCTGAAACGGTACTACTGTTAAGGTAAAACCTTTCCATATTCGTTTACATCTCGAAACTGACCCCTGCAGAAGTCCGAACAGGGGACGGATCTCTCATCAGAAAGCACGCGTTGCACTCTTTTTTCCTTAAGACCGGTTTTTATCCCAAATGGGTTTTTCAGCAAGGTTTTTAATGAGGCAACCACTGGTCGTGCAGCACTTATGATAATATCCGAGGCCCCGTAAGAGAGTTATTTCGCAGCAACAGGGTCCCGATAGGAAAACTGTAAAGAGCTAAATGATCGAAGCGAGCCATGTCGTATAAGTTGGCCCGAACCCTGGCGTCTAATAACATGTGAAGAATTAAGATATAATGCGACCATTAAGCCTACGGGCTATATATTTTTTATCTCAAGTTCGGGCTATCACTCACTCGACCAAGCCTACGGGCTATTCTTTAATTCGAGTTCGAGCAAACACTCACTCGACCAAATAGCCTACGGGCTGCATTAATTCGAGTTCGAATCATTCAGTCGATCAAGCCTATGGGCTATTTATTATCTCGAGTTCGAGCAAAAAACCACTCAACCAAATAGCCCAAACACTCACTCGATCAAATAGCCTACGGGCTGCATTAATTTGAGTTTGAATCATTCACTCGATCGAGCCTACGAGCTATTCCTTAATTTGAGTTCGAGCAAACACTCACTCGACCAAATAGCCTACAGGCTGCATTAATTCGAGTTCGAATCATTCACTCGATTAAGCCTACGGGCTATTTTTTTATCTCGAGTTCGAGCAAAAACTCACTCGACCAAATAGCTTACGGGCTGCATTAATTCAAGTTCGAATCATTCACTCGATCAAGCCTACGGGTTATTTTTTATCTCGAGTTCGAGCAAAAACTCACTTGACCAAATAGACTACGGGCTGCATTAATTCGAGTTCGAATCATTCACTCGACCAAGCCCACAGGCTACATTAATTCGAGCACAAGCAAGCACTCGCTCGACCGCCACGCCTACGGGTTATATTCTCTTCAAAATCGAATCGTTGACAATTAAATCGAGCACAAGCAGACACTCGCTCGGTTGAAGAGACTACGAGGTTCGAGTTTGATTAATTGGTTTAAAACATTATGGAAATATTCATGAGGCAAATCACAGCAACCCAGGAAACAAAATCAAAAGCAAGTTGGCAAAAGAAGAGGCTTATACACAAAATTTATTTATATGGGTGGCTATAGCAAAAAAAGAAAAAAAAAATTAAACGGGAGCAGTCTTCTCTTTATCAGATTCCCCCCGTTCTCGGATCCGCTTTTGCTCCCATCATCGTCATCATCATCATCAAAAACCAGAGCTTCGGCATCAGCCTCGAGTTCTTTTGCCCTTTTTATCTCTTCCGTGAGATCGAAGCCGCGAGCATGAATCTCCTCGAGGGTTTCTCTCCTGGATCGGTACATAGCAAGTTTGGCAACCCAATGCGCCCGACCATCGGTGGATTTGGCTGCCTCTCTTGCCTGAACTTGGGCAGCTTCAGCATCAGCCCGATAGACGGCCACGAGCGCGTCCGCATAAGTCTTTGCCTTTTCGGCATCGGATTCGGCCTTGGCGAGTACTAAGGCCAACCGAGCCTCAAGCTCCTCGATTTTCTTTGCTTGAACCAGGTTTTTTTCCTTCACTTTCTGAAGTTGGGTTTCAGACAACGATAACTGGGCTCGAGCGGCCTCTTTTTCTGCAGCAAAGCGGTCCATACTTTCTTTCCAGCACAAGGATTCCATCCTTATCACATCGACCCCCTCACGCAGCTTCCCTATCATCTCGATTTTCTGCTGCAGCTGTGAGACCGAAATGTTAGATACCGTTCCGGTATCGAACCCATAGGTTTTCAAAAGCATCATTACCTGCACAGACAAATCATTCTAGTCTCGATAAGCCTTGGACAGCTCGGCCAGGAGATCTTTTATTTCCTCCTCTCTTTGTCCTAAGCAAAGTTTGATAGAGTTCCGCTCATCGATAGCGCGTTTCAGGTCGGCCGAGTATCGATGCAGCTCATTCTAGGAACGAGAACATTGTTCTCGATGGACTGCCGCAGCCTACGAAGAAACAAGGAGCGAAGTTAACGAAAGACGAACATAAAGGCAATACCAACAAAAAGGCTTTCAAAAGACTCACTTGGTCCAAAGCCTGCCGCAAACCGTAAAAAAGATCTGATTCATCACCGGCACCGGCAATGTCCTCGATACCAGTAAACAGGTCATGAAATGGATCCTCTTCATCGTGAGTCCTATCTAGATTAAGGGCCCCCAGAGCTTGAGCTTCCCAAATCACCCCTGCAGAAAAATCGGGAAAGAGAGGCGAGTCCTCGATCGGTGCTGCCTCAAGTAAATTGCTCGGAGCATTCACCTCGGCTCAGAGGGGTTCGAAGGGCTCCCTGATTGTAACCCCTGCGGGTTGATTCCGATGAGAGGTGTTTTCGACATCCGATAGTTCGGGGACTCTGCCAGAACCACTCTCCGGTATATTTTCAGTTCGAGACGGAGCCCCATAGGGCATCATCGATCCAGCCGGCATTGAAGCATCAGTGGCTCTGTTCGTCCGGACCGCCAGCATGGACTCATTATATTCTTCTTCTTCATCCCTTAGGCGAAAAACAGATTCTACGATCAAAGGAATGACATTCTTGTTTGGTTTACGAGTCGTCCTCTTCTTCAGTTTTGGATATTCGGACAACGAAGCTCTCTTCTTTTTATTTTCCTTCACAGGCTTTGGAACGAAGGTCGAAACATCCTCCTCATTAGACAGAGGTCTCAAGACCGCATCCTTACCCAAACCTGCATATGGGAAACCTTAGCAAAAATATATCGAGAAGTGCCTCGTCAGGTTCCGAGAAATGAGTTTACTGTGGTTTTTGGCCTCCCACCGACCCTTAGACAAATCACGCCATGAGCGCTCGGTGTATGTGGAAGTCGACACAAGAGCCCGTACCTAATTCTTGAGGTCGGGAACCGCTCCGAGAATCCAGGGAACCGCTACGTCACGAAAAGGGGAGTGTCGATAAGAGAACAAATGAAAGAACAAAATAGAAACAACAACAAAATCACACTTACGTTTCAAATTCCACTCCTCGGGAAAGGGCATATTTTTGGTCGGGATCAGGTCCGAAGTCCTTACTCGAATGAACCTGCTCATTCAACCCCGGTCCCTCTCCTCATCAATACTCGAGAACAAAGCCTTGGTAGCTCGACGCTGGAGTTTAATTAACCCTCCCCGAAAAAGTCGGGGACGGTATAGCTGGATAAGATGATCAAGGGTGAACGACATCCCCTCGATTTTGCTCACGAAATATCGGATCAGAATAACGATCCACCACAAAGAAGGATGGACCTGGCCTAAAGTTACCTGATACTGTCGACAAAAGTCGATAACGACAGAATCGAGGGGACACAAAGTGAAAGGATAGGTATATACATTCAAAAACCCTTTCACGTGAGAAGTAATGTCTTCGTCAGGGGTAGGTATTATCACTTCTTTTTCCCCCCAATTGCAGTCCTTCTTTAACAGATCGAGGTGCTTCTCAGTAATCGAACACATGTACCTCGATACCGGCTCACACCGGCCAGGGACCGATGAACCTTTATCAACTTTAAAATCTGAAGTAAGGATGCACGCCCCGGGGACACACTCCTCTAGCCGTGGTTCCACCGGTGTCTCATCGGCGACACACTGTGAAGATGAAGCTTTCTCTTTATGAGGAACTTTTTGCGATGTTTTCGCCATTTTTGAATTCAAAAATAAGGAGCAGAAGAAGGTGATAGAGATTTGATAGAATTGAGGGATCCTTTCGGAAATAAATCACAGTTTTTTTGTAAGAAGAGATTGAGAAATTTTAGAAGATTGAAGATGTAAAATTGGTAAAAGATAAAGGTGAGAGTGATTTATAGGTTCAAAGCGAAGGCGGTTCATTATCAGTAGTGGCCGACCACCGCCTGATATGCATTAAATTCCTTGGGAGACTAAAACGACATGACAACTATCATGTGCGTCATGATCGAACCTGATGGAATCAACAGAATATAATCCGATCGAGCTGTTGAAAATCATATCGTTTCTCGCCGTATTTATTTCTAAGAAACGAGGGGACTATCTGTATACGGTCAAACTGGATTTGGCATGTCTGGTACGGTTCGAAGGGTGATACATCGAAGTAAGATCCCGAAGGGGGGGGGGCACGAACTAATCTAGAGCCTAGGAAGGCTAGTTCGTATTGAGATCGATATCATAATCAAACTCGAACAAGAATCGAACCATGGCGCGGGTAGATCTATCGTGCAGATAATCCAAAAACCAACCTACATCGACCAGGAATCCGTTCGAGGGCTCGAACCGGGATCGAGCTAGAGTCAAGATCACAAGTTCGAGCCGAAATCAAGCGCGAACCAAAATCGAGGGTTCTAAGCAAGATCGGGCTCGCAGACAAAAGCCGTTGTAATTCCACTAGAGGGAATCTTGGCAGAAATTATGAAAAAGCTGATTTATCATGGGTTTCCCACTGAATGTTTATTTTATTATGCTTGGAGCCAAACCCTTTCACTATAAAAGGACTTGTTTATCATTTTTGTAAGGGACCTATGGCAGGACTTACACTATCACAAATTGTATTATCCCCTCTACAAGCAAGAGTAATCTTTCTAGTTTCTTAGATTGATTCTATTTTTATTAAATCCAAAATTTCACTGTTCATAATTGATTGGCCTAGATTACATTTTTCTCCAATCTATATTCATACTTTTATTTATCTAGCATTCTGTATTAAGTTGTATCACGTATCTTCGGAACAGCGCATAAATTCAACTCTGTCCCTTTTTTCAGGTAAACATAATATACTGGCAAAGAAGTTTTACACGATTGTATAATTAAACATGTTGTAGGAGATGACTTGCTTTATTTTCCAAGTAACTAGTTCCATTTATTATGATCAATTAAAGGTTAATGTGTATAGAAGTTAAACTAATAACATAAAAAATAGGTGAATGTGTGTGTGTGTGTGTGTCTATATATATATATATATATATATATATTGTAGAAGGTGAACTTACTCAACAAGAGCCATTTCGTTGGTCCAATCGGCTTTTCCTATATTCAGGAGATAGTTCGGTTGCACGGTGTGCCAATTTTTATTATATCAGATAGAGGCCCTCAGTTTACTTCACATTTCTGGAGAGCAGTACAGAGTGAGTTGGGGACCCGTGTAGAGCTTAGCACAACCTTCCATCCACAGACCGATGGGCAGTCAGAGCGGACAGTTCAGATTTTGGAGGATACGCTCAGGGCATGTGTGATTGACTTTAGAGGTCAGTGGGATCGTTTCTTGCCTTTGGCCAAGTTTGCTCATAATAACAGTTACCAATCCAGTATCGAGATGGCTCCCAGTCCCATTGAGTTATGGAGGACGAAGTCTCTCAAACCTCTCTAGTCTCTTATGCTCCTCATCATTCATAATAGGACGTACCTGGGCATGAGCAGCTGCAACCGGCCGGACTGATAGTGCCCCCGGTATCTGAAGTCCTTGCACTACCTGCTGTGGAGTACGGGCGACAGGGGTATGAGTACCTCCCTCGGCCTGAGAAGTGGCTGGTGCGGCCTGAGCCGAAAATACCTGAGCAAGGCCAGTGCAAACAGTCAATATCTGGGCAAAAGCCTCCTGAAGGCCTGGAATCACAATAGGCACAGTTGGTGCTTGAGCTGGTCCCCCCAGCTCAACTATATCTGGAGCCTACTCCTGAGCTGGAGCAACTAGTGGTTCTACAGGTGCTGCTCCAACTGATGTACAAGCTACACCTCGATCTTTACCATGGCCCCGACCTCTTGTGGCCCTAACTGGTGGCTGACCATCTAATCTGGCAGTACGTGTCCTCACCATCTATGAGAGATTAGAATAACAGAAATTCAGTTTTCAGAATTAACAAATTCGCACGACAGAATACAAGAAAGTAAAAATTTTCCTAAGGGTTCGGCAGCCTCTCGAAGATAAGTACAAACGTCTCCGTACCGATCCGCAAGACTCCACTAAACCTGCTCATGACCCGTGAGACCTATGTAACCTTGGCTCTAATACCAACTTGTCACGACCCAAAATCTCACATATCGTGATGGCGCCTATCTTAATACTAGGCAGGTGGACAACCTCAATAAACCACAATTTCTTTTAAGTTTGAAAACACAATAAATAAATATAAGAGTAAAATCCCATAAACTTTTGATACAAAATACTGTCTTTATACAATACACTCCCAAAACTTGGTATCACTGAGTACATAAGCATCTAAATGATAACACAATTTGACTGATAAAAATACTGTCTAAAAATATAGAACATCACAAATAACTGAAAAGGAAGATAGTCAAGGTCTGCGGACGCCGAGCATCTACCTCGATAGTCTCCAACAGATAAATCCACAAATCTAGTGATTGTCGTATCTGGAAGTACCTGGATCTGCATACGAAGTGTAGAGTGTAGTCTGAGCACAACCAACACAATGTACTCAATAAGTAACAAGACTAACTTTGGGATGAAAGTAGTGACGAGCTCAATAATTACAATCCAATCATAGAAAATAATAGTACAAAAATGTAGGCATGCTTTCAAGTTCAGCAGTTAAACTCAATACAAGAAAAATATATTAAATCTGAATTATATGAGGAATATGACATCTTTATGTCTACATGCCAATGTACGTGCCATATGTGATACAACATAATGAAAATCTCACGTACTCACACTCTCAGAGTACTCAATCACTCAGTACTGTGCGAGGCAAATCCATCCCTCAATATAATATCAATTGCGTTCACTGTGGGGGGTGCAGACTCCGGAGGGGCTCCTTCAGCCCAAGCGCTATAATAAGCCATTTAGGCTTGCTGCGACGTGCATCCCGATCCCCATATATATATATATATATATATATATATATATAGCCAATATTTCTGCTGCGGCGTGCAGCTCGATCCCATATAATATCCTCACAATTGGGAACACATGACTGAGTTTGAAATTATAATTTAAACAAATAATTCAACAACAATACGACCTCTGTAAGTCCTAAAATATCGGCACGTAGCCTAAACATGATCTTTAATACAAGTCTCAGTTCAATTTCTCTAACACCTAGAGGATATGTGGATAATGACATCATTATTTGATTATCCAACCCCCCGGAAACAATTAAGTCATAATTTCTATGGGGCACGCCCACACGCCCGTCACCTAGCATGTATGTCACTTCCAACAATTCATATAATACGTAATTCATGGATTCATACCCTCATAACCTAGTTTAGAAGTGTTACTTACCTCAAACCGTGCAAGTTCTTTATTTCAATATGCCCTTGCCTAGCGAATCGGCCTCCGGATGCCTCAAATATGGTCACAATTAATTCGATATAGTCAACACAAATTATAGGAATAAATTGACTATGGTATGAGTTATACATTTTTCTATTTTTTCCACAGAAACAGGACGGAAGTGATGCTAGGATCGCAGACTACTTTGACTACATAGCAGGGACAAGCACTGGAGGTTTAGTTACTGCAATGCTAACTACCCCAAATGAAAAGAATCGACCTTTATTTCTTGCAAATGAGATTACTGAATTCTATCTGAAGGAGAGCCCAAATATATTCCCGCAAGATAAAGCAAAGCCCCTGTAGGCATCAAAATTATCTTAATTACTCCTATATCCTTTCAACTTGAGAGTTTAGAAACGTGTCACATGAACATACTTATTTTACAAGGTGAATATTTGATTTATCGAGCCAAAAGAAATATATTCAGTTGAATTTATTGAACCCAGCTCTATATCAGCCAAAAGAACTCATCTTTACAGGTCATTTTAATTTTTTTCTTTTTGTTTTCTGTTTATCTCTTCTTTTTTTTCCTACTTAATTTTCTTCACTAATGATGGATGATTTAGCACAGGCGAAAGTGGACGACTCAAAGGATTGTCTACTAGCAGATGTTTGCATCTCTACATCTGCAGCACCATATTACCTTCCTCCTTATCATTTTGAAGTTAAGTCAACCAAAGGTACCAAAATATATAACACTGTCGACGGTGGTGTTGCGGCTAATAATCCTGTAAGTTAGAATTTTGTGCAGAGTCATTCTATAATATTTTACAATATCACTAATTGACTAAGTTTGACAAATAAAATTGTACCAAAGACTTTGCTTGCAATACGAGAAGCTACACAAGAGATGGGGAGAACTTCCTCATCAAGTAACAGAGCTATAGATGATGTTACATTTGTTATACTTTCACTGGGCACTGGATCAGCAAAAGGGGCTCTAAAGTTTGATGTTGAAGATGGAAAGTCGTGGGGACTGGTCAATTGGTTTTTGGGGCCAGGAGATAGCACTCCCCTCATTGATGTTTTTGAGTCTGCCTTGAGTGATATGGCTGATATTTATACATCTATGTTCCTACATGGCACTCAATCAAATGATACTTACCTCAGGATTCAGGTACCCTCATTTACCTACTGAAATTTATTGCAACAGAAGAAACTTTAAAAAAAAGAAGAGTATATCATATTAATGGAACAA
Organism: Nicotiana tabacum; assembly: GCF_000715075.1. Classification (NCBI taxonomy): domain Eukaryota; kingdom Viridiplantae; phylum Streptophyta; class Magnoliopsida; order Solanales; family Solanaceae; genus Nicotiana; species Nicotiana tabacum. Next base: position 58,067,687 of record NC_134096.1, read on the forward strand.
AGCGAGTATTTGGAGCTCTTCAAGATTCTTTTGTCAAATATTTCCTGTTTGTCTTTCTTTCTGAAATGGAACATTCTTTATTATCAGATTGATGGCTTGAAGTATGAAGATACAAGGACTGACAATGCAACAGAAAAAAATCTCAGCAACTTGGTGCATATAGCAAATGACCTGTTGAAGCGCCCTGTTTCTTCTGTAAACTTCGAAACTGGTTTTTATGAACCCATCACAGACAAGCGCAAACCTGTAGGAAAAGCCGATTGGACCAACGAAATGGCTCTTGTTGAGTAAGTTCACCTTTTACAGCAATTATATACACATTAACCTGTTTTTTATATTATGAGTTTTAACTTCTATATACATCAACCTTTAATTGCTCATAATAAATGGAACTAGTTATTACTTGGAAAATAAAACAGTCATCTCCTACAACATGTTTAATTACACAATCACGTAAAACTTCTTTGCTCTAGTGTATATATCACACAATCATGGATAATTTGATTGTTCCTGTTTTTCTTGGGTTTGTACAGGTTGGCAAAAAGATTGTCAGACCAAAGAAAGCTCCGTCAAAAACAAAAGGCTTGTGCAGAAGAAATGCCTATCTTCTCTAGTGTAGAAGCTCTTAGTTTGTTGGAGACTTTCAAAGAAATAATAAGCCGTCTGCTGGCTTTAATCCTTTAGGTGTGTAACATGGTTTAGACTATAATCGTCGGGTGTTGTTAAACTTACTTGAACGCTGAAATAAGATTATCTCTTTGTTTAAAGGCAAATGAACATCTCTACATCTTTAGAGGCTTTTTGTTTTTCTTTTCACTTTTTGTTTATACTCTTCAGTTAAAGGTTAATTACTCAACTGGATGATTGAACTACAAATCTTACTGTGGAATGGGAAATAATATATTTCTCACGACCCAATTTCACCTATAAGTCGTGATGGCGAACACTACAACTAGGCAAACCAACTAATAAATTAAGCATACATTGATAAAATTTAAAACCAAGAAAATATAATAAAACACAAACTCTACCAATGGGTGTGCCAAGACCTGGTCTCACAAGTGTATGAAAATCTAGTAGATTATACAAAACCCCAAATACTGTCTGAAATAAAAATAGACAGAATGAAAAACAATACAAGGAGAGACACTAGTAGCTGCAGAACGACTCAGAAAGGCAGCTCACCACTATGCCCCTGGATAGCGTGGGTGTAAGACGATAGGTCCCCCACTAGTACTTGCCTCACGTCCTGCACAAAAAGTACAGCAAGTGTAGTATGAGTACGTAAACCACGTGTACCAAGTAAGTATCAAGCCTAATCTCGAAGTGGTAGAGACGAGATGGCCGACTTTGACACTCACTATGGGTCAATAATAATAATTGAAATACAACTAGGATATTTAAATCATCATGATTTACAGAGTTTAAAAAAATTATTTTATTTAATCATCGAAAATAATCAAATTTCTTCACATGCTACAATTCTCAATATATTAATTAAATTTCTTCAATTCAAATAATTTTTAATTTATCAATTAAATATCATTTACAAGAATTACAATTTATTCTTTAACAAGCAAGAATAATAGTTCATTAAATTCCAAGGATTTTTCAATTTATCAATTAGTTTTGCAAGCTGAAATAAATTATTAAAGTATCGTGTAATTTATTAATATTATTAAGCACGATTTCTGCCGAGGACGTACAACCTGATCCAGAGTGTCGTGTACACTGTCGAGGGACGTGCGACGCGATCCATAGATGCATCTATCTTGCCGAGGCGTTCGGCCCGCTCCACAAGAAAGGAGGACATTTTCTTATGTACCTCCGGAAGGAGAATATATTTATTGTGAGATAAATTCGGGAGGAAGAATAATTTCTTTTAACAATTATTTAATTTTAAACAGAAAATCAAACATATAAATTTTTTCATCCTTTAATATTTTGATCTAACAATTCACAATATATATATATAAATATATATATATATATCAAATAATATTAATTAAACAAGGAATACAATTTACACGAGTAATTCATGCTTTGAATCCTAAACTACCCAGACTTTAGCATTAATAGTAGCTACGCATGGACTCTCGTCACCTCGTGCGTACGTAGCCCCCGCAATTATCAATAATTATTCAATTTAATCCTTATAGGGTAATTTCCTCCTCACAAGATTAGATAAGAGACTTACCTCGTCTCAAAGTCCACTTTCTGATTATCGCGTCGCGTAAAATTCTCGATTCAATGCCGAAAAATCTGAAACTATCCAAAAGTTATATAAAATAATTAATATATGTTCAATAATTCAAAATTCATCGATTAAATAAATTACTCTATCCAAAATCGTAAAATTTCTAAAATTCACCCCAGGCCAACGTGCCCGGATTCTGGAAATTTTCCGATGAAAATGTTACCCATAATCTCAAGAACTCAAATATATAATTTTTATCCAATTCTATAACCATTTTCGTGGTTAAAATCTCATTTTCATAAAAATCTAGGTTTTACACCTAAACCCTTGATTTCTAAGATTTACTAGTTATAATCTACCTATAATCTATGTATTTAACTCAAAGGTTGTAGAATTAACTTACCTCAAAGTGCTAGGTGAAAACTCTCTTCCAAAAGCTCCAAGAATCGCCCAAGAGATGAAAGAAAAGTGATATAAATGGCCTAAGTCGCGCATTAAATGAGCTGGGCACAGGCCTCTGATGTTGCATTTGCGACACCAGGTTCGCAAATGCGAGGGTCGCAAATGCGACACAACTCTCGCAAATGCGAAGCTTGGCCTTCAGCTGCTGGGGTCGCAAATGCGACCAAAGAGTCGCAAATGCGAACTCTGCTGGGATCGCAAATGCATCAAATGTGTCGCAAATGCGAACACTACCTAGGTCTGGCTTCTTCGAAATTGCGAAGCCCTTCTCGCAAATGCGAGGTTCGCATTTGCGAACAATATCTCGCATTTGCGAGACCTGCAACTGCTGCCAAGAAACATCAGAAAAGTGATGTATTTTCATTCCTTTCGAACGTCTGAAACTCACCCGAGCCCTCGGGGCTCCACTCCAACTATCCACACAAGTCTAATAACCTCATACAAACTCGCTCGAGTGATCAAAATTCCGGAAATAACATCAAAAACCAAGAATCAGAAACCAAAACGCATGAATTGACTTATGAATTCAAAAACTTCAAAAAAAAAAGACTTCTGCTCGTCCGATTCCTATCAAATCAACTTGGAATGACAACAAATTTTGCGCACAAGTCATAAATGACATAATGGAGCTATGAAATTTTTCGGAACTGGATTCCGACCCCGATATCAAAAGGTCAACTCCCCGGTTAAACTTTCAACCTTAAATTCTTATTTTAGCCATTTCAAGCCTAATTTAGCTACGGATTTCCAAATAAAATTTCGAACACACTCCTAAGCCCAAAATTACCATACGGAGCTGTTGGAATTGTAAAAATTCTATTCCGGGGTCATTTTCTCAAAATGTTGAACGAAGTCAAACTTGGCCTTTTAAAGCCATCTTAAATAACCAAATGTCCCTATTTTAACCCAAACACTTCCAAATCCCGAACCAACCATCTCCGCAAGTCATAAATTATTAAAAGCACATACATAAAGTTTTATTTTAGGGAACAGAGTTCTAAAAGTCAAAATAACCGGTTGGGTGATTACATTCTCCACCTCTTAAACAAACATTCGTCACGGGTTTAGAATAATACCTGGAGTGCTAAATAAGTGTGGATATTTGCTCCCATGTCCTCCTCGGCCTCCCAAGTCGCTTCCTCGACTGGTTGGCCCCTCCACTGGACCTTTACTGCAGAAATCCTCTTGGACCTCAACTGGAGAACTTGTTTATCAACAATGGCAAATGGCTCTTCTTCATAACCCAAACTCTTATCTAGCTGAACTGTGCTGAAGTCCAACATATGTGATAGGTCAACATGATACTTTCGGAGCATAGATACATGAAAAACCGAATGAACTCCCGCTAGACTGGGAGGTAATGCAAGCTCATAAGCAACCTCACCAACTCGTCTCAATACCTCAAATGGGCCTATAAACCTGGGACTCAACTTGCCTTTCTTCCATAATCTCATAATTTCCTTCATAGGCGAAACCTTCAAGAGAACTTTTTCACCTACCATAAAGAATAAATCATCTGCTTTCTGATCCGCGTAACTCTAATGTCTGGACTGTGCTGTATGAAGTCGCTCCTGAATCAACTTTACCTTTTTCAAGGCATCCCTTACCAAATTAGTACCATATAACTTAGCCTTATCGGGCTCAAACCATCCGATAGGTGAACGGCATCGACGATCATATAAAGCCTCAAATGGAGCCATCTCGATACTGGATTGGTAACTGTTATTATGAGCAAACTTGGCCAAAGGCAAGAAACGATCCCACTGACCTCTAAAGTCAATCACACATGCCCTGAGCATATCCTCCAAAATCTGAACTGTCCCCTCTGACTGCCCATCGGTCTGTGGATGGAAGGTTGTGCTAAGCTCTACACGGGTCCCCAACTCACTCTGTACTGCTCTCCAGAAATGTGAAGTAAACTGAGGGCCTCTATCTGAATATAATAAAAATTGGCACACCGTGCAACCGAACTATCTCCTGAATATAGGAAAAGCCGATTGGACCAACGAAATGGCTCTTGTTGAGTAAGTTCACCTTCTACAATATATATATATATATATATATATATATATATATATACACACACACACACACACACATTCACCTATTTTTTATGTTATTAGTTTAACTTCTATACACATTAACCTTCAATTGATCATAATAAACGGAACTAGTTACTTGGAAAATAAAGCAAGTCATCTCCTACAACATGTTTAATTATACAATCGTGTAAAACTTCTTTGCCAGTACATTATGTTTACCCGAAAAAAGGGACAGAGTTGAATTTATGCGCGGTTCCGAAGATACGTGATACAACTTAATACAGAATGCTAGGATAAATAAAAGTATGAATATAGATTGGAGAAAAATGTAATCTAGGCCAATCAATTATGAACAGTGAAATTTTGGATTTAATAAAAATAGAATCAATCTAAGAAACTAGAAAGATTACTCTTGCTTGTAGAAGGGATAATACAATTTGTGATAGTGTAAGTCCTGCCATAGGTCCCTTACAAAAATGATAAAGAAGTCCTTTTATAGTGAAAGGGTTTGGCTCCAAGCATAATAAAATAAACATTCAGTGGGAAACCCATGATAAATCAGCTTTTTCATAATTTCTGCCAAGATTCCCTCTAGTGGAATTACAACGGCTTTTGTCTGCGAGCCCGATCTTGCTTAGAACCCTCGATTTTGGTTCGAGCTTGATTTCGGCTCGAACTTGTGATCTTGACTCGAGCTCGATCCCGGTTCGAGCCCTCGAACGGATTCCTGGTCGATGTAGGTTGGTTTTTGGATTATCTGCACGATAGATCTACCCGCGCCATGGTTCGATTCTTGTTCGAGTTTGATTATGATATCGATCTCAACACGGACCGGCCTTCCCAGGCTCTAGATTAGTTCGTGCCCCCCCCCTTCGAGGGATCTTACTTCGATGTATCACCCTTCGAATCGTACCAGACATGCCAAATCTATTTCGACCGTATACAGATAGTCCCCTCGTTTCTTAGAAATAAATACGGCGAGAAACGATATGATTTTCAACAGCTCGATCGGATTATATTCTGTTGATTCCATCAGGTTCGATCATGATGCACATGATAGCTGTCCTGTCAGTTTAGTCTCCCAAGGAATTTAATGCATATCAGGTGGTGGTCGGCCACTACTGATAATGAACCGCCGTCGCTTTGAACCTATAAATCACTCTCACCTTTATCTTTTACCAATTTTACATCTTCAATCTTCTAAATTTTCTCAATCTCTTCTTACAAAAAAACTGTGATTTAATTCCGAAAGGATCCCTCAATTCTATCAAATCTCTATCACCTTCTTCTGCTCCTTATTTTTGAATTCAAAAATGGCAAAAACATCGCAAAAAGTTCCTCAGAAAGAGAAAGCTTCATCTTCACAGTGTGTCGCCGATGAGACATCGGTGGAACCACGGCCAGAGTAGTGTGTCCCCGGGGCGTGCATCCTTACTTCAGATTTTAAAGTTGATAAAGGTTCATCGGTCCCTGGCCGGTGTGAGCCGGTATCGAGGTACATGTGTTCAATTACTGAGAAGCACCTCTATCTGTTAAAGAAGGACTGCAATTGGGGGGAAAAATAAGTGATAATACCTACCCTTGACGAAGACATTACTTCTCACGTGAAAGGGTTTTTGAACGTATATACCTATCCTTTCACTTTGGGTCCCCTCGATTCTGTCGTTATCGACTTTTGTCGACAGTATCAGGTAACTTTAGGCCAGGTCCATCCTTCTTTGTGGCGGATCATTATTCTGATCCGATATTTTGTGAGCAAAATTGAGGGGATGTCGTTCACCCTTGATCATCTTATCCAGCTATACCGTCCCCGACTTTTTCGGGGAGGGTTAATTAAACACCAGCGTCGGGCTACCAAGGCTTTGTTCTTGAGTATTGATGAGGAGAGGGACCGGGGTTGGATGAGCAGGTTCGTTCGAGTAAGGACTTCGGACCTGATCCCGACCAAAAAGATGCCCTTTCCCGAGGAGTGGAATTTGAAACATAAGTGTGATTTTGTTGTTGTTTCTATTTTGTTCTTTCATTTGTTCTCTTATCGACACTCCCCTTTTCGTGACGTAGCGGTTCCCTGGATTCCCGGAGCGGTTCCCGACCTCAAGAATTGGGTACGGGCTCTTGTGTCGACTTCCACATACACCGAGCGCTCATGGCGTGATTTGTCTAAGGGTCGGTGGGAAGCCAAAAACCACGGTAAACTCATTTCTCGGAATTTGACGAGGCACTTCTCGATATATTTTTGATAAGGTTTCCCATATGCAGGTTTGGGTAAGGATGCGGTCTTGAGACCTCTGTCTAATGAGGAGGATGTTTTGACCTTCGTTCCAAAGCCTGTGAAGGAAAATAAAAAGAAGAGAGCTTCGTTGTCCGAATATCCAAAACCGAAGAAGAGGTAGGCTCGTAAACCAAACAAGAATGTCATTCCTTTGATTGTAGAATCCGTTTTTCGCCTAAGGGATGAAGAAGAAGAAGAAGTTGAAGAAGAAGAATATAATGAGTCCATGCTGGCGGTCCGGACGAAGAGAGCCACAGATGCTTCAATGCCGGCTGGATCGATGATGCCCTATGGGGCTCCGTCTCGAACTGAAAATATACCGGAGAGTGGTTCTGGCAGAGTCCCCGAACTATCGGATGTCGAAAACACCTCTCATCGGAATCAACCCGCAGGGGTTACAATCAGGGAGCCCTTTGAACCCCTCTCAGCCGAGGTGAATGCTCCAAGCGATTCACTTGAGGCAGCAGCGATCGAGGACTCGCCTCTCTTTCCCGATTTTTCCGCAGCGGTGATTTGGGAAGCTCAAGCTCTGGCGGCCCTTAATCTAGATAGGAATCACGATGAAGAGGATCCATTTCATGACCTGTTTACTGGTATCGAGGACATTGCCGGTGCCGGTGATGAATCAGATCTTTTTCACGGTTTGCGGCAGGCTTTGGACCAAGTGAGTCTTTTGAAAGCCTTTTTGTTGGTATTGCCTTTATGTTCGTCTTTCGTTAACTTCGCTCCTTGTTTCTTCGTAGGCTGCGGCAGTCCATCGAGAACAATGTTCTCGTTCCCAGAATGAGCTGCATCGATACGCGGTCGACCTGAAACGCGCTATCGATGAGCAGAACTCTATCAAACTTTCCTTAGGACTGAGAGAGGAGGAAATAAAAGATCTTCTGGCCGAGATGTCCAAGGCTTATCGAGACTAGAATGATTTGTCTGTGCAGGTAATGATGCTTTTGAAAACCTATGGGTTCGATACCGGAACGGTATCTAACATTTCGGTCTCACAGCTGCAGCAGAAAATCGAGATGATAGGGAAGCTGCGTGAGGGGGTCGATCTGATAAGGATGGAATCCTTGCGCTGGAAAGAAAGTATGGACCGCTTTGCTGCAGAAAAAGAGACCGCTCGAGCCCAGTTATCGTTGTCTGAAACCCAACTTCAGAAAGTGAAGGAAAAAAACCTGGTTCAAGCAAAGAAAATCAAGGAGCTTGAGGCTCGGTTGGCCTTAGTACTCGCCAAGGCCGAATCTGATGCCGAAAAGGCAAAGACTTATGTGGACGCGCTCGTGGCCGTCTATCGGGCTGATGCTGAAGCTGCCCAAGTTCAGGCAAGAGAGGCAGCCGAATCCGCCGATGGTCGGGCGCATTGGGTTGCCGAACTTGCTAATTACCGATCCAGGAGAGAAACCCTCGAGGAGATTTATGCTCGCGGCTTCGATCTCACGGAAGAGATAAAAAGGGCAAAAGAACTCGAGGCTGATGCCGAAACTCTGGTTTTTGATGATGATGATGATGATGATGATGGGAGCAAAAGCGGATCCGAGAACGGGGGGAATCTGATAAAGAGAAGACCGCTCCCGTTTAATTTTTTTTTTCTTTTTTTGCTGTAGCCACCCATATAAATAAATTTTGTGTATAGGCCTCTTCTTTTGCCAACTTGCTTTTGATTTTGTTTCCTGGGTTGCTGTGATTTGCCTCATGAATATTTCCATAATGTTTTAAACCAATTAATCAAACTCGAACCTCGTAGTCTCTTCAACCAAGCGAGTGTCTGCTTGTGCTCGATTTAATTGTCAACGATTCGATTTTGAAGAGAATATAGCCCGTAGGCGTGGCGGTCGAGCGAGTGCTTGCTTGTGCTCGAATTAATGTAGCCCGTGGGCTTGGTCGAGTGAATGATTCGAACTCGAATTAATGCAGCCCGTAGGCTATTTGGTCAAGTGAGTTTTTGCTCGAACTCGAGATAAAGAATAGCCCGTAGGCTTGATTGAGTGAATGATTCGAACTTGAATTAATGCAGCCCGTAAGCTATTTGGTCGAGTGAGTTTTTGCTCGAACTCGAGATAAAAAAATAGCCCGTAGGCTTAATCGAGTGAATGATTCGAACTCGAATTAATGCAGCCTGTAGGCTATTTGGTCGAGTGAGTGTTTGCTCGAACTCAAATTAAGGAATAGCTCGTAGGCTCGATCGAGTGAATGATTCGAACTCGAATTAATGCAGCCCGTAGGCTATTTGATCGAGTGAGTGTTCGGGCTATTTGGTCGAGTGGTTTTTTGCTCGAACTCGAGATAAAAAATAGCCCATAGGCTCGATCGACTGAATGATTCGAACTCGAATTAATGCAGCCCGTAGGCTATTTGGTCGAGTGAGTGTTTGCTCGAACTCGAATTAAAGAATAGCCCGTAGGCTTGGTCGAGTGAGTGATAGCCCGAACTTGAGATAAAAAATATATAGCCCGTAGGCTTAATGGTCGCATTATATCTTAATTCTTCACATGTTATTACACGCCAGGGTTCGGGCCAACTTATACGAGCATGGCTCGCTTCGATCATTTAGCTCTTTACAGTTTTCCTATCGGGACCCTGTTGCTGCGAAATAACTCTCTTACGGGGCCTCGGATATTATCATAAGTGCTGCACGACCAGTGGTTGCCTCATTAAAAACCTTGCCGAAAAACCCATTTGGGATAAAAACCGGTCTTAAGGAAAAAAGAGTGCAACGCGTGCTTTCTGATGAGAGATCCATCCCCAGTTCGGACTTCTGCAGGGGTCAGTTTCGAGATGTAAACGAATATGGAAAGGTTGTACCTTAACAGTAGTACCGTTTCAGATGTGATACATTCCAGTTTCTTGATAACTGTTTGTCGTTTATGACGCCGATCCCGTACGATCCCTTTCCGATATCCTCGAGTACCTGATATGGTCCTTCCCAGTTCGTTCCTAGCTTCCCTTCATTCAGATTCCGGGTATTGATGGTAATTTTTCTTAACACTAAGTCCCCAGGCTTGAAATGGCGGAGCTTGGTTCTTCAGTTATAATACCTTTCGATTCGTTGCTTTTGGGCGGCCATTCGGACGAGGGCAGTTTCTCCCCTTTCGTCCGATAGTTCGAGGCTTGTGTTCATAGCCTCGTTATTTGATTCTTCCATCGAGAATCGAAATCTGGCACTGGGTTCACCGACCTCGACTGGTATTAATGCTTCAGATCCATATACTAAGGAGAACGGGGTCTCCCTCGTACTGGATTTTGATGTTGTCAGATATGCCCAAAGGACTACGGGTAGGATTTCTCTCTATCTCCCTTTAGCATCGTTCATCCTCTTCTTTAAGTTTTGAATGATAGTTTTATTCGTTGATTCGGCCTGCCCGTTCCCACTGGGGTGGTACGGCGTCGACAGTATCCTTTTTATCTTGTGGTCTTCGAGGAATCTTGTTACTTTGCCGCCAATGAATTGCTTTCCATTGTCACATACTATTTCGGCGGGTATCCCGAACCGGCATATGATATGATCCCAAATAAAGTCTATAACTTCTTTCTCTCTTATTTTCTCGAACGCCTGCGCTTCAACCCATTTAGAAAAATAGTCAGTCATAAACAAAATAAATTTAGCTTTACCTGGGGTTGATGGCAGAGGGCCGACGATATCCATTCCCCATTTCATGAAAGGCCACGGGGATAGGACCGAGTGGAGTTGTTCTCCGGGCTGGTGGATCATTGGCGCGAACCTTTGACATTTATCATATTTACGAACAAATTCCTTCGTATCTTTGCCCATATCGATCCAATAATACCCTGCTCTGATTATTTTTTGGACTAATGTGTCGGCTCCAGAGTGATTCCCGCAAATACCCTCGTGCACTTCCTGTAGGACATAATCGACATTCCTCGGACCCAGGCATACAGCCAATGGTCCGTCGAACGTTCTTCGGTACAATGTTCCATCTGAAGCCAGAGTGAATCGAGCAACCTTGGTCCATAGGGTTCTGGACTCTTTAGGGTCCAATGGGAGTTTTCCGTTTTTCAAATATTCGATATACTTGTTTCTCCAATCCCAAGTTAAGCTTGTAGAATTTATTTCGGCGTGTCCTTCTTCGACTACCGATCTCGAAAGTTGAACCACATTCCCCGAGCCCATATCATCTACCTCGATCGATGACCCCAAATTCGCCAGTGCGTCGGCCTCATTATTCGGTTCCCGTGGTACATGCCGTAAAGTCCATTGTTTGAAATGGCGCAAAGTGATAAGCATTTTATCTAAATACCTCTGCATTCTACCTTCTCGAACTTCGAAAGTTTTGTTTACTTGACTCACCACCAGCAAGGAATCACAGTTGGCTTCAATGATTTCTGCTCCCAAATTTCTAGCTAGCTCGAGACCTGCAATCACGGTTTCGTACTCGGCCTCGTTGTTAGTCAATCTGATAATTTTAATAGATTGTCTAATAATGCCACCCATGGGTGGTTTCAAAACTATGCCAAGCCCGGACCCTTTTACGTTTGAAGCCCCATCTGTAAAAAGGACCCATACCCCCGATGATGTACCTGATTTCAACAGTTCTTTTTCGGCTTTGGGTATGAGGGCTGGTGTGAAATCGGCCACGAAGTCTGCTAGGACTTGAGACTTGATGGCCATACGGGGTTGATATCGATATCGTACCCACTGAGTTCGACGGCCCATTTGGCCAGCCGGCCTAATAACTCGGGTTTGTGCAAAATATTACGAAGCGGGTAAGTAGACAATACGCATATGGGATGACATTGGAAATACGGCCTTAACTTCCTCGAGGCGCTTATTAGTGCAAGCGCCAACTTTTCTAGGAGCGGATATCTAGTTTCCGCCTCTCCTAAGGTTCGACTTGTATAATAAACTGGGAATTGCGTACCTTGCTCTTCTCGAACCAGGACACCGCTTATGGCGACTTCCGACACTGCTAGGTACAAGCAAAGTTTCTCATCGATTTTTGGAGTGTGAAGCAGTGGTGCTCTTGATAGATATCGTTTTAGTCCTTCTAATGCTTGTTGGCACTCCGGGGTCCACGAAAAATCGTTCTTCTTTTTGAGTAGAGAAAAAAATTTATGACTTCGATCGGATGACCTCGATATGAATCGGCTTAGGGCGGCGATCCGACCCGTTAGTCTTTGCACGACCTTTATGTTGTCTATGACGGTGATGTCTTCAAAAGCCTTGATTTTATCGGGGTTAATCTCTATTCCTCGATGTGATACCATGAAGCCGAGGAACTTGCCCGAACCGACACCTAAGGCACATTTTTCGGGGTTGAGCTTCATTTTGTATTTCCTCAGAATCTCGAACGTTTCCTATAAATGAATTAAATGGTCCTCTACGTGCAGGGATTTGACTAACATGTCATCAATATAAACCTCCATTGAGTTTCCTATTTGTTCTTCGAATATTTTATTCACTAGGCGTTGGTAAGTGGCCCCTGTGTTTTTTAGCCTGAAAGGCATCACATTATAACAATATGTCCTATATTTGGTGACAAACGAGGTTTTCTCCTGGTCCTCCGGGTTCATCTGTATTTGATTATACCCGGAATAGGCATCGAGAAAAGTGAGGATCTCGTGGCCGGCCGTGGCATCGATCATGCGATCGATGTTGGGCAATGGAAAAGAATCCTTGGGGCATGCTTTGTTCAAATCCTTATAGTCCACGCACATCCTAAGTTTGTCCCCTTTTATAGGGACTACGACTACGTTGGCTAACCATTCGGGGTATTTTACCTCCCGAATGAACCCTATTTTGAGAAGTTTGGTTACCTCGTCCTTTATGAAGGCGTTCTTTCTATCGGACCGGGGTCTTCTTTTTTGCTTCACCGGTCTGAACCGATGGTCCAAACTTAGCTGATGTGTCGTTATGTCCGGCGGGATCCCTGTTATATCTAAATGGGACCAGGCGAAACAATCGATGTTATTGATAATAAATTGAACGAGTTTCTTCCTAAGTTCAGGGCTCAGCCCCGTTCCCAAGTATACCTTTTGCTTGGGCTGGCACTCGATTAATACGACTTGTTCTAGCTCCTCGATCATTGATTTTGTGGCATCGGAGTCATCGGGAGTTAAGAAAGATCAAGGGACCTTTTGGTCTTCGTTCTCTTCGACTTTCTGGTTGTCAGGCTGGGTTGGAGTCACTGTCTGTGATTGCTATTTGGTGTCCTGTTCTCCTTCCGGGCCCGGTCCCTTTATCAGCAAAAGTGAGGACATTGGTTTGGCTTCATCGACGATGAACATTTCTTTTGCGGTTGGCTGCTCTCCGTATACCATTTTGACTTCTCCCGACACCAAAAATTTGAGGACCTCGTGCAGGGTCGAAGGCACGGCTCTCATGTTGTGGATACATGGCCTTCCGAAAAGGGCGTTATACCTCATATCGCCTTCGATCACGTGAAACTTTGTTTCCTGGATAGTTCCGGCCACGTTTATTGGCAAGGCTATCTCCCCTTTGGTGGTTTCGCATGCCATATTGAACCCGTTTAGGACCAGAGTTGCATGCATAATTTGATCCTGCAGGACGAGCTGCTCTACTACCTTTAATCGGATGATATTGGCCGAGCTACCTGGATCGATCAACACACGCTTAATCTTAGTTTTATTTACGAGTACGGATATTACCAAGGCGTCGTTGTGAGGTTGGATGACCCCTTCTGCATCTTTATCACCAAAGGACAAAGTCCCCATGGGTGCGTACTCTTGAGTCCGAGATCGCTTTTCCCTCACCATCGATATTTTAGTGCGCTTAAGCATCGGTCCCCGGGGGGTATCGGTGCTGCCGATGATCATGTGGATAACTTGTTGTGGTTCTTCTTGCTCGTTCTGCTTGCTGACATCCCTACTTCTAAAATGGCTCTTTGCTCTATTACTCAGAAACTCCCGAAGGTGCCCTTTGTTAAATAGGCGAGCTATTTCCTCTCTTAGTTGCTTGCAATCTTCCGTTCTGTGGCCATGGGTTCCATGGTATTCACACGTTTGATTTGGATTTCTCTGGGCATGATTGGTTTGCTTTGGTCGGGGCCATTTAGTGTTTTTGATGCGTCCGATGGCCGATACGAGAGAGGATGCACCAACGCTGAAGTTATACTCTGATAATCGAGGTGCTTCTATAGGCTCGGCATGTTTGTCGAAGCCGCTCTTACTCATAAGCCCCCGAGAATTTTGTCCCCGATCAATTCTTTGACTGTTTCAAACTGCGTTGCGTGTTGAACCATTGTTTACCCGATCGGTGATGTATGGTCGATATCGGTCTCTGTTTGACCTTTGTTCTCTGTCGATCTGCTTTTGATTAATAACTGTCCTATTCTGACGAACAGGTCCGTACGGGGTCCCCGACTGATCGTCCTCGACCCTAATTTTCGATTGATATCGGTTATGTACATCTTCCCAAGTTACCGCCGGGTACTCAATCAAATTTTGCTTCAGCCGATGTGATGCTGTCGAACTTAGCTCGTTCAATCCTTGGGTGAAAGCTTGTACGGCCCAGTCGTCGGTCACTGGGGGTAAGTCCATGCGTTCCATTTGAAATCGGGATACGAATTCCCTCAGCATTTCTCCCTGCCTTTGCTTTACTTTGAAGAGGTCTGATTTTCTCGTTGCGACCTTTATGGCACCAGCATGTGCTTTTACGAACGAATCTGCCAACATGGCAAAAGAATCGATGGAATTTGGTGGTAGATTGTGGTACCAAATCATAGCTCCTTTCGAGAGGGTCTCCCCGAACTTTTTCAATAGCACGGATTCAATCTCGTCATCTTCCAAATCTTTGCCTTTTATGGCACACGTGTAAGATGTGACATGTTCGTTAGGATCGGTCGTACCGTTGTATTTGGGAATTTCGGGCATACGGAACTTTTTGGGGATTGGCTTCGATGCCGCACTCGATGGAAAAGGCTTTTGTATGAATTTTTTTGAATCAAGCCCTTTATCATTGGCGGAGCTCCCGGCATTTGTTCGACCCTGGCATTATACGTCTCCACCCTCTTGTCGTTGGCTTCTACTCGTTTCGTGAGTTCTTCGAGCAGTTTAGTAATTCCGGGATTAGTCCCCGATTCCTGCTCGTTAGATATTACTATGGCAGGCTCTGTTCTAGGGGTGACCTCTCGAAGTGGGTTGGAAACCGGCCTGCTTCGTGCGCGAGTTTGGCTCTGTAGCTGAGCTATTGCTAATTGTTGGGCTTGTACCATCTCGAAGATCATGCGTAAGATGGCCCCGATCTCTTCCGGATTTTGGGTGTCTTGGGCTACGGATCGAGCACCGCCCTGAATGCTTCTTTTCGGTTCGGAACGCTGGTTTACTTCCAAAGAAATTTGTGAATTGACATCTAGTGGTATTCCGGCTCGAATCTCGGGTAGTGCCAGTTGTTGGTTTCATCTTGAAGGCCGGCTTCGTAATCAGTCGGCGAAGCCATTTGGTCGGTGGCTATTCGTAGCCGAACCTGAATTGAAGGTTGTTTTCATAAATAAGTGACCACTATTAGCCTCGACCCCACGGTGGGCGCCAAACTGTTTACCCGAAAAAAGGGATAGAGTTGAATTTATGCGCGGTTCGGAAGATACGTGATACAACTTAATACAGAATTCTAGGATAAATAAAAGTATGAATTTAGATTGGAGAAAAACGTAATCTAGGCCAATCAATTATGAACAGTGAAATTTAGGATTTAACAAAAATAGAATCAATCTAAGAAACTAGAAAGATTACTCTTGCTTGTAGAGGGGATAATACAATTTATGATAGTGTAAGTCCTGCCATAGGTCCCTTACAAAAATGATAAACAAGTCCTTTTATAGTGAAAGGGTTTAGCTCCAAGCATAATAAAATAAACATTCAGTGGGAAACCCATGATAAATCAGCTTTTCCATAATTTCTGCCAAGATTCCCTCTAGTGGGATTACAACGGCTTTTGTCTTTGAGCCCGATCTTGCTTAGAACCCTCGATTTTGGTTCGAGCTTGATTTCGGCTCGAACTTGTGATCTTGACTCGAGCTTGATCGCGGTTCGAGCCCTCGAACGGATTCTTGGTCGATGTAGGTTGGTTTTTGGATTATCTGCACGATAGATCTACCCGTGCCATGGTTCGATTCTTGTTCGAGTTTGATTATGATATCGATCTCAATACGGACCGGCCTTCCCAAGCTCTAGATTAGTCCCCCCCCCTCCTTCGGAATCTTACTTCGATATATCACCCTTCGAACCATACCGGACATGCCAAATCCATTTCGACCGTATACACATTAGTTTGTTAATGTTTATTGGCCTTAGCAACCGAAAACACAGTGTGAAATCAGGAGCCATAACAATCTTAATTTCCTTTTCATGCAAATAAAGCTGGTCAACTAGGAAACTAAAACAAATGAAGAAATTGGGCGGAAAGACAGAGGAAGGAGAACTTGATTCTAAGATCAAGTTGCACCTATTTGGTGGAGTGAGATTCTGTTCATGAATCATTGTTCATACTTAAAAAGGCAATCTATGGAATAAAGTTGCAAGAATCAACATCATTTCAAACCCACAATATGAGAAGAAATTCATATTATTAGGATGATGTTTCCATCATGGATACCCTCATCTTAAATAAAAGTCCAAAAGGAAAAGATACCTATCAAATTTTATAGTTGATTGATTCCCTAGCACTTCTAAAGTTAGTGCAAATTTAACAGCGAGTAAAGGATAGAACAAATAAGGCATCATATATATATTGTAGAGCTAACAAATTAAAGGAGAACAGATGGCAATAATGAGTTGTTTCGAGCTTCCAGTGCAGCAGCCAAATAGAGATATGTCAGTGCAAGAATTCAAGGTGTGAATTAAGCAATTCGACATGGATCGTGACAAACGTATTAGCCGCGAAGAACTAACATAGGCACTTCAGAGTCTACACATGGTTCAGCTCATGGAAGGCTCGTCAAGTTATGAAAACTGCTGATACTGACCAAGTTGCACCATTTTGGTGAAGTGAGATTCTGTTTGCGTCATTGTTCATGCTTAAAAAGGTATTCTAGAAAGATTCTATTGTTAATTTACTCCCTATAATTGTAGTCGGAATAAATTTAAGATCATTTGGAGAAGATTTGAGATGGTTTGATCGAATTGCATTGTAATTTCGAAGAACAATTTGTTGCACTTATCAATTATGTCAATTGGATAGATTTCGACAATTTAATAGATAGGTCGAATACAAATAACACAAAGTCATATAATAGAGTTTGGTAAACAATCACAAAGCCATGCCAACACTGACTTGTTCAGCAATTGCATTTGCTGAATTATCATCCTTTTATGATCGTTCTTCTTCTTGTATGGCTCTCTACACGGACTACTGTAGTGACCCTTTTTATCGCAATTCCAAGAAGTAATGTCTTTGCGATTCTTGGATTGCCCTCTTCTCCTTGACTTTGATCTGCCACGACCATGACTTTGTCCTCTTTGGCTGCTTCTCCCCCTACTTGATTCTCTTCGGCAAATATCTTTGCTTAGAACCAAGTCTCTAATATCATCCAATTTGAGTTTGGTACTTTCCGATGAACTCCTAACTGCAGTTACTGTTGCGGACCAATTCTCTGCTAGAGATGATAGTAGAATCAACGCCCTGACTTTGTGACTTCGTCATCAAATGTTATATTAACATAACTCAACTGAATTAATATTACATTAAACTCATTGATATGTTCCGTAACAGATCCACCTTCTGTCATCTTTAAGTTGAACAACTGACGTATCAAATAGACTTTATTTGAAGCATATGGCTTCTCGTACATATTTGATAACACCTTCATCATACCTGCAGGTCTTCTCATTAATGATGTTGAACGCTACATTTTGTGTCATCACACCAAGAGCTTGGCGATCTAATAGATCTCAATGCGCTTTGGACATATTCTTTAGTTTTATCCCGGTCAGAGGTAAGTGTAACTTTTTTATGGTACAAATAATCGTCTATCTGCATTTTTCATAATCCAAAATCTTTGCCAATGAACTTGTCAATTTTAACATTCTCTTATTCCGATGTTATTTCTTCACAAAAAATATTTCTTTTTATGTGAATAGTGCCTTTGAATAGTAATTGATGGTAGGCTAGAAATACGAGTTTTTGGCTACTCTGCACCGATTATTTGCTACACTTTAATTGTATTGGAGCTAAAACATGGACAACTTCTACTCAGTACGTATTTTTTATTGTGTAAGTTGAGATTCCGGGCTAAGACGAGTTTTTGGAGATAAATTGAATCAAAAGAAAATTTTAAAGTATGAATAAAAATTTAAAAATTAAGTCGGAATCAAATTTGGAGACCGAAGACCAGGACCGAGTACGTATTTGCATAGTGAAAGAAATAAAAAGAGAAAGCAATTGAGTATTCTCCAAAGTCATGACTATGACGTCATGTCCAAGAAGGGAGCTATATACTTTGTTAGGCAGAAACGAATAGCTCTCTGTTTTTGTCCATTGGCACTTCGTGCGGCGCGACGTGCCCGACGGCGTGTCAATGCAATATTTAGGTCTGTGCAATCCTATTTCGACCCATTAAAGCTTCGGTTTAAGACTATTCCTATAATGTATAAATACATGGTTAACATATTTTTGAGGGTGGATTCAACCTAGGATAATTTAGAGAGCTACCACGATCGGAAGACACAACAAAATTTCATTAATTCTTTTGCTAACAATCGGTGTAATACGGGAGTTTGTATCGTAAAGTTATTTTTGATGTTTTCTATGTTCTTAAACTTATTTGTGATAACTTTCTCCATATCCATGGAGTAGTTCTTCCCTAGGATTTTGATATGGTGTTTTGAGTGTTATTTGTAGATTTAACTCTAGTTTAATTATTTGAATATGTTTATGAAGCTTTGAATTAATTGCGAAATCATTCACCGTTTTATTTAATCGGAGAAAAAAAAGAATATTTTGGTGATTATCTTTGTATTATTTGGTTTGGTTTAATTTAGTGATTCTTCTAAGTAATCGAGAGAGCTTTTTGAATTATTGATTAAACCAAGTTCGGAGAATATTCGAGAGACGTTTTTCTAAAGACTAGTCCATTAACGTGCTCTTGCATATCTTTACAGTGATTCATATTAGTTTATTTTGTAGAGTTCAGATTTAATCGAGAGAGGAATCTTCACCTTATGTTTAAGCTAATTATCAAGTGAATTTGGGAGAATCATTAAAACATTAGAAGTGAATTTAAACAGAGTTAAATCGTGAATAACTATCTTATACCTATCATGGCATGACCCTTATTTCTCATATTGTTTA
Organism: Nicotiana tabacum; assembly: GCF_000715075.1. NCBI lineage: Eukaryota > Viridiplantae > Streptophyta > Magnoliopsida > Solanales > Solanaceae > Nicotiana > Nicotiana tabacum. Next base: position 58,086,919 of record NC_134096.1, read on the forward strand.
CAAACCATTTTAGTTCAGCTCTCGTTCTCTATATATGATCAGGTCTAATTATTAGTAGTCTTAATTTAGTAGTTAATTGTAGTAGTAATCACTCCAACTCAAGTGTTGATCATCCTAAATAGCAACTAATCCAGAAATTACTCGAACATTATTTAAATCCAATCCTTGTGGAGACGATAATTAAACTATACTATTTTTGACTAGCGAGTATTAATTTCGTGTTGTGTTTTGCGCTCATCAGTAACCGCAAATAGTACTCTGTGTAAAAAAAATATCTCAATCGTATAAGGTAGACAACACTCACTATTGATGAATAATACTATCACTATTAATGAATAGTATTTCACTATTGTGAATAGTATCTACACTAATATCGTACTTTTCTACCAGAATTACACTGTCTGTGCTCTGATACCAACTGTTGGGAAGCATGTCAGGCTAATAGAAGGGTAAAATATTTAAAGGAGAAAAGTAATAAATTATACAAAATAAGATTTATGTGGTTCGACAATTTTTGCCTACTCCACGACCACACAAAGAATAACTCTTTATTAATTCAGAGAGAGAAGAATGTGAACTGAGAAGGGGATGCCTATTCATAGGTAGAGGAATCAGCTGAAATCTTCGTCAAAATGTGAACATGCCACCGCGATTGTAAACCAATTTAATTCTTTTACATTTTGTAGTCTTTTCATTCAGACTTCCATTCTTTCTTTGTTTTTTTCACACATTTTTTTCTTCTCTTTTCATTTATTTCTTTCTTTGACTTTTCCATTTTTTTTTGTCATCTTTTCTTTCTTGTTCCCATCATAAATACTCCTAATGTAAAGGCACTGGACACTCAGACTGCTAAGCTTAATTTGTAGACATAGATTTAGCTAAATAACTGAGATCAAGCATGACTAGATCATCACAAGGAAATGTGATAACTATTCTTAGCATTGATGGTGGAGGTGTAAGAGGGATAATTCCCGGTACAGTTCTTGCTTTTCTTGAATCCCAATTCCAGGTTAGTTAACATATATATATATATATATACCGTATGTATTCATTACTATATATATATATATACACCGTAGTTTCTTGTAATGAATATACGTCACATACACTGAGCAAAAAGATTTTTAAACAGTATCATTTATTCTTTTTTTTCCGGGTTACCATATCATGCTTGATAATGGGAAGCTGACTATTTTGTAGGTTAATTTAGTCCGATAGTATAAAATTTCTTTACATTATGAACTTATCTCTCATACATAATCCAAAATTGTTTACATTAGACTAAACCCATGCCAGAATGAGACTCATCTACCTATTCCTCGGGCTGTTCTTGTGGCTTCCATCATAGCCGGATACCCAATTAATGTGGGTGCCGTGATGTCGGCCAATATTTTATTGATAGCATAGCAGGATAGCTCGGCCTACCCTTATCCCAACACTATAACAGAATACCTCACTGATGCAAAGGTAGAGCCGAGACCATTTTACACTAAGGTGAAGTTGAAGAAGCCATTTGACTAGTATTCACTGATGGATGAGACCAACCCAAAGAAGATAGCCCAACCTTTAACCACCATAGGCCACTATAGCTCCATTATCTGCTCGGCAAGTCTCCCAGACATTGGCGAGTCTCAACAACTGGATGCAAATAACTACTTCAATGCTGTCTGACTTATCTAGTATTATGCAGCGTAGTCATCTACATAAGCACCATAGGTCTTATATGATCTTGATGAGAAATTGAAGAAGATTATGGACTACTAGAAGATAATCATGGACACTCTGGTACAATACGGGTCGGTTATTGAGGAGTTGGGCAAAGAAGTGAAGAAGATAAGGAAGTACCAGGCAAGTAAGAAATCAGTGGACAAGCTCCGGAGGGAAGTGACCAGACTTGCGACATCGGGGGATCTACCTTTTGACATGTTACCTGACCCACACCAGTACGCCCCAGATCCATCAGCAATGGTTGCACCAGCTGGCTAGTCTGAGGAGCCAGACCTTGCTTCCGACACTGCTAAGGCAGTACGTGTGATGTTCACCGCTCCCACCATACATAGATTTAATGATGATAAGATACAGTTGGCTGACTCTACGGGAGATGATATTGTTGGGGACACAGAGATGTCCAAGGATCCTTAGAGAGTTTTCTTCACCCTCTCTTCTTTCACTCTTATTTTGTTAAGCATTGGGAAAAAACTTACTTTTATTCAGGGGAGGAGTTTATTTCATACATTGACACATTTTGGATATATTTGGACTGTAATAATTTTATGATTCTCTTCCTTTTCTTATTTGTAGTTATCTATCTTTAGTAGTATTGATCGTTAGCTTCTTTATTTTTTCACTTTAGTTGTTGATTAGTTAGTAGATTCTTTTTATGCTTTCGTAGATAATAAGCCTTTGGTTTTCTTTACGCCATGGTTCTTTCCAAAGGTAGTTTTTGTGTGAATCACGTGAATCGTCCCAACGATGGATGGCGTGATAACCTTCCTAAGGGAATGAGTCTGTTTTTGTGTTTAGGTAATAATTATAGTAGTAGTAATGAATAAAAGACCTAATCAAGTTATTCTCGAAAAAGAGTTATTCATGCTTCATTTGGTTTGAAACAAGGTTTTTAAAAGAAAATAGCTCTAGTTAGTGACTCTAAGACTCTTGAGTTGACTTTGGCAATCATCGAGTGGTTTATTGGACCATAGTGATCTTTAAACTTGAGCCTAGTTGTTGTAGGCTCTCAAGTCTATCCTCTTTTACGGTCTAGTTGCGTGAGGGTTGAGATGATTTGTTGCTAGTCCAAGTATCCATGCGAATGGTCTAGAACTTGCCCCGAATGTGCTTCAAAGCGAAATCCTAAGTTTTGCTTGGCTTAAGAAATGATTGTAGGCTCTCCTTGGCCCGTTTGATTTTTCTATTTCCAGCCAAAGTCGTTATCCCTTGTCAACCCCCTTCGAGCCTCTAGCCTTTCGTATTTGATAACCAGGTTATAAGCCTTTACCCATTTTGTCATGATCCTCTCTTGGCACCCGAACCTTCCTTAACACTCTTGTGAAATAAGTGGCTTAAGACATAAGTTTGGGGGGAGAGTTGAGGAATTTGAAATAGGTATCAAGGCACAATAAAAGAGAAACGAAATGATCTCTATGAAAAGAGAAGGCAAGAAAAGAGAAAGAACAAAAAAAAAATACAAAAAAGAGAGAATAAGTGTAAGGGTTGATGGATTCAAAAAGAGGTAATGATCCCTAACATGAGTATCAAGGGAGAAATTGAATGAAATGACCAAGAAAGAGTGATGTCAAGTCCCTCTAGCCCCCAATAAAAAGAGAATGCCTCTAAAAATTGGTAATTGTAAGCCGGGAAATGAAAATGTGGAGTGTTTAAGGAAATGTGTAACCACATTCCCATATAGTATCCTACCCTAATAAAAAGCCTTCATTATAACCCGAAAGAAGTCCCACTTGATTTCGAATAGAGTAAGCTTACATTAGTGGTGATCTACATTAGGGGCAAGCCTATGGTACTTGAAGCAGTACTTGTGACATTTTCTTGTGAGAGAAGAGTGATCCTTCATGAATCTTAAGAATGAGTTCTAACTTTTGAAGTGAGCTTGGAAAATGGAAGGTAGAGGAGGAAGAGTTTTTAGTCCACCATGACTTATATGATAGAACAAGAGTTCTTGATGAGTAAAGTCAATTCTTGAAGCCCAAATGTCACATTAGAACTATATGTGCATAAATATTTGACTTATCACCTTATTGATAATGCATGAGTAGAGTGGGTAATTGTTGGTCCCAACTGAGTATGAATGACTCGTTGAAATGACCTTTCACTTTTAGGAGGTGGGAACTAATCTATTTGCTTGAGGACAAGAAAAAACTTATGTTTGAGGACAAGCAAAGACTTATGTTTGAGGGAGCTGATAAGTGTGGATTTTGACCACTTATTAGTACCTTTTTACTTTTGTTTTAGTCTAAATGTATTGATTTATATTCCCAAAACTAATGAAAATATGCAAATTGCAGGAATATTGGAAATTTGGGCTCTTATGAAAAATCTGACTCAAAAAGGAGTGTTCCGACTCACAAAGCAAGAAGGGGCACAACACACAAGAAGTGCGGTCCGCAGAAGTATTTCTGCGGTCGCAGAAGCAAGTGTGCACCGGAGAATTCTCCTTGTGGCCACAGAACTGAAGAAGAAGCCCTGATTTACTTGAGGCAGAAGTGCGGACCGCACACAATTTGTGCAAATGACCAAGACTAATGCCTTGCCTGAAGTATGGACCGCACAAGAATTGTGCGGCCGTAGAAGCTGAATTGCAGTCACAGACCAAATTGTGCGCCTGTAGAATCCAGTTCCCTGTAGATTTAAGTAATGTGCGGACCGCACATGGAATTGTGCGGCCGCAATACCTCTCGAGGGGCATTTTTGTCACCGAATTTTGAGCCATTATGAATAGACGGGAATCACAGTTTTAGGTTAAGTTTTGAAGTTCTAGATGTTGTAGCCGTTGTAGTTTTCTATTTTAGGAAATTTGTGATCATTTTAGGATTAAAACATCATAGTTTATTAATTTAATTATATATTATGGGTTTTATTAGTATTTTTTCTTGTTTTCTTCATTTTCTACAATGAGTAGCTAGACGTTTACTAGGGTTGTGACCCAACCCTAGTGTGTACATACCTTTTTGACTTGGTCTTTACTTGAGTAAGAGGGACCTAGTCTAGGAACGCTTGGCTAACAAGAAATTGGGCTCAATGAGGATTTTACTAGCCTAATTAAAGGGTTTGAACTGGAGATAGAGAAAACCCGACTTGAGCTCATATTAACTACTTAGCTCGATACCCGTTTGGGCATGAGAAAGCAAATTAAGCAAAGTCACTCTATGAACGAGAGGTATTGAGTGGGTAACTTAGAGTTGAGAGCTATAATATACCCCAATCAATAAAGCAAGTGTTAACGTACTTAACCCATTAGGCAAACACCTAGGTGAAGGTCGCATCCTTGGGCCTTTTAACCATTTGGTAGAAACAAAAAAATAATTATTTGCTTTCTAGTTTCTTCTCATTAGTTTACAATTGTTAGTGTTAATTTAGAAGTAGAAAATAAAATTCTTTGTTTGGAAGAGCAATTGAGTTATTTCATTTACTGTCATCAAGTGTACACCCTAACATCCATATTAAACTCCATGCGGAAATCGCCCCCGACTCTTGTTGAGTATTATTCTTCCGACGACCGTTTTTACTCACTATTGAGTGCATATTGGACGTGGACCAATGATGTACATCAAACATCCCAACACTCGAGCATATTCCATTTGAGGCTTGCTTTGACTTTTATTCTTTACAAAAGTATTGTTTAAATCAATTGGCATTCTTGCAACTTTAAAGTCCATATATTTTAACTTTTTAAGCATAATTTTAATATAATGAGATTGAGACAAGACTAGACCTTAAGAAGTCTTAAGGATATTAATTCACAAAATTAAATCGGTAGTTTCTAAGTCTATCATATCAAACATACTAGTAAGCATGTGCTTAGTAGCATTTATGTTAGCAATGTCGTTACTCATTATCAACATATCATCCACATATAAGTAAACAATGACTATTTGATTCAGAGTATTCTTAATATAAACACATTTGCCACACTCATTGATCTTGAAACCATTTGACAACATTGTTTGATCAAATTTCGCATGCCATTATTTTGGTGCTTGTTTTAGTCCGTAAAGTGACTTAAAAAAGTAGGCATACCTTCTTTTCTTTTTCGGGAACCACGAACCCTTCAGGTTGTTCCATATAAATTTTTTCCTCCAAATCTTCACTTAAGAAGGTCGTCTTAACAACCATTTGATAGATTTCAAGACCATATATCGTAACTAATGCTACTAACGTCCGTATGGATATAATTCTTGTAACTGAAGAATATGTATCAAAATAGTCAAGACCTTCTCGTTGTCTATACCCTTTGACCACAAGTCTTTCCTTTTATTTGTCAATAGTGCCGTCATATTTCATTTTCCTCTTAAAACTCCATTTAGAGCACAACAGTTTATTGCCTGGAGGAATATCGACCAATTCTCAAGTATGATTACTTAATATGGATTCTATCTCACTATTGATTGCCTCTTTCCAATATTGTACTTCCGAGGAAGACATTGCTCCTTTGAACATTTGAGGTTCATTTTCCAACAAGAATGCCAGAAAATCTGGTCCAAAGGATGTTGTTGTCCTGTGACATCACCTTGGATTTTCGTCATTAAAGGTACTTTCCTTTGCTTCTTCCCGAAGTCGCTTAGATTTTTCACTAGACGACTCACATTCGATTTTATATGGATAAATATTCTCAAAGAATTCAGCTTTAACTGATTCGATTACCATATTAATATGAATGTCAGTATTTTCTGATTTATGAATCAGAAAATGATATGTGTTACTATTTGTTGCATATCCTATGAAAACGCTATCAACGGTTTTCGGTCTAATCGTTACCCTTTTGGTTTAGGGACCTGCACTTTAGCCAAACAACCCCATAATTTAAAATATTTTAAGTTAGGTTTCCTTCCTTTCCATTTTTATGTGGAATGGATTTCGTTTTTCTATGGGGAACTCGATTGAGTATTCGGTTAGCTGTAAGAATAGCTTCCCCCCACAAGTTATGGAGTAAACCAAAACTTATGAATAATGCATTTATCATCTCCTTTAACATTCTACTCTTTCTTTCCACAATCTCATTTGATTGCAGCGAGCAAGGGGCAGTTGTTTGGTGTGTAATGCCATTTTCCAAACATCAGAAGGAGATTCATATTCGCCGCCCCTATTACTTTGTAGAGCCAACCATATTAATAGTTGTTTGTATCATGACACAGTCAAAATTAATAACCGATGAAGTATTTAATATTCAAACCGAGTAATATCTGACACAACCGGATTTAATAAACGGTAAAGTTTTTAATCTCCAAATCGAGTAATATCTGATACAACCAGATTTAATAAATGGTGAACGTTTTAATCTTCAAACCGAGTAACATCTGCCGCAGCCAGAATTAATAAAACGATGAAATTTTACTCTTCAAATCGAGTAAAAAGTTGGAGTAAAAAATCACTTAGATTTTAATCTTCTAACTTAGTAGAAAGGCACTTTAACTTTATTCTCCGAAAACGAATAGAATTTTACGATGATTTTAATCTCAAAGATTAAGTAGAAAATCACGCGGATTTTAATCTCGAAGAAGGAGTAGAAAATTAGAAGATTTTAGTCTCCATAACGGGAGTATAAATTCATGAGAATTTTAATTCCCTTTCCAAATGATTTTTTCAACTAAACCATTATAACAGTTTGAACAGTTTGATCTCTTACTCTAATCCAACAAATATATGTTTATCTTTACATATATCTTATTCATGATTTCAAAATTATTTTCAAGTATCTAGTGTAAGCCTAACTCATACTTACAACCATAAATAGCTCAATTGTATGGTTTCATGCATGTTAGCAAATTTATAAACCAGCAAACCGATTTTGGTAAACGGAATAATAAAATTATTCTTTAACCATATGCAGAGATCCAACACGATCCTCATTGATCCAAATCTGACATACAAAAGTGAATCCTTTGGTCCAAAGTTGTCTCGTTGACAGAATCTCATAGCAACGTCTTCGCTTGAAAACTTTGGATTTTCCTTTTGCGAAACGAAACGGCATTTGCGTGGACCTGCAAATTAATAAGAAATGACCAAATAAGAGATTATAAGAAAGGAATGTGATTTTTCTTCCCTGGAATGACCACCGTTAGTGTCTTGAAAACAATGACTGGAGGATTTAATTCCTCACTCCCATTTGATTTTGTATAATGCCTTTCTATGTTCCATGCTCCAGTAACTTCGGTTATACATGATCTGCAGTTTATTATGGGAACTTCAAACAATCCCCGTAACTTTGCAGATTCATTGCCAAATAAATTTAAATTTCAATAAGGACGAGCCATCTGAGCGGGCCTCTAAGGACACCCCTGCTGTGGTAGGGCTGTCCCCCAGAAGGAACACCGCTGGAATTACCCGGACCACGAGACCTCCTGGCCTCCCTCTCCTCACGCTCCTGAATACGGACCATCTCTAGCCGCCGAGCACTATCAACCACCTCATCGAATTTAGCACCTGCTACATTTCCCAGAGTCATAACCAAACGGAATTGTTGTTTGAGGCCACTAATGAACCTCCCGATCTTCTCCCTCTGAGTGGGAACTAACCAAACTGTATGACGAGCCAATTCTGAAAACCGCATCTCATACTGGGTCACAAACAGGTCCTCCTGACGTAAATGCTCGAATTGCATGCGCAGTTCCTCTCTACGGGTCTGTGGCACAAACGTTTCCATGAATAATACGGAGAACTCACGCCATGAAAGTGGTGCTACACCAACTGGTCTACTCCTCTCATAAGTCTCCTACCATCTGAAGGCTGCTCCGGTCAGCTGAAAAGTAGTAAATGAGACCCCACTGGTATCCATAATACATGTTATACGAAGAATCTGCTGGCATCTGTCCAATAAATTCTGAGCATCCTCTAACTCAGTCCCATTGAGTTATGGAGGACGAAGTCTCTCAAACCTCTCTAGTCTCTTATGCTCCTCATCATTCATAATAGGACGTACCTGGGCATGAGCAGTTGCAACCGGCCGGACTGATAGTGCCCCCGGTATCTGAAGTCCCTGCACTACCTGCTGTGGAGTACGGGCGACAGGGGTATGAGTACCTCCCTCGGCCTGAGAAGTGGCTGGTACGGCCTGAGCCGAAAATACCTGAGCAAGGACAGTGCAAACAGTCAATATCTGGGCAAAAGCCTCCTGAAGGCCTGGAATCACAATAGGCACAGTTGGTGCTTGAGCTGGTCCCCCCAGCTCAACTATATCTGGAGCCTACTCCTGAGCTGAAGCAACTGGTGGTTCTACAGGTGCTGCTCCAACTAATGTACAAGCTACACCTCGACCTTTACCATGGCCCCGACCTCTCGTGGCCCTAACTGGTGGCTGACCATCTAATCTGGTAGTACGTGTCATCACCATCTATGAGAGATTAGAATAACAGAAATTCAGTTTTCGGAATTAACAAATTCGCACGACAGAATACAAGAAAGTAAAATTTTTCCTAAGGGTTTGGCACCCTCTCGAAGATAAGTACAAACGTCTCCGTACCGATCCGCAAGACTCCACTAAACCTGCTCATGACCCGTGAGACCTATGTAACCTTGGCTCTAATACCAACTTGTCACGACCCAAAATCTCACATATCGTGATGGCGCCTATCTTAATACTAGGCAGGTGGACAACCTCAATAAACCACAATTTCTTTTAAGTTTGAAAACACAATAAATAAATATAAGAGTAAAATCCCATAAACTTTTGATACAAAATACTGTCTTTATACAATACACTCCCAAAACTTGGTATCACTGAGTACATAAGCATCTAAATGATAACACAATTTGACTGATAAAAATACTGTCTAAAAATATAGAACATCACAAATAACTGAAAAGGAAGAGAGTCAAGGTCTGCGGATGCCGAGCATCTACCTCGATAGTCTCCAACAGATAAATCCACAAATCTAGTGATTGTCATATCCGGAAGTACCTGGATCTGCATACGAAGTGTAGAGTGTAGTCTGAGTACAACCAACCCAATGTACTCAATAAGTAACAAGACTAACTTTGGGATGAAAGTAGTGACGAGCTCAACAATTACAGTCCAATCATAGAAAATAATAGTACAAAAATGTAGGCATGCTTTCAAGTTCAGCAGTTAAACTCAATACAAGAAAAATAGATTAAATCTGAATTATATGAGGAATATGACATCTTTATGTCTACATGCCAATGTACATGCCATATGTGATACAACATAATAAAAATCTCACGTACTCACACTCTCAGAGTACTCAATTACTCAGTACTGTACGAGGCAAATCCATCCCTCAATATAATATCAATTGCGTTCACTGTGGGGGGTGCAGACTCCGGAGGGGCTCCTTCAGCCCAAGCGCTATAATAAGCCATTTAGGCTTGCTGCGACGTGCATCCCGATCCCCATATATATATATAAAGCCAATATTTCTGCTGCGACGTGCAGCTCGATCCCATATAATATCCTCACAACTGGGAACACATGACTAAGTTTGAAATTATAATTTAAACAAATAATTCAACAACAATACGATCTCTGTGAGTCCTAAAATATCGGCACGTAGCCTAAACATGATCTTTAATACAAGTATCAGTTCAATTTCTCTAACACCTAGAGGATATGTGGATAGTGACATCATTATTTGATTATCCAACCCCCCGGAAACAATTAAGTCATAATTTCTATGGGGCACGCCCACACGCCCGTCACCTAGCATGTATGTCACCTCCAACAATTCATATAATACGTAATTCATGGATTCATACCCTCATAACCTAGTTTAGAAGTGTTACTTACCTCAAACCGTGCAAGTTCTTTATTTCAATATGCCCTTGCCTAGCGAATCGGCCTCCGGATGCCTCAAATATGGTCACAATTAATTCGATATAGTCAACACAAATTATAGGAATAAATTGACTATGGTATGAGTTATACATTTTTCTATTTTTTCCACAGAAACAGGACGGAAGTGATGCTAGGATCGCAGACTACTTTGACTACATAGCAGGGACAAGCACTGGAGGTTTAGTTACTGCAATGCTAACTACCCCAAATGAAAAGAATCGACCTTTATTTCTTGCAAATGAGATTACTGAATTCTATCTGAAGGAGAGCCCAAATATATTCCCGCAAGATAAAGCAAAGCCCCTGTAGGCATCAAAATTATCTTAATTACTCCTATATCCTTTCAACTTGAGAGTTTAGAAACGTGTCACATGAACATACTTATTTTACAAGGTGAATATTTGATTTATCGAGCCAAAAGAAATATATTCAGTTGAATTTATTGAACCCAGCTCTATATCAGCCAAAAGAACTCATCTTTACAGGTCATTTTAATTTTTTGCTTTTTGTTTTCTGTTTATCTCTTCTTTTTTTTCCTACTTAATTTTCTTCACTAATGATGGATGATTTAGCACAGGCGAAAGTGGACGACTCAAAGGATTGTCTACTAGCAGATGTTTGCATCTCTACATCTGCAGCACCATATTACCTTCCTCCTTATCATTTTGAAGTTAAGTCAAACCTGTTGGAAAAGCCGATTGGACCAACGAAATGGCTCTTGTTGAGTAAGTTCACCTTTTACAGCAATTATATACACATTAACCTGTTTTTTATATTATGAGTTCAACTTCTATATACATTAACCTTTAATTGCTCATAATAAATGGAACTAGTTATTACTTGGAAAATAAAACAGTCATCTTCTACAACATGTTTAATTACACAATCACGTAAAACTTCTTTGCACTAGTGTTTATATATATATATATCACACAATCATGGATAATTTGATTGTTCCTGTTTTTCTTGGGTTTGTACAGGTTGGCAAAAAGATTGTCAGATCAAAGAAAGCTCCGCCAAAAACAAAAGGCTTGAGCCTTGAGCAGAAGAAATGCCTATCTTCTCTAGTGTAGAAGCTCTTAGGTTGTTGGAGACTTTCAAAGAAATAATAAGCCGTCTGCTGGCTTTAATCCTTTAGGTGTGTAACATGGTTTAGACTATAATCGTCGGGTGTTGTTAAACTTACTTGAACGCTGAAATAAGATTATCTCTTTGTTTAAAGGCAAATGAACATATCTGCATCTTTAGAGGCTTTTTGTTTTTCTTTACACCTTTTGTTTATACTCTCCAGTTAAAGGTTAATTACTCAACTGGATGATTGAACTACAAATCTTACTGTGAAATGGGAAATAACATTTTGCCGAGTCATAACAAATTTTTGGAATTTGGCGAATAGAAAGCAATGCCATATCTTCTCTCCCTTTTCACATGATTGAAGAATTAAACAAAGATAATTGAATATCATGGTAATATTTGAAACATCACAGATTTCTTCTGCACCTAAATGGGAGGAATAAACATGATAAATCCCATGTCTCTAAATGCCAAAGAATATATGAGAAAAATGTCATAAAACCCTAGGCATTGGCTAAAGTTGAAGCTATTGACTGAATTATTTTTGGACTTAAGTTTTGCACGCAAACCGTATAAAGAACGTTTATACTATCAGAAAATATAATTGGTTATAGTGAGTTATCAATGTGTTTTTTATATGAAAAGCTAGCTACCTATTATTGTATCAAGTTTACTTGATGGTGCAAAATATAGAGCCGTCAATATGAGTTTGGCCTGTCCGGTTGGCGCAGCCCAACCCGTGAATTAATAGGTTTGGGTTAAGATTTTTGGAACCTATTTAAAAATAAGGCTTTTAAGCCCGGCCCAAAGTAAGCTCATGGCCCATGAGACTTGACCGAGGTTGGGTTGGGCCGACCCATGAGCTTAATAAACATATTTGATTAAAAATATGTTTATTAGGTTAAAATTTAAATTTTAAAAAATATAAAAAGTAATTTAAAAAATGGTGGGCCGGCTCGTGGGGCCCGGGACCCATGTAGAACTGGACTGACTATTTTAAGGTCCACCAAAATAATGGGTCGGCCCTACCCATCCCGTCAAATGCCAAAGCCCGCATGACCTGGCCAGGTTGTGCTCGGCTGGGCCAGCCCATATTGACATCTCTACAATAACATTTATCAACTTACTCTCTTATTTCCTAAGCATCTTTTGCCGATTTCCAATTAGACAGACGAGGCACTTTATGGCTGGCTGATAAAGGATATTTTAGAAGTTTAGCGGATAATGGCAACAAGGAAAGAAAAGAATAGGAGTGGTGTTATTCTTGATTCTTGGATGCCTTTAGGTTCGATATAGAATTTATGCCCAAGCGTTGCGCTAAGTTGCAACCAATACCGTTAACTAGCTCAGTACTACTTTCGTTTCAAGTTAGGGGTGTCAATGAATATTTTAAAACCGACCGAATCGAACCATACCGAACTGATTATGAAGTTTATTTTAATAAAATCGTAGATTTTTATATACACTTTTAACCGTACCGAATAATAGGATAGGTTTTTAATTTTATAAAAATAAATCAAAAAAATACCGAACCCTACCTAATAAATTTATATATGAAAAAGATATTTTATATACTAAGTTTTAAACTAACAAAAAGGTTTTTTTTTCTTGGGTCTTGGGATTATGGGAACAGTTACAAGTGACCAATAATCAATATCCAAGGTCCCAACTTCCAAACTTATTCTACTACTCATATTGAAATTAAATTAGTTCTAACATCTTCAGTAGCAAGCCACTAGGTATTCCAACGATCTTTCGTAGTAAGCCATAGTGCATTTGAGATCTTTCTGCTTGTATAATTTAGGTTTCTTTTGTTGGATACTAATCTTTTATTAAGTTCTATTCTTGAGTCTCGACTCAATTTATATATCCACTCGTATGATTTATAATTCTCATGTCTTTGCTTAATTTGTTTTAATTATACTACCATAGAATAGTGAGATGAATCTCTATTCTGGTTATCTTTCATGTTCATTTGATCATCACTTTTAAAATAATAAAAATATCTAGCTAGAGAGTTTTACCAAATTCCTATGCAAGTACACATTATCACATTCTAACTTTATCTAGCGACTATTGCATGATACTTTTAAAAAATACCGAAACATTAACTAAACCGTACCGATACCGAAGAGAAACCGAGATGATTGGGACAGTTTTGAAAAGTCTAATTTTGGTTATATAAAATGAAATAACCGAAAATTTGGTATGGTACAAATTTTATAAAATAACCAGCCGAACCGAACCATTGACACTTGAACTTCAAGTTTAACTTTTGTACATTGACATGTGTAAATTAATTTTTACACTATTAAGTCACTTACAAATAATTATTTATAATAAGTGGAGTAAATTACCTGGAAAAAGATTTAACTTATATGGTGTGTTTGGTATGAAGGAAAATATTTCCATGGAAAATGTTTCCCGAAAAACGGGTAGTTTTATCACTCATTTTCCCTTGTCTGGTTGGTGAGTGAAAAACTTTTTTCGGAAAAAATATTTTATAGTGTTTGGTTATAGTTTATAAAATATTTTTAGGAAAATAATTTTTTATGTTACCCCTTTCCCCAAGTCCATTCTTTTGCTCCCCCCCCCCCCCCAAAAAAAAAAAATAATACTCAATGTTTTCAGGACTCTATTTTATTCAAGAATTTATTTATTCTTCTTAAACTTCATACAAACCCAAAAGAACTAATGTGCTGTTTTTTTTACGCAAAAATAATGTTGAAATTTGTGCTCCATCACTAAAAGAAAATACTTTTCTTTGGTTGACAAAAAAGTACTCTTTTCAATATGAAAATAAGTACTCTTTTTGTTGAAATGAAAGAAAATACTTTTTCTACATCATGAAAAGAAAGTATTTTTTTGTTGAAATAAAGAAAATATTTTTTTTACCATCATGAAAAGAAAATACTTTTTTGTTGAAATGAAAGAAAATACTTTTTACTACATCATTTTGTTGAAATAAAATAAAATACGGTGTCTACAACATGAAAAGAAAGTACTTTTTTTTCTTAAAATATTTGTTTTTATATATATCATGAAAAGAAAATACTCATTCTTTGAAATGAAAAAAGTACTATATCTACAACATGAAAAGAAAGTATTATTAATAATATTTCTATTTAGGGTGGGGGTGAAGGCGGGGTGGGGGTGGGTTGGTAGGGATGGAAAATTATCACGACCCAGAATTCCCACCTTCAGGACCATGATGGCGCCTAACATTTCATTTGTTAGGCAAGCCAACATTAGATATATTTATTAACTATTTTTAAAAACTTCAAATACGATGACAATTAAGAAATTGAATAGTATGAAACAAGATAAATAAGCTAATAAGTGACGAAATTTAAATACAACCCTGAATCTGGTGTCACGAATACATGAGCGTCTATGATACTACAAATAATGGTCTGAAATAAATTTAACTGTCTGAATCAAAAGAACAACTAAAGAAGTAGAAGGGGACTTCAGAGCTGCGGACGTCACGCAACTTTACCTCAAGTCTCCTCTGGGTAGCTGTATCCGAGCATGTCTACGGTATGTCGCTGAGACCAACTCCGGTATTTGCACAAGAAGTGTAGAGTGTAGTATGAGTACAACCGACCACATGTACTCTGTAAGTGTCAAGCCTAACCTCGACGAAGTAGTGACGAGGCTAAGGCGCGTCACTTACATTAACCTATACGCAATAACAACAACAACAACAACAACAACAACAACAACAATAATAATAATAATAATAATAATAATAATAATAATAATAATAATAATAATAATAATAATAATAATAATAATAATAATAATAATAATAATAATAATAATAATAATAATAATAATAATAATAATAATAATAATAAGAAGAAGAAGAAGAAGAAGAAGAAGAAGAATAAGAAGAAGAAGACGACGACATGAATAGAAGTAAAGAAGATAACTCATATGAACGAAACTCAAATCAACCAGCAGAGAGTTCCGAATAACCAGTCATACAACTCATCTCAACAACCGAGCCCAATTCAACAATTACAACAAATATAACTTCCATCAACATGTTGCGGCGTGCAACCCGATCCAACAACATAAACTTACAAATCTGTTGCGACGCGCAACCCGACCCCTCCTTATAATCATTTGTCAATATCATAGTCCATCCTTATTCCATATTTTCAATTCATCACTTTTCAATCTCCGTTGCGGCGTGCAACCTGCTACCCAAACAATATCAATTAACAATAGTAACCCAATAACTTAGATTTATAAGAAATCATACATCAAGAGAAAAACTGTACGAGCAATGGAGAATAACATGATAATCAATAGGCTCGAACTACTCGGATGTCTCAACTTTACCAACTCAACGGTACTTTTAACAATACGTACAAGTAAAACTACTTCAATGAAGGCAACAATTAATATGAAACTATAAGGCAATAAGGCATAAGACAATTTAGATATATGAGGGAAACAAATCGAGACAAGTAGTAAATAAGTATGGAATTAAGGAAGGGATGGATATTTTAATACAAGAAATACTAAATGGCAAGTAGCAATTATGGCATGGAAGACAAATAAGCATGTAGAAATTAAGGCATGGATACAAGACATAATATTAAGCAATGAAGTTAGGGAAGACAAGTAATGTACCGGTTAAGTCATGGAACAAGGTAATTAACGAAATACGAAAAAGCATTGAGACAAGTAATTTGACGGCATATATACACTCGTCACCTCGCATATACGCCACTACACATGTAATTCACATAGCACATAACTTAAGGGTTCCTAATTTCCTCAAATCAAGGTTATACCCAACACTTACTTCACTCCACAATCAACGCAAAGTTCAACCACGACCTTGCCTTTCTAACAAGCCTCCAAACCAACCAAATATAGCAAATTATTAACCAAACGATTCAAAATAAGCCTTAGAAACTACCCATGAATAAAAGAGGTTCAATTTTGATCATTATTGAAAAAGTAAACAAAAGTCAACCCCGGGCTCGCTTGGTCAAAATTAAAATTCGGACCAAAACCCGAACACTCGTTCACCCCCGAGCCTGGTTATGTAATTAGTTTCGAAATCCGACCTCAATTCGAGGTCTAAATCCCAAATTTACAAAAATCCCTAATTCTACCCAAATCCCTAATTTTTACCTTGAAAATCTAAGATTTGATGTTGAAAACCTATGAAATGTAATGGGTAATTGAATAGAAATGGATTAAAGTCACTTACCAATGAATTTAAGAAGAAGATCTCTTGGCAAAATCACCTCTAGGGTGTTTAGGATTGAGAGTTTGAAAGAAATGAGCTAATTCTCGTTTTCCTCCTCTTTTACCCAGTTGCAGTATCGGAATTACGACACATAGTTCGTAATTGCGATAATCACAAAAGCGATCAACCCTTCGTAAATGCGAAGAAGCCACTGAGCCTATTGTTCACTACTAGAAATCTGGTAAAAACCGACCAAAAAAATCGACCAACGTTGGTCGGTAATGGCCAAAACCCGACCAAAACGCGACCATTTACGTGTGGATGGTATTTTTGTGATCGGAAAGGAATACCGACCAAAGTTGGTCGGAAATTACCGACCAACTTTGGTCGGTCAATTAAATTCAAAAAAAAACATATTGCAAAAAAAAACGACCAAAGTTGGTCGGTTTTTTCCGACCAAAGTTGGTTGGTATTTTAATTATGTAAAAAAAAAAAGATTCACCATCTGGGAATCGAACCGGGGTCTGTACTGTGGCAGGATACTATTCTACCACTAGATCATTGGTACATTTTGTTTTAAGACTGTCTTTTATTTGATTTATACTCTTTAATTATATTTTCGCACGAAAATAACCGACCAAAGTTGGTCGGTTTTTTTAAATGACCCGCCGAATTAACCGACCAATTTTGGTCGGTTTTTTTAATATTAATTTTTATTTATATTAATTGAAAAACCGACAAAAGTTGGTCGGTTTCTTGAAACATAAAATTTGCGGGACTCAAAAATAGTTTCCCGAATTTTTGCGTCAAAGAAAACCGACCAAAGTTAGTCGGTTTCGTAAAATAAAAAAAAAATTTGAAAAATCGACCAACTTTGGTCGGTTTTTTGGTCGGTTTTATTACCGACCAAAGTTGTTCGGTCGACCTTGGTCGATTTTTGCCGAATTTCTAGTAGTGGTTGTCGCAAATGCGAATAAAGGCAGTCCGCAAATTCGAAGAATAATTCGTAAATGCGAAGAAGCACCAAGTAGACAATGGTCGCAATTGCGACCAAAATCTTCGCAATTGCGAAGATACAGAATCCGCAAATGCGAACTCTTCCCAACCCATACCATGCTTGCAAATGCGATACAATGTTCGCAAAAGCGAGGATCGTATTTGCGAGCCAAGCCTCGCAATTGCGAGATCTGCAGTCCACACCAGAAACAGATTGCACAAATTATTTTCCTAAGTCTGAAACCACTCCGTAGCCTATCTGTAATTCACCTGAGCCCTCGGAGCTCCAAACCAAAGATGCACACAAGTCCAAAAATACCATACGAACTCGCTCACGTGATCAAAATACCAAAATAATATCCAGAACTACAAATCAGAACCCAAAACAAATAAAAGTTTTCAATGAAACTTAAGAACATGTAATGTTTCAACCGGACGTCTGAATCACGTCAAATCAACTCCAGTTTGTACCAAATTTTGCAGATAAGTCATAAATACTGTAATGGACTTATAACAAGTGTCGAAACCGAAATTCAAACCCGATAGTAACAAAGTCAACTTATGGACAAATTTAGGAATTCTTTAAAACTTTAGATTTTTAGTTTTCAACAAATTGAGTTAATTCAAGTTAGGGACTTCTGAATTCGATTCTGGGCATACGCCCGAGTCCCAAATCGCGATACAGACCCACTAAGATCATCAAAATAGTGACCGTTTTCTCAAAATGTTGACCGAAGTCAACTCAAATAAATTTTAAGATACGATTTCATATTTTTCTCAATTCTTCATATAAAAACCTTTCGGAAGAAGACATGGATTGCGCACGCAAATCGAATAAGGCTAAACAGAGCTAATCGAGGTTTCAAAATACAAAAATGAGGGCTAAAACTGAAAATGACCTATCGGGTCATCACATTCTCCATCTCTAAAACAAACATTTGTCCTCAAACGGACATAGAAAGGCACTTGGACGTAGGGGTGTACATATGTCGGATTGGTTCAGATTTTTTGATTATCAAACCAAAGCAATGGTGTCGTGTTTTTATATTTATAAACCAAACCAAACCAACAAAGTCAGATTTTTCAATCTCGGTTTTTCTCGATTTTTTTTGGGTTTTCGGGTTTTTTTTCCGATAAATTCTTCATAGCATAAAATATGTAACTTGTTCTCCAAATATTTCTTAAGTTCTAGTAAAATAAAACTATATAATGTGTTTTTCAAGAAACTAAAATAATAATATGAGATAAGTCATAGGATTATACTAAAATATTCAATAACAAAGATAAAATAATAGAATTATATAAAACAAATATTGCTAACTAATATAGGTCATGCTAAAATAAGTATAGCTAATAAGTACTAATATTAAATACATAACCAAGCACTAAAGAAAAAGATAAACTAAGTTATGCATTTTCATTATAAACTAATGTAAAACTAAAATAATTATCCAACACTATCGTCATTCCTAGTATTGAATTGAATTACTATATTTATGGGCTATAATATGTTTGAGTTACTACATTTATGGGCTATAAAATTTATTTACCATTCAGGAATGTTAAGTCTAAACTTGAAATAATACGTTAATAGATAAAACTGTGAAAACGTTTAAGAAATATTTATAAATTACATTACAATAAATATTTTTATGTATAAATTATTTTTAAAAATTATATAAATGTACTATCGAGTTGGTTTGGTTTTGGTTTGACTTTGTTTTAGTTAAAACCAAACAAAACCAATTATGGTCGGGTTTTATTTTTCAATACCAAACCAAATCAAATCAAACCATATCGGGTTTTTTTTCGATTTGACTCGGATTATCGGTTTAGTGGGGTTTATCGATTTTCTTTGTACACCCCTACATGGACAGGTAAAGATATGTTGATATCTACTCCGCATGTCCGACTCGGACTGTCACGACCTGAAATTTCCACCGTCGCAATCGTGATGGCGCCTAACATTTCACTTGCTAGGCAAGCCAACATTAGAGAATTATTAAACCCAATCCTTATTTCCATTCAGTAAATGACATTAATTAGCTAAGATAAAACATAATAAGTGCGAAATAATATAAAAATTATATTAATTACTACCACCCGGATCTGGAGTCACAATTCACGAGAATTCTAGAATTCGTTATAAGTAATAGTCTGAAAGAAATACAACTGTTTGGATGAAAGAAACAGTAAAACTGAAAAGATAGACGGGAACTTCAAAGTCTGTGAACGCTGACAGATGTACCTTGAGTCTCCGGATAGCGGCTAGCGGGTCCCAACAGCTAAAATCTCGATCAACCCGAGCCGGTACCAAAATCTGCACAGAAGGTGCAGGGTATAGTATCAGAACAACCGACCCTATGTACTGGTAAGTGTCGAGCCTAACCTCGACAAAGTAGTAACGAGGCTAAGGCAAGGCACCTGCAGATCAACCTATACAATTTAACAGTGTATATACAAATAATAGTAATGAAGAGCTAGACAAGAATTATCGGGAGGGCAAAACATGTTAGGGGAAAATACGAAATAAAGGGCTACAATAGAATGAGAACAGAACAACCAATATAATATGAATCAACAGGAGCACAAATACAGTAAAGGATAAATGCACGGCATCACCCTTCGTTCTTTTACTCTCAATCTCACCATAAAATCAATAGAAATGGCACGTCATCACCCTTCGTGCATTAACTCTTATATCATGGCACGGCATCACCCTTCGTGCTTTTACACTCACAATATGGTACGACATCACCCTTCGTGCATTAACACTCACAATATGACACGACATCACCCTTCATGCATTAACACTCACAATATGGAACGACATCACCCTTCGTGCATTAACACTCCCCCTTACCATAATGCAATGAATAATTAACAACAAGGGAAATAGAACAACATATGCAAGCCTTACTTTAACATTTGGTCCCACAATATAAATCTCAACTTTGAAATAAACACTCAATTATCACTAGAAATCCGTAAACATGATAAGAATGATCAATTTAACAAAACTAGTCTAAACACATAACAATTAGGCATAGAAAAGAGACAATATAAGAAAAACGGGAGAAAACAGGGAAAACGGGTAAATTGGCAGCGCATAAGTACTCGTCACCTCACATATACGCCGCTCACATAAACGTCACATAGAAAATTCTAATTCTCTCAAGTCAGAGTTAGACACAACACTTACCTCGCTCCGAAGGCCACTTAATTCTACAATAACATTTATCAACTTACTCTCTTATTTCCTAAGCATCTTTTACCTATTTCCAATTAGATAGACGAGGCACTTTATGGCTGGCTGATAAGAAGGATATTTTAGAAGTTTAGTGGATAATGGCATCAAGGAAAGAAAAGAATAGCAGTGGTGTTATTCTTGATTCTTGGATGCCTTTAGGTTCGATATAGAATTTATGCCCAAGCGTTGCGCTAAGTTGCAACCAATACCGTTAACTTGTTGTTACTTTTAGTTGTCTAGTTGCTAGCTCAGTACTACTTTCGGTTCAAGTTAGGGGTGTCAATGAATATTTTAAAACTGACCGAATCGAACCGTACCGAACCGATTATGAAGTTTATTTTAATAAAATCGTAGGTTTTTATATAAACTTTTAACCGTACCAAATAATAGGGTAGGTTTTTAATTTTATAAAAAAAAATCAAAAAAATACCGAACCGTACCTAATAAATTTATATATGAAAAAGATATTTTATATACTAAGTTTTAAACTAACAAAAAGGTTTTTTTTTCTTGGGTCTTGGGATTATGGGAATAGTTACAAGTGACCAATAATCAATATCCAAGGTCCCAACTTCCAAACTTATTCTACTACTCATATTGAAACTAAATTAGTTCTAACATCTTCAGTAGCAAGCCACTAGGTATTCCAACGATCTTTGGATATCTTTCCGCTTGTATAATTTAGGTTTCTTTTGTTGGATACTAATCTTTTATTAAGTTCTATTCTTGAGTCTCAACTCAATTTATATATCCACTCGTATGATTTATAATTCTCATGTCTTTGCTTAATTTGTTTTAATTATACTACCATAGAATAGTGAGATGAATCTCTATTCTGGTTATCTTTCATGTTCATTTGATCATCACTTTTAAAATAATAAAAATATCTAGCTAGAGAGTTTTACCAAATTCCTATGCAAGTACACATTATCACATTCTAACTTTATCTAGCGACTATTGCATGATATTTTTAAAAAATACCGAAACATTAACTAAACCGTACCGATACCGAAGAGAAACCGAGATGATTGGGACGGTTTCGAAAAGTCTAATTTTGGTTATATAAATTGAAACAACCGAAAATTTGGTATGGTACAAATTTTATAAAATAACCGGCCGAACCGAACCATTGACACTTGAACTTCAAGTTTAACTTTTGTACATTGACATGTGTAAATTAATTTTTACACTATTAAGTCACTTACAAATAATTATTTATAATAAGTGGAGTAAATTACCTGGAAAAAGATTTAACTTATAGGGTATGTTTGGTATGAAGGAAAATATTTTCATGAAAAATGTTTCCCGAAAAATGGGTTATTTTATCACTCATTTTTCCTTGTTTGGTTGGTGAATGAAAAACTTTTTCTGGAAAATATTTTATAGTGTTTGGTTATAGAGTATAAAATATTTTTAGAAAAATAATTTATTTTGTTACTCTCCTCAGTCCCTTTCCCCAAGTCCATTCTTTTGCTCCCCCCTCCCCCCCCCCTCCCCCGCCCAAAAAAACAATAATACTCTATTTTCTTCAAAAATTTTAATTATTCTTCTAAAAATTCACACAAACCCAAAGGAACTAATGTGCTACTTTTTTTTACGCAAAAATAACGTTGAAATTTGTGCTCCATCACTAAAAGAAAATATTTTTTTTTGGTTGACAAAAAAGTACTCTTTTCTATATAAAAATAACTACTCATTTTTTTGAAATGAAAGAAAATACTTTTTCTACATCATGAAAAGAAAGTACTTTTTTGTTGAAATAAAGAAAATATTTTTTTTACCATCATGAAAAGAAAATACTTTTTTGTTGAAATGAAAGAAAATACTTTTTACTACATCATTTTGTTGAAATAAAATAAAATACGTTGTCTACATCATGAAAAGAAAGTACCTTTTTTTCTTAAAATATTTGTTTTTATATATATCATGAAAAGAAAATACTCATTCTTTGAAATGAAAAAAGGTACTATATCTATAACATGAAAAGAAAGTATTATTAATAATATTTCTATTTAGGGTGGGGGTGAAGGCGGGGTGGGGGTGGGTTGGTACGGATGGAAAATTATCACGACCCAGAATTCCCACCTTCGGGACCATGATGGCGCCTAACATTTCATTTGTTAGGCAAGCCAACGTTAGATATATTTATTAACTATTTTTAACAAACTTCAAATACGATGACAATAAAGAAATTAAATAGTATGAAACAAGATAAATAAGCTAATAAGTGACGAAATTTAAATACAACCCCGAATCTGGTGTCACGAATACATGAGTGTTTATGATACTACAAATAATGGTCTAAAATAAATATAACTGTCTGAATCAAAAGAACAACTAAAAGAAGTAGAAGGGGACTTCACAGCTGCGGACGCCGCGCAACTTTACCTCAAGTCTCCTCTGGGTAGCTGGATCCGAGGATGTCTACGGTATGCCGTTGGGACCAACTCCGGTATTTGCACAAGAAGTGAAGAGTATAGTATGAGTACAATCGACCCCATGTACTCTGTAAGTGTCGAGCCTAACCTCGACGAAGTAGTGACGAGGCTAAGGCGTCACTTACATTAACCTGTACGCAATAACAACAACAACAACAACGAATAAGTATTGAATTTTTCACTTTATTTCATGTAAAACAAATAAACTACTACTACTACTAACAATAATAATAATAATAATAATAATAATAATAATAATAATAATAATAATAATAATAATAGTAATAATAAGAAGAAGAAGACGACATGAATAGAAGTAAAAAGATAACTCATATCAACGAAACTCAAATCAACCAGTAGAGAGTTCCGAATAACCAGTCATACAACTCATCTCAACAACCGAGGCCAATTCAACAATTACAACAAATATAACTTCCATCAACATGTTGCGGCGTGCAATCCGATCCAACAACATAAACTTTAAAAAAATCTGTTGCGACGCGCAACTCGACCCCTCCTTATAATCATTTGTCAATATCATAGTCCATCCTTATTCCGTATTTTCAATTCATCACTTTTCAATCTCCGTTGCGGCGTGCAACATGCTCCCCAAATAATATCAATTAACAATAGTAACACAATAACTAAGATTTACAAGAAATCATACATCAAGAGAAAAATTGTACGAGCAATGGAGAATAACATGATAATCAATAGGCTCGAACTACTCGGATGTCTCAACTTTACCAACTCAACGGTACTTTTAACAATACGTACAAGTAAAACTACTTCAATAAAGTCAACAATTAATATGAAACTATAAGGCAACAAGGCATAAGACAATTTAGATATATGAGGGAAACAAATCGAGACAAGTAGTAAATAAGTATGGAATTAAGGAAGGGATGGATATTTTAATACAAGAAATACTAAATGGCAAGTAGCAATTATGGCATGGAAGACAAATAAGCATGTAGAAATTAAGGCATGGATACAAGACATAATATTAAGCAATGAAGTTAGGGAAGACAAGTAATGTACCGGTTAAGTCATGGAACAAGGTAATTAACGAAATACGAAAAAGCATTGAGACAAGTAATTTGACGGCATATATACACTCGTCACCTCGCATATACGCCACTACACATGTAATTCACATAGCACATAACTTAAGGGTTCCTAATTCCCTCAAATTAAGGTTAAACCCAATACTTACCTCACTCCACAATCAACGCAAAGTTCAACCACGACCTTGCCTTTTGAACAAGCCTCCAAACTAACCAAATATACCAAATTATTAACCAAACGATTCAAAATAAGCCTTAGAAACTACCCATGAATAAAAGAGGTTCAATTTTGATCATTATTAAAAAATAAACAAAAGTCAACCTCGGGCTCGCTTGGTCAGAATTGAAATTCGGACCAAAACCCGAACACTCGTTCACCCCCGAGCCTGGTTATATAATTACTTTCGAAATCCGACCTCAATTCGAGGTCTAAATCCCAAATTTACAAAAATTCCTAATTCTACCCAAATCCCTAATTTTTACCTTGAAATCTAAGATTTGATGTTGAAAACCTATGAAATGTAATGGGTAATTGAATAGAAATGGATTAAAGTCACTTACCAATGAATTTAGGAAGAAGATCTCTTGGGAAAATCGCCTCTAGGGCGTTTAGGATTGAGAGTTTGAAAGAAATGAGCTAATTCTCATTTCCCCCCTCTTTTACCCAGCTGAAGCGACTGAGCCTGTTGTCATCGCAAATGCGAATAAAAGCAGTCCGCAAATGCGAAGAATAATTCGTAAATGCGAAGAAGCACCAAGTAGACAATGGTCGCAATTGCGACCAAAATCTTCGCAATTGCAACCAAAATCTTCGCAATTGCAAAGATACAGAGTCCGCAAATGCGAACTATTCCCAACCCATACCATGCTTGCAAATGCGATACAATGTTCGCAAAAGTGAGGCTCGTATTTGCGAGCCAGGCCTCGCAATTGCGAGATCTGCAGTCCAGCACCAGAAACACATTGCACCAACTATTTTCCTAAGTCTGAAACCACTCCGTAGCCTATCCGAAATTCACCCGAGCCCTCGAAGCTCCAAACCAAAGATGCACACAAGTCCAAAAATACCATACGAACTCGCTCACGTGATCAAAATACCAAAATAATACCCAGAACTACAAATCAGAACCTAAAACAAATAAAAGTTTTCAATGAAACTTAAGAACATGTAATGTTTCAACCGAACGTCTGAATCACGTCAAATCAACTCCAGTTTGTACCAAATTTTGCAGATAAGTCATAAATACTGTAATGGACTTATAACAAGTGTCGATATGAAATTCAAACCCGATAGTAACAAAGTCAACTTATGGATAAATTTAGAAATTCTTTAAAACTTTAGATTTCTAGTTTTCAACAAATTGAGTTAATTCAAGTTAGAGACTTCTGAATTCGATTCCGGGCATACGCCCGAGTCCCAAATCGCGATACGCACCCACTGAGATCGTCAAAATAGTGACCGTTTTCTCAAAACATTGATCGAAGTCAACTCAAATAAATTTTAAGACACGATTTCATATTTTTCTCGATTCTTCACATAAAAACCTTTCGGAAGAAGACATGGATTGCGCACGCAAATCGAAGAATGCTAAACAGAGCTAATCGAGGTTTCAAAATTCAAAATTGAGGGCTAAAACTGAAAATGACCTATCGGGTCATCACTCCATCTCTAAAACAAACATTTGTCCTCAAACGGACATAGAAAGGTACCTGGACGTAGGGGTGTACATAGGTCGGATTGATTCAAATTTTTTGATTATCAAACCAAACCAATGGTGTCGTGTTTTTATATTTATAAACCAAACCAAACCAACAAAGTCAGATTTTTCAATCTCGGTTTTGTTCGATTTTGTTTGGGTTTTCGGGTTTTTTTTCCGGTTAATTCTTCATAGCATAAAATATGTAACTTGTTCTCCAAATATTTCTTAAGTTCTAGTAAAATACAACTATATAATGTGTTTTTCAAGAAACTAAAATAATAATATGAGATAAGTCACAGGATTATACTAAAATATTCAATAACAAAGATAAAATAATAAAATTATATAAAACAAATATTACTAAGTAATATAGGTCATGCTAAAATAAGTATAGCTAATAAGTACTAATATTAAATACATAACTAAGCACTAAAGAAAAAGATAAACTAAGTTATGTATTTTCATTATAAACCAATGTAAAACTAAATAATTATCCAGCACTATCGTCATTCCTAGTATTGAATTGAATTACTACATTTATGGGCTATAATATGTTTGAGTTACTACATTTATCGGCTATAAAATTTATTTACCATTCAAGAATGTTAAGTCTAAACTTGAAATAATACGTTAATAGATAAAACTGTGAAAACGTTTAAGAAATATTTATAAATTACATTACAATAAATATTTATATGTATAAATTATTTTTAAAAATTATATAAATGTACTATCGAGTTGGTTTGGTTTCGGTTTGACTTTTTTTTAGTTAAAACCAAACAAAACCAATTATGGTCGGGTTTTATTTTTCAATACCAAACCAAATCAAATCAAACCACATCGGGTTTTTTTTCGGTTTGACTCGGATTATCGGTTTAGTGGGGTTTATCGATTTTCTTTGTACACCCCTACATGGACAGGTAAAGATATGTGGATATCTACTCCGCATGTCCGACTCGGACTGTCACGACTTGAAAGTTCCACCGTCGGGATCGTGATGGCGCCTAACATTTCACTTGTTAGGCAAGCCAACCTTAGAGAATTATTAAACCCAATCCTTATTTTCATTCAGTAAATGACAATAATTAACTAAGATAAAATATAATAAGTGCGAAATAATATAAAAACTGTATTAATTACTTCCACCCTGATCTGGAGTATCAATTCACGAGCATTCTAGAATTTATTACAAGTAATAGTCTGAAAGAAATACAACTGTTTGGATGAAAGAAACAGTAAAACTGAAAAGATAGACAGGGAGTTCAAGGTTTGTGAACGCTGACAGATCTACCTTGAGTCTCCGGATAGCGGCTAGCCGGTCCCAACAGCTAAAATCTCGATCAACCCGAGCCGGTACCAAAATCTGCACAGAAGGTGCAGGGTGTAGTATCAGTACAACCGACCCCATGTACTGATAAGTGTCGAGCCTAACCTCGACGAAGTAGTAATGAGGCTAAGGCAAGTCACCTACAAATCAACCTATACAATTTAACAGTGTATATACAAATAACAGTAATGAAGAGCTAGACAACAATTATCAGGAGGGCAAAACATGTTAGGGGAAAAGACGAAATAAAGGGCTACAACAGAATGAGAACAGAACAACCACTATAATATGAATCAACAGGAGCACAATTACAGTAAAGGATAAATGCACGGCACCATCCTTCGTGCTTTTACTCTCAATTTCACCATAAAATTAATAGAAATGGCACGGCATCACCCTTCGTGCATTAACTCTCATATCATGGCACGACATCACCCTTCGTGCTTTTACACTCACAATATGGCACGGCATCACCCTTCGTGCATTAACACTCACAATATGACACGACATCACCCTTCGTGCATTAACACTCACAATATGGAACGACATCACCCTTCGTGCATTAACACTCCCCCTTACCATAATGCAATGAATAATTAACAACAGGGAAATAGAACAACATATACAAGCCTTACTTTAACATTTGGTCCCACAATATAAATCTCATCTTTGAAATAAATACTCAATTATCACCAGAAATCCGTAAACATGATAAGAACAATCAATTTAACAACACTAGTCTAAACACATAACAATTAGGCATATGAAAGAGACAATATAAGAAAAATGGGAGAAAACAGGGAAAACGGGTAAATTGGCGGCGCATAAGTACTCGTCACCTCACATATACGCCGCTCACATAAACGTCACATAGAAAATCCTAATTCTCCCAAGTCAGGGTTAGACACAACACTTACCTCGCTCTGAAGGCCACTTAATTCTCAATCACAGTTTTTTCTCTAGAATTCACCTCCAAACCACTCGTATCTATTAAAAAATGACTCAATAATATCAAATATTGCTAAATGAATCAATCATATTGCATAAATTAAATTTCCCAAATTTTCTATAAAAAGTCGAAAACTCGATCCCGGGCCCTCTTAGTCAAAACCCGAGGTTCAGACCAAAATTCATTTATCCATTCACCCCGAGCCCGGATATATAATTGGTTTTGGAATCCGACCTCAAATTGAGGTCTAAATCCCCAAATTTTCGAAATCCCTAGTTACTACCCAAACCCCTATTCTACCATGAAAACTCTAGATTTTAGGTTAATAATTCATAAAATGTAATGGGTAATTGAAAGAAAATGGTTTAAAATCACTTACCAACACTTTGGGGGGAAGAAAACAACTTTTGAAAATCGCCTCTAGTCCGTTTCGTTTTTTAGAAAATGAAATAAATGGCCAATTCCCGTTTTTGGATTCTATTAAGTGTTGGGCGACAGTGTGCCCCTCGCGTTCGCGAGGCCACTGTTACGTTCGCGAAGAGTGTTGGCTGCCAAGACTTTGCGTTCGCGAGACCAAGCTCGCGTTCGTGATGGTTTCCCCCTGGCCTTCGTGTTCGCGAGACCGTGCTCGCGTTCGCGATGAAGGATCACTGACTCTCCCACAGGTATGCCTAACATTACGCGTTCGCGAGCAGCTGGTCGCGTTCGCGAAGGGTAACGCCCCCATCGCTTCTCGTTCGTGACCAAGCCTTCGTATTCGCAAAGAAGAAAATTCCAGCTGACCAGTTTACTCTTCGTGTTCGCGAGAGGACCTTCTCGAACGGGAAGAAGGACATGCCAGAACACCAAAATCTGCAGAAAACCAAATTTTCCAAAGTCCAAAACATCCTGTGGCCTATCCGAAACTCACCCGAGCCCTTGGGGCTCCAAACCAAACATGCACACAAGTCTAATAATATCATACAAACTTGCTCGCACGATCAAATCGCCAAAATAACACCTAGAACTATGAATTTAGCACCAAATCAAATGAAATTCTCAAGAACACTTTAAAATTCCTATCTTCTCAACTGGACGTCCGAATCACGTCAACTCAACTCTGTTTCTCACCAAATTTCAGAGACAAGTCTTAAATATCATAATGAACCTGTACCGGGCTCCGAAACCAAAATACGGATCCAGTACTAACAATGCCTAACATCAATCAATTCTTAAAAATAATTATTTTTCAGACTTTTAATTTTCATCAAAAATTCATAACTCGAGTTGGGGACCTCCGAATTCGATTCTGGGCATACGCCTAGGTCCCATAATTCGATACGTACCCACCGGAACTGTCAAAATATAGATCAGAGCCCGTTTACCAAAAATATTGACAGAAGTCAACTAAAATCAACTTTTAAGGTATAAATTTTTATTTTCATCAAATTTCAACATAAAAGTTTTTCGGAAACATGTCTGGATTGCGCACGCAAATTGATGAGGGTAAAATGTGATTTTTAAGGCTTAAGAGCGCATATTCGAGTTCTAAAATATAAGGTGACCTTTTGGGTCATCACACGGACTCCCACGTGGCTGCCTCGATCAACTGACCTTCCACTGCACATGAACTGAGGGATAACTCTTAGACCTCAACTACCGGACCTGCCGGGCTCGAATAGCCACCGACTCCTCCTCATAAGTCAAATCCTTGTCCAATTGGATTGAGTTGAAATCTAACACATGGGATGGATTACCGTGATACTTCCAGAGCATAGATACATGGAACAGCGGAAGGACTACTAAAAAGCTAGATGGCAATGCGAGCTTGTAGGACACCTCACCCACTCTCTCAAGAATGTCAAAGGGTCTGATATACCTAGGGCTCAACTTTCCCTTATTTCCAAACCTCATCACACCCTTCGTGGGTGAAACCCGGAGCAATACCCTCTCTCCAACCATGAATGCAGCATCACGAACTCTACGATCGGCATAACTCTTCTGCCTGGACTGAGCGGTGCGAAGTCGATCCTGAATAATCTTGACCTTATCCAAGGCATCCTGTACCAAATCTGTACCCAATAACCCAGCCTCCCCTGACTCGAACCATCCAACTGGCGAACGATGCCGTCTCTCGTATAATGCCTCATATGGAGCCATCTGAATGCTAGACTGGTAGCTGTTATTGTAGGCAAGCTCCGCAAGCGGTAAGAACTGAACCTAAGAACCCCCGAAATCCATAACGCAAGAGTGAAGCATATCCTCTAATATCTGAATAGTGCGCTCAGAATATCCGTCCGTCCGTCTGAGGATGTGATGTTTTATACTTCAATGCCACACAAGAGGGGGGTGATTTGTGTGGTGTCCAATTTTTATATATTAGGACCTTGTTTTTCTATATGTTCCTTATACTACTATTGCGGAAATAATAAATGCGGAAAGTAAAGAACACAAGTATTTTTAGGTGGAAAACATTCAGCTCAAAAGGTGAAATAAAACCATGACCTACTACTCAACAAGATTTTCCCCAACACTCAACTAAATCACTGAGCCAAAAAAATATTTGCAAAACTCTTTTTAAACCTAAGGATTACCTCTAATCCCGTTGTGGCAACCAAAGTCTAACTGTTGTGAAAACTTCAACTTAACTCTAACTTGAATACTCGGAGTACCTAATACAATTTCCTCTAGATAAAGATGAAAGGTTTAATTTGAAAAGCCCCACTACAATTGAACTAGAATAAAAGATAGACACTCAGAACTAGTTCTTCTATCTGGTTCATGTAGCTTCGGATTCGCACACTTGAATCACACAAGAATTGTTTGCAAAATGCCTTGCTATTTTTCTCTTAACTCACGTTTAACTTCAGCGTTTGTGCTTACTTGTAGAATGAGAATATCTTGCAATATATAGAATTAGTAGAATAAGAAATAACTAGAGTTCTAATACTACTCTTCCTTGGTGGAAGAGTTCTAGTTATCTTCAACTTCTAACTCTACCCTTATCTTGGATAAAGTTTTTTTCTAGTATTGAGTCTTTCTCCTTATAATTTATGCAACCTTTCGATCAAGAGATATCATATATAACAACTTAAACTTATCTCCTGCACGTGCATCCCTTGTCCTTGAATTTTCCGGTCTTTGTGTACACTATGTACAGACTTGGTTCATGCTTGAGTTCCTTTGTCAATCATCA
The DNA here is from genome assembly GCF_000715075.1 of Nicotiana tabacum. Classification (NCBI taxonomy): domain Eukaryota; kingdom Viridiplantae; phylum Streptophyta; class Magnoliopsida; order Solanales; family Solanaceae; genus Nicotiana; species Nicotiana tabacum. The sequence continues at coordinate 58,118,629 of NC_134096.1, forward strand.
AAACAAACTTCACTTGGGCTAACAAATTCCCCCTTTTTGATGATGACAAACTCGGTGCTTTTCAGAAGCATAGGCCCTGTGTCAACTCACCTCAACATCAACACAATGTTAGAACACTTTCCATTTTAAAGTCACAAATCATCAAGGATCAGGTTCATTAGGTTATATATATGTCACAGTCCAAAGTAAAAAGAAAAACCTATCTTCCTCCTTTTGGCATGATCGAAAAGTTGCATAATTATGTTAGATAACCAGATTTTAATAGAAATTACTCATGGCCATTGGGGCTACTTCAAATGCAATCATGGAGTCAAGCATCATTTATCAATCTAATGATATTAGTAAACTAAGAATCATCAACAAACAGTTAGACCACAAAAATAGTTGATTATCATTAATACTAGTCATCCACAAAGCATAAAGCGAAATTAAAATACTGGATCATGAGCAAAAAGATCAAAAAGAAATCCCATCCGACTCATTAGTTTGTCTAACTAGGCTAGGAAGGTTTTAAGGCTGGGAAGGACTATGTTCTTGGTTCTTGGCTAGCAGTTTCAGCATATTATGAAGAATGCCATCATTCTTCTCCTTTTCTTTTTCAAGCTCAACTTTGAGAGCATCTCTCTCAGTTTCTACCTCTGCCAACCTCTTCTTCAACCTTTCTATTTCATCATCCTTAGCCCCACTTTCTTGCACCAAGGCTCACACTTTGTTATTCACAGGTACCTTTTAGGATGAACCAGGTTCTTTGGGAGTGGTGTGGACTTCATATTCACAAGCAGTCAAAGTGTTTACCCAAAAATGATCCTTGCTTGTATCAACTTCCCATTTCTTGATGGGTACCTTGAAGTGTGCGAGTACAACTATGAGAATGAACCCATAGGGTATGGCATGAGTTTTGGTGCAAGTTAGAACCCTATCGAGAATCTAGATGATAAATCCAGGCCAATTGATTTGCCTCCCATTGTCCAGACATTCCATAAGGACCAGGTCCATGAATGTGGCAATGTTCCTCCTTTCCTGCCTAGGCAGCACACTTTTATTAACAAATTCGAACAACACTTTATGAGGTGGCTTCACCTCAATTTTGTATACAACCTTGGGCTCAAGTTCTTCTTCATTGTCACCAAACTTCCTTGTAATGGCAAGGGTAGTAGGGAGATTCTCTAGGCTTGGCCATTTGAGTTTCTTGAAATCATTGTACCCTGCAGTAGGTACGCCTAAGATCTCTCCTAGTTCCTTGTCATCAAAACTCACTGTCACCCCTTCACTACACTGGTGACTCTACCATTCTTGATCTCACAATTTGCCATGAACTTCACAATCTCAGTTCTAGCAAGCTTTCCTTCCATCTGAAGGATCATGTCCTTCCAACCTTGCAATTGTAATTTTTCCAGCAACATCACCATGCCTTCTTCCTCCAAGTTCTTGAGGAGTCGACCTTTCAAGATGGTTCTTTTCCCAAACTTAACCATCATGTCCTTCTCTGCATCAGATTCTTCTTCTTCTTCTTCTTCTTCTTCTTCTTCTTCTTCTTCTTATTCTTCTTCTTCTTCTTCTTCTTCTCCACTCCATTCTTCTTCTCCCACTATTTTTACTTTTCTGGACTTCAAGGCACACCTGGTTTTTTTGGCCAAGGTAGATGGCCCTGCAGACTTTGTCTTTGAAACAGAATTCTTTATTGAAATCTTGATCTTCTTTTCCTTTGGAGTCACAAACTCCATTTATTCTAACTCCTCTTCATCAAGAAGAACCAGGTCCATCTCCTCAATTTCAACTGCCTCAACAAGCTCAACCACCTTCTTTTTCACTTAGCAATAACTTTTCTCTTACTTTCTTATAGGGCCTTTTCCAGTTCAGCCTCTCTACTTCTTCTGATCCTTGTAGCTCTTCCTCTTGTAGGAGGACTCTCTACAGGGATAGAAGAGGCAGCCTTTCACTTCTTCTTTGCCCTAGCAGTACCAAGAACTTTAACTCCTGATCCCCTTTTCTTTTTAGTATTGTAACTATTAGAGACTTTTCTCAGTAGGTCCTCGGGGGGTTCCTACACAGATGGAACAGGTTCTTGAACCTTCTTCCCCAATCTAACCACCCCCAGCAGCTTCTCCAGACCCACTTTCCCCTTTTTTCTCACACTTTGTTCTTTTCCAGCCAATTCCTCACACCATACTTCCATAGCTCATATTTCTTCAGTCAAACCAACATGAGTGGTTGAATATTCAGCCACTCCTTGTCCCATTCCCCTCACATCACCTTGAGCGCCCTCACTCTCCTTTTCTTTTCTCTTTTTATTTTTACCACCAATCTTCTTAGACTCAGCAATCTCTACCCAGCCACAGTTCTTACCAGAACAAATCTAGTTTCCAGATTTGTAACAACCTCAAAGATTACTTCATATGTAACTTTAGGACCAGATGCTACCTGCTCTGTTTCATAAGAAACAGCTTCTTCCCCCTTAGTAGTAGACTTGAATGATTCATCAGATTTTTGGGGTTCATCTTCTTCCCCTGCCTTCAATTTCTCATTGATTTTCTTAATTTGTTCTCCTCCAGCGACTACTTTGCGAGCAAGCATCTTGAATATTCCTTTCTTGGAGATAGGTGTGGTTGAGGGTGTGTTGGAAGGAGTGGGTATGGATTCTTTGGGTAGTGATGAGGGATTCTCAGAAGTGTATTCCATTGTAGTGTTTGGGTATAAGAAAAGATGAGTATGTTTGTGTTTGGAAGATGAGAGAACTACGTTTTCAGAAGTTCGGAGGTCTAATCAAACTGGGAGTCAGTTTGAAGAGACATTTATGACTCTCTCTAGAATCTAGGCACTTATTGCATTTTTGGGATTCTTTTGAATAAAACTAGTTCATTTCATAACAGATAAGCTCAATGAGGTTATGATTAAATGGGACTCTCCATTTGATCATAATCTAAATATAATTATTTCAAAATATGCAGAGTGGAGAGTATGTACCATGTAATCTTGATGAACCAGGTTCTTCACTGAGAAATCTCTTGTGTAAGTCTGAATTTTCCAAGAAAATAAAGACCATATCATTGGAGATTAATGAGACATTTTAGCACATGGTACAAGAGTATACTGATGAAAGTATGAGATTGAGAAAAATCTAATCTAATTATGTACAAAAATTCATAGTTTTTCTAACCAATGTTTGAGTTAGAACTGGTTCCTTTTAGGTGATCTTAATCATCCTTAATTCTAACCCGTTCCTTTCAAAGTTATCTTTACTTAGAGATTTTGTGAAGATGTCAGCTATTTGCTTGTCAGTAGCACAAAATTCCACAGTGATCAACCCCTTATCATAGTTGTCCCTCAAAAAATGATGCCTAACATCTATGTGCTTGCTTCTCTTGTGATGAACCGGGTTCTTGGTCATACTAATTGCACTAGTTTTATCACAAAAGATGGGGATGCGACCTACATCAATTCCAAATTCCATTAACTGCTATTTGATCCACAATAATTGAGCACAACATGAGGCAACAACAACATTCTCAGGTTCAGCAGTAGATAAGGCCACAAAATTTTGTTTTTTTGGTAGCCCAAGACACAAGACATGAGCCAAGAAAGTGTGACATACCTGAGGTGCACTTTCTATCCACATCAGCATCAACATATCCCACTAAGTTGAAATTACTACCTTTTGGATACCATAGACAGAGGCCAGTGGTGCCTTTTAGGTATCTCAAGATCCTCTTAATAGCAGTCAAGTGAGACTCCTTTGGATTTGCCTGAAATCTAGCACAAAGGCCTACACTGAAAATAATGTCAGGTTTGCTAGCACTGAGTTATAACAAAGAGCTAATCATTCCCTTATACAACTTCTGATCAACAGATAAACCAGGTTCATATACATCCAATTTTGTGGCTGTTGCTATATGAGTGTCAATTTCTTTTGAATCTTCCATTTTAAACCTTTTAAGCAACTCTTTCACATACTTCTGCTCATGGATCATAGTTCCATTTGAATTTTTTTTAATTTGTAAGCCTAAAAAAGAAATTAAGCTCACCCATCATACTCATTTCAAATTCACGCCCCATTAGTTTAGCAAATTCTTTACTTAACTTATCAATAGTTGCTCTAAAAATTTTATCATCAACATATATCTGAACAACCAAGAGATATTTACATTTTTCTTTCAAAAATAAAGTATTGTCAATTTTACCTCTCTTGTAGTCATGCTGAAGAAAGCATTTTGATAATCTTTCATACCATGCTCTTGGAGTCTGCTTGAGCCCATAAAGTGCCTTGTCAAGCTTGTACACATGATTAGGGCATTCCTTGCTTTCAAAGCCTGGAGGTTGTTTGACAAACACTTCTTCCTTTAGATAGCTATTGAGGAAGGCACTCTTGACATCCTTCTGATGGAGAGTGAATTCCATATAAGCAGCAAAGGCTATAAGTAGTCTAATTGCCTCCAATCCTGCAACTGGAGCAAAATTCTCATCATAGTCTATGCCCTCCTCTTGACTATATCATTGAACCACGAATCTTGCCTTGTTCCTCGTAACTACTCCATCTTCGTCAAGTTTGTTTCTGAAAACCCATTTTGTGCTAATTACTGATATGTCCTTAGGTCTTGGTACCATATGCCAAACTTGACTTCTCTCAAATTGGTTGAGTTCATCTTGTATTACATTCACCTAGTCTGCATCCTGCAAAGCCTCGGCAACATTTTTAGGTTCAATAAGAGATAAAAAAGTATCAAAAGCACAATGATTCTTCAAAGAAGATATAGTTTTGATTCTAGAGGTTGGATCAGTAATTATGTTCTCAATGGGATGAGAACTTTGATACTTGTAAGGTTTCACAATCAGCTGATTTCCCTTAGATGTTCCTTCAATGTTTTGTTACTGAGGAACAGGTTCATGGACATGTTCCCTCGAGGTTTGAGGATTAGTTCCTCTTTGTTCAGTTCCCCATGTCAAGTTGCCGTGAATGGAAGGACCTGTTCCATCTCATTTTCCTTCATCTTGTGCAACTTCAATCTAGGCTATTGTTTCATTTGAGTTTCTTACCAACCCAATTGCTTCATCATCATGTTCCCGTATCTCATAAAGAGTGTTAGTTTCATCAAAAACCACATGTACACTTTCTTCTACACACATAGTTCTTTTGTTATAAATCTTATAAGGTTTACTACCTCATCACTTCTGGGATCAAACTAACCTAGGGAGTCTTTACCATTATTATGCAAAAAGCACTTGCATCTAAATGTCCTAATATGGGATATGTTTGGCTTTCTCCCTTTAAGTAACTCATAGGGAGTCTTCTGAATAAGAGGTCTAGTCATGCACCTATTTATGATGTAACATGCAGTGTTCACCTAGCCATTTCTTTCAATGTACTATTCTTTTTTTCAACTACTCCATTTGTTATGGAGTCCTAGGAGCCGAAAAATTATGATTTATGCCATGCTCATCACAAAATTCAGCAAATTTAGCATTCTCAAATTTAGTACCATGATCAGACCTAAATGATGCAAGTTGATTACCTAGTTGTTTCTGAGTTTTTCTAACAAAAGAAGTGAACATGTCAAATGCTTCATCTTTAGATGTTAAAAATAATGTCCAAGTAAACCTATAGTAATCATCAACAAGCACCATCACAAATCTCTTACCGCCTCTGCTCAATGTTCTCATTAGTCCACAAAGATCCATATGGACCAGTTCTATTGTTCTGGTGGTGCTTACCACTTTCTTGCTTTCGAAAGAGGATTTTACCTGCTTCCCCTTTGCACAAGCCTCACAAACTTTATCTTTCTTGAACTTAATATTAGGCAGTCCTATCACCAAGTCCTTGGAGACTAGTTTGTTGAGTTGACTTAGACTGGCATGTCCAAATCTCTTGTGCTAAAGGAGGGGATCATTATCCATCACACTCAAGAAAATGAGTTCATTATCTAAAAGTGTGGACAGATTTACAATATATATGTTGTTCACTCGTTTCCCTGCAAAACCATCTTGTCAGTGGTAAGATTAATCAAAAAGCATTTTGTAGAAGTGAATGCTACCATGTTACCTCTATCACATAATTATGATACACTTATTAGACTGTACTTCGGTCCATCTATCAAGTAGACACTCTCAATAGAGTGAGAATCAGTCTTACATACCTTTCTAACCCCAATGATCTCACCTTTCTTCCTATTTCCAAAGGAGACATTACCTCCTTTATGGTCCTCAAGTGAAAGGAACTGGTTCTTGTTTCCTGTTATGTGCTTTGAGCAACCACTATCCATGTAGCATATTTGGATGCTCCCCTTCACTTGGACCTGCAAAAGGAAATCAGAGGTTAGTATTAGGAACCCAAACTAGTTTGGGTCCCTTTCTATAGGCAAAAGGATGAATCAAATTATTTTTAGACCAACTCAATAGCCTATTCTTCCCTTGAACAAATTCTTTTTTCTTTTGACTTGTCTTTTCTTTTGCAATGCATTCACTTTCATAGTGACCTCTTTTACCACAGTATGTGCAAATCTTGTTCTCAGGAAGTGTGAGGCACTTGCTTTTGGGATCCCACTTAGGTTCCAGGTTCCCAAAGCCAAGTCCTCTTCTGCCGCTACTATATTGCTCGTGTAGACATAAAAGTGCATTGGAGGACCTGTTCCATTTACAAGTTCTGTCTAGCTCATGCTTGACCTTTCTTAGATGAGTTGACTAGAGTGAGTTGTGTGTGATCAACTGTCTTTTTACTTGTTCCTAATTTCAATTTTAGATTTTCAGATCTAAGCACTAGGACAGTTGACTCAAGTGCATGAACCTGGTTCTTCAATATAATATTTTCACTTACGGTTTCACTAACCCTAAGTTCCAGGTTTTTGTACTTAGCCTTCAAATTCACACATTCTTTAGACAACTATTCCTTTCCATTGTTTACATCCTCAGATTCATCAATTAGTTCTAGAAGTAACTCAGATAACCTTTCTTTAGACAATAATTTAATTTTGTCTTTGAGATGAATTACACTTACATCAGTTTTTTCACAGATTCTCCGATGGCCATACGTGCTTGTTCGTCCTAATCATCATTATCTGAGCTTTCTCCCCAAGTAGCAACCATAGCCTTGGTTGATCCTTTCTTGTTGATTTTCTTGGGTTGAACATGTTCCTTCTTTCTATTCAATTTCCCATAAAGGATAATTCTTGATGTGGTGATCAGTCTTTCCACACTTGTAGCAACCATCATTGGTTTGCTTCTCAAGAGTTTTGACTTGCTGTAGTTTCCACTTCTTGAAGAGCATTTTCCTCTCCTTAGGTACTTCTTGAAGTCCATGGTGATCATAGAAATTTCATCATCTTTTAGATCAGAACCTTTAGTGATTTTGAGTGCCAAGCTCCTTTCCTTCTCAGGTACATCCATTTTCATGGTTTGTCTCCTAAGTTCATAGGTAGTGAGATTTCCAGTTAATTCATCCAGCGGGAGAGTGGGAATTTTCTTTGATTCTTGAATGGCAATGATTTTTTTCTCCCAAGTGATAGGCAAAACCCTAGTCAGTATCTTCACGACTCTATCTTCTTCAGGAATAATCCTTCCAAGAGACTTTAGTTCAGTTGTCAGCGTAGTGAATCTTGTGTACATCTCTTGAATGGTTTGTCCTTCCTTCATAGCAAAGTTCTCATATTGAGAATATAGTAGAGTTCCTCTGGATCTCTGATCGCGTCCAAATGCATACCTCTAAACAAGGTATGAAACGGTCAATTGCAATTATAGTAACTCAACAAAGAGTCGGAGTCGAATTCACAGGGAGCTAGATGGGAGTTAAGGGTATATATTCTAATGCGTGAAATTGAATTATCTTAATTTTCACTTCCACAAAAAAAGGTTTTGTTTCTAATTCTAATCTTTACACTAAAGTTTGGAGAATAAAGAACTAAGACTAGGATGATTGTTTTTGATGTTTTTCAAATTGGTAAAAAGCTGTCTGATGTGACCATTACCTAGGTGTTTGTCTAATGGGATAAAAACCTTAATTCTTATTTTATTGATCGGGGTGTATTATAGTTGTCAACTTTCAATTACCCACTTAATACTTCTCAATCAGAGAATGGTTTTTCCCAATTTGGCTTTCTCAAAGACCAAATGGGTATCACATAATATAGTTGATAAAAGCTCAAGTCGGGTTATTACTATCTCTAGGATGAACCCTTTAATTGGGTTAATCAATCTCTTAATTGACCCAATTCCTTGTTAGCCAAGTTTTCCTTGAATAAGTCTCACTTTCTCATGTAGAGACTAAGTCAAATAGGCATGAACTAATATTTACAACCATTAATTCCATAAATTAAAGCATGAACTAGCCTAAATAATAAATACCAAATTATAAACAAGCACTAATTTAATTACCCATAAGGTGAACACACTAGGGTAGGCTAAAGGCTAAAGGCTCAAAGAGGTTGACTATGTATGACATCATTGGTAGGCAATAAAGAACTCAAACCAAGCAAAACTTATGATTTCGCCTTGAAACACATTCGGGGCAAGTTTTAGACCTTTCACACGGATACTTGGACGAACAATAAAGTATCTCACCCCTCACGCAACTGGATTGTTAAAGAGAAAAGAGTCGAGGGCCCATAACGACCACATTCAAGATTGAAAATCACTATGGTTCGATTAAACCACTCGATGGTTGCCTAAGTCAACACAAGAGTCACAAAGTCACTAACTAGAGCTATTTCTTTCAAAACCCTTAGTTCTAACTATAAGCACATAGTTAAGTGCGTTGGTACCAAGTGAAGGATGTTTGACTCTTAGAGCATGACTTAATTAGGTTTTGTTATTCATTACTACTACTATTATTACCTAAACACAAAAATAAACTCAGTCCCTTAAGAAGGTTGTCATGCCATCCATCGTTGGGAAGAGTCACCCAGTTCATACAAAAAATTCCTTTGGAAAGAACCGTGGCATTAAGAAAACCAAAGGCTTATTATCTACTAAAACATAAAAAGAAGTTACTAAATCAATAAGAAGCTATTAATTCAAATATAAGCTACTCACTTAAACACTAACTAATAAGAAAACAAACACAAAGAAGCTACAAAGCAAAAACTATTGAAATCCTAACGAATATACATAATGGGGGAGAAGGAGATTATATATACATAATGAGAGAAAAAAGAGAGAATATATACAGAATAAGGAAAGAGAATAAAAATAATGTCAATTTATTACAAACCAGTTATCTCAGAATCATCAAATAAGATCAAATAAACTCCACCCCAACCCCCCAAACCCCCGAATAAAAATAAGCATTGTCTCCAAAGCTTAACAAAATAAGAGTAAAGGAAGGGAAAGAGTGAAGAAGACTCCCTATGGCTCCTTGGACATCTCTGTGTCCCCAGCAATATCAACACCCTCAGTCTCTTCCAACTGGATCTCATCATCCTCAATGTTGGGAGTGACTGGGTTGGTGAACATCTGATGCATTTCCTCGGCAGTGTCGGCAGCAGAGTCTGGCTCCTCAGACTGGCCAGTTGGTTCCACTGGTGCTGTAGGATCTGGGCCTGGGTGGTCTGGGTCAATCATCATGTGGAATGGAATATCTCCGGCAGCAACAAGCTTGGTAACCTATCTCCGGAGCTTGTCCACTGACTTCTTGGAGGCTTGGGACTTTCTCATCTTCTTTACATCATTGCCCAGCTCTTCGATCACTAAACCATGCTGTACCAATGTAGCCATGATTGTGTTTTGGTTCTCGAGGAGCTTCTTTAGAGTTTCTTCCACTGATGAGGGGATCTGAGGTTCCCAAATAGAAGACTACGCTGCAACAGTAGTGGATAAGTCATACAACTTTGCAGTGGTTGTCTGCATCTAGTTGTTGAGGCTCGCCAATGTCTGGGAGAATTGCATCGCAGAAAGTGGAGTGGTAGGCATAAGCACTGGCTTCAAAGCCGAGGTGGAAACTTTGGCAAGAACTGCTGTGGGAACTGAGTATGGTGGTGGATGTATGGCTACAACACTGATGAACGCTTGGCCGAAGTGGATGGAATATCAACTGCCTCTGCAACTACCACCGACAACTCATCAGACTGGCTTGTGGTGGTAGACGACCGACCCTTTTTATTAGGGTTGTGTGCGTCCATTAGTGAGTACCATGAGAAGGGCTTCTTCGGCCGCACCTTTGTGTCAAAATCCCTCCACTCTACCCTCGCATCCATGAGATACTCTGTAATGGTGTTGGGATATGAGTAGGATGTGTCGGCTTGCCGAGCAACCACAAAGATATTGGCCGACATCACGCCACCCACATTGATATGGTACCCGACCATGATGGAATAAACTAGAACAACTCTAGGGATAAAAAGATATGTCTGGTTCTGGCACGGGTCTAGTCTGCTGCATAAAAAGGTTTGCCACCCCTTTGCTTCAAAGCTCAGCGTACTCTTATGAATGGAAACCCCTATTTTGATCCATGGTGGTTGTGGCCCAGGAGCTGCTAGAATCTCTGCTAGCCAAGGACGAGTTGCATCCCCAAGTGCACATTTCTATAAGTACTTTATGGGCTCGACATCATCAAACCCTAGGTAAGTGTTTAATGTGTGCTGATCAAATCGCACCTTGAGGTGCCTCACTTTAGTTACCTTTGTCCCTTTCTTGATATGCGCCACATTATCATAGAATTCCCGGACAAGGTACTCTTTCGCATCCACCACGTTCTGGGTAAACCACATCCACCCTTTGCGTTCCCGAAATTGCCTCAAACTACAGGGTTATACTTTTCTAAATCTTTTAACTGAAATTGTTGATCAAGAGTGAGCGACCTCACTGGACACCAATCATGGATACTGGAGAACGCAACCAAATTGACAAAACGGTCCTCCCACACCTCTTTATTCTTCGACCGTTCAAGGTCGGCAACTGTAGCATCTCCCCCTATGCCATCATCGGGGATGTCCTGAACTGATGTCTCTGGCCTGGAAGACAGGTGTAGTAGAAGGCTCAGAAGCCTGACTGACACTCTCTGAACCCTCAAAAGTGCTGTGTGATGTGGATGACTCGTCCCTGAGCTGATACCTCTATGGAAGCCTTAACTGGACAGCCATCTGCTCATGTACAGAGGGTGAGTTGCCCTCTGATGCTTCCCTATATAGGGCATAAGAACTGTTCTCAGAAAGGTCTACACCTCTCCCTATGCCAGCTACTATTTTCTTTTTGATTTCACGCTGTTGGGCACTAGGTAAGGGTCTTTTCCCTCGTCCACGAGAAGGGCCACCCCTTACTTTTGAAGTGTTGCCTCTACCTCTAGATTGAACAATTTTTTGTACCAAGCAAAGGCCATTGTTAGATACAATTCAAATTCAGGCATGCAATGAATGTAAGGATACACCAGAAGATACAGTGAGGAACACAATTGAAACATGTTTGCAGGGTAGGGATTTGCGGTCCGCAAATTTTTCATTGCGATTCTAGACTGGGACTTGCGGACCGCAAAATTCTTATTTGTGGCTTGTGGTCTGCACATTTCTCATTATGTCTGTAACTCAGATACCAAAAATATGCCAACTCTCTGATAACAGAAAATTGGTTCTTTTGCGTCCGCAACCAATTTTTTGCGGTCCGCACAAATTGTTTTGCGGCCGCACATGTGAGTCAACAATTCGACAACTGTCTTATCACAGGAAATAGGTTGTTCTACAGTCGCAATGGGATTTCTGCGGTCCGCACAAATATCTTGCGGACGCAGACCCATTCCTTACTAAAGTACCCTAGACTCAACTTCTGCGGACCATACAATTTTTTGTGCGGCCGCAGATTGCAAACAATGACAAACACGCAGTGCGTTTGTCTAGGGCTTGCATTGTTTTGCACAATTTTGACATGGAAACAACATATAAACATGAAAATCTATTGACCCATTCACCCTAGAGCATTTTCCAGGATACCCACTATAGATTTACCCCACATGGTTGTTCAATTAGACTCAATAAACAAATGGTCTAAGTTTTTGCTAATAAGTTAATAATTAAAAGAAATTCACAAGCTTATAAAGCATACGAGATTTGAATGAGTGCAAGAGATGAGTGATCAACTATTACTAGGCGTGTAGGAAGACAATTTAAGATGAAATTTCAAATTTATGCAAGGTGTGAGCTTAGAGAGGAAAAATGGGAACAATGTCCCAACCTCTTTATTTATACTATTCGATGTTTGCCAAGGGAAGGGGAAGTGAGTGAGGCAACAAAATTCCAATTTAGGTCTGCACTCTATTACCTGGGGGCTCAACTGCCCTTTCATTTTGCTGTCTGCATAATTATGCATGCGTCCACAGATTTTATTGCGGAACGCAGAATGTTTGGTGCGGCCGCAGAATGGCCATTTTTCTGACGGACCAACTTCACAGAGTTTTTATTTTCCACCTTTAATTTGTGCGGTCCGCAATGTAATTGTGAGGACGCAGAGCACTTTTAGCTGCAACAACCATAATTGTGTGGTCCGCAATCCTTTCCACTGTTAACCAAATTTATGGGCACAATTCCTGTAAAGCACACTCATCCATGCAACACATTTCAAATCCAGTTGGCACAACAATAACACCTAACTACAAAAGAAGAAAAGAAAAGAAAAAGAAACATGGGTTGCTTCCCAAGAAGCGCCTGATTTAACGTCGCAGCACGACACATATTACCATCATTTGAAATGAATCACCGCCACGACGTGGCCATCACCAACTTTTCCCAAGTAGTGCTTCACACGGTGACCATTGACTCTGAATATCTCATTATTTTGTTCTTCAAGTCAAATGCACCAAAAGGTGTCACACCGATAATTTCAAAGGGACCACTCCATTTAGACTTTAGCTTTCCAGAAAACATCCTCAATCGTCAGTTGAACAACAATACAAGATCACTCACCTTGAACTCTTTATTCCCAATGTATTTGTCATGAAAATAATTCATCTTTTCTTTGTACAAGGATGAACATGCATAAGCATGGTACCAAAACTCATCTAATTCATTCAAATGTGCAACCCTCAAGTTAGCAGTTACATCCCAATCAAGATTCAATTTCTTTAGAGCCAAAATGACTTTCAGCTCAAGTTCCACCGGAAGATGACAAGCTTTACCGAACACCAACTGGTATGGAGACATTCTGATAGGAGTTTTGAAAGTAGTTTGATAAGCCCATAATGCATCATCAAGCTTCTTGGACCAATCCACCAGGTTAGTATTCGATGCTTTGGATAAGATATTCTTTATCTCCCGGTTGAAGACTTCCACTTGACTGCTAGCTTGTGGATGTTAGGGAGTAGTAACTTTATGAGTAAAACCATACTTGCTAAGTAAAGTGTCAAAAGCCTTGTTGCAACAATTCTATCCCCCATTGCTTATGATAGCCCGCGGAGTACCAAACCTTGTAAAAATATTCTTCTTCAAGAACGCCAAAACACTCCTCGCTTCGTTGTTGGGTAAATAAATGGCTTCAACCCATTTAGACACATAATAAACCGCGACCAAGATGTAGGTGTTTCCACAAGAACTCACAAAAGGACCCATGAAGTCAATACCCCACACATCAAAGATATCAATCTCCAAAATATTAGTGAGAGGCATTTCATTCTTCATTGAGATTCCACCGGACCTTTGACATTCATCACATCTTGTCACTAAATTACTTGCATCCTTGTAAAGAGTGGGCCACTAGAAACAACAACTTAGCACTTTGGCCGATGTTCTTGCTCTACCATGGTGAGCACCATATGGAGAAGAATTACAAGACCCAAGAATATCACTTTGCTTTTCTTTCGGTACACATATTCTAATTACCCCATCTGTATAAATTCGGAAAAGGTATGGCTCATCCCAATAATAATCTTAACAATCCCGTTTGAGCTTCTTCCTTTGGTTTGAAGAGAACTCATCCAGGATAATTTCACACACAAGGAAGTTTGCTAGATCCGTTAACCATGGAACCTTTATCATTGAAATAGCTAAGAGTTGCTCATCGGGAAAGGATTCATTGATTTCAAGGCGATCATACGGCCTCCCCTCCTCCTCTAAATGAAACAAGTGGTCCGCCACTTAATTTTCACTCCCTTTTCTATCTTGGATGTCAATATTAAATTCTTACAACAAGAGCAATCATCTCATCAACCGAGCTTTGGAATCTTTCTTGCTTATAAGATAACTAAGTGTCGCATGATCCGTGTGGACAATAACTTTCGCACTCACCAACTACAGGCGGAACTTCTCAATTGCAAACACAATGGCAAGGAGTTCTTTCTCCATAACGGTGTAGTTCACTTGGGCACCATTCATGGTCTTACTAGCATAGTAGAACGGATGAAAAGTCTTGTTGGTGAGTTGTCCTAAAATAACTCCAACCCTTACGTCACTAGCATTGCACATGAGCTCAAAAGGGATACTCCAATTAGGAGCGGTGATAATGGGAGTGGTTGTCAACTTGAACTTTTGCATATCAAATGCTCTAATGCAATCATCATTGAATTGAAACTTAGCATCTTTCTCTAAATGCTTTCACAACGAGTTCACCACTTTAGATAAATCCTTGATGAAGCGCCAGTAAAACCTCGCGTGGCCTAAGAAACTTTGCACGCCTTTCACCGAAGTTGGAGGTGGAAGTTTAGAAATCACCTCAATATTTTCCTTGTCGACTTCAATGCCATTCTTTGAGATCTTATGGCCAAGGATGATCATCAACAGAATCCCCAACCACCGAGAAGTCATCCATGAAAACTTCAAGGTAGTCCTCCACCATGTCCGTGAAGATAGACATTATACACCTTTGAAAAGTCGCCGATGCATTACATAAACCAAATGGCATCCGCTAGAATGCAAAAATACCATAGGGACATGTAAAAGTTATTTTCAATTGATATTCTAGAGCAATAAGGATTTGGTTGTAGCCGAATATCCATCTAGAAAGCAATAGAAAGCACGATCGGCCAACCGATCAAGCATTTGGTCAAGGAAGGGAAGTGGAAAATAATTCTTCATTGTGACTTTGTTTAGCTTGTGATAATCCATACACACTCTCTACACGGTCACCGTTCATGTGGGAATCAACTCATTCTTGTCATTGGTTACCACTATCATGCCCCCTTATTTGGGACACATTGCACCGGAAAAGTCCATGAACTATCGAAATAGGGTAGACAACCCCGACATCCAACCACTTGATAATATCCTTTTTGACCACTTCTTACATAGCCTCATTGAGTCTCATTTGATGTTCAATATATGGTTTGGCATCTTCCTCCAAGTTGATCTTGTGCATGCAAAATGCGGGGCTTATTCCCCGAATATCCTCCAATGTCCATCCTATAGCCTTCTTCCTTTTATGTAGCACTGGCAATGTAGAGTCAACCTGCACGTTAGTCAAACAAGAGGAAAGAATAACCAGTAAATTAGAACAAGGGATAAGAAATTCATACCGAAGATGTGGAGGCAATGGCTTCAACTCCAAGGTTGGAGGCTCTTTAATTGAAGGCTTTGTAGGAGGAGTTTTCCTATATTCAAGATCCAAGGAGAGTTTTCGAGGTACATAGTTGTACGACCCCATTCCTTGCAAAGAGTTCACACATTTCATGAAGCCATCTATCTCGTCATCATCAAAGTTGAGCTAGACGACCTCCAACATATCACCCACAATGATCGTGGCACTTGTATAATCAACAACCACATCGGTCACTAAGTCCACAAAAGAACACACTTCGTTGCTATTTGGTTGCCGTATAGATTTTCACACGTAGAATACCACCCATAGTAAGGAAAGGTCTTCCAAGAATAATCAGCACCTCATAGTCCACTTCACAATCAAGAATGACAAAATCTATCGGAAGAATGAATTTATCAACACAAACCAATACATCTTCAATCACTCCTAACGGTCTCTTCATGGTACGATCAGCCATTTGTAATCTCATAGATGTGGGTCTTAGTTGCCAAATTCCCAAGGTCTTGTAAACCAAATAGGGCATCAAATTGATACTTTCCCCAATATCACAAAGAGTTTTAGCAAACTCGGCACTTTCAATGGTACATAGGATTGTGAAAGCACCGGGATCTTCCAATTTAGAAGCCATTAAATGCATAATTGCACTCACTTGACGAGTGACTTTGATAGTTTCAAAATTTATCCAGCGCTTCTTTGTCACCAAATACTTCATAAACTTTGGATAACTATGCATTTGTTCCAAAGCTTCATCTAATTGCACATTGATCGAGAGACTCTTCATCATGTAAATGAATGTTTTGAATTGATTCTTGCCATTTTGCTTGGCAAGCCTTTGAGGAAATGGAAGAGGAAGCTTAGGTAATGGTGCCTTAGCCTTTTGCACTACCGGTTCTGGTATGTCAATAACATGATCTCTAGACGGGTTCACTTCCTCTTGAGTCTCTTCCACATTGTCATCAATATCAATCCAAACTTCATCATTTGATTACATCACATTGCTCGGGACATTTTCTTCTTGTACCACTTGCTCATCATCCACAAGTTGCCTTTGACTTGAGATGGGTGCATTCCCACCTCTTCCACTTCTTGTAGTAATGGTCATGGCATGCCCCGTATTGTTCCCACCCTTTGGGTTCACCATCGTATCACTTGGTAGTGACCCCTTAGGATGAGAATTTAGAGCTTGAGATATTTTTCCCCCATTTGAACTTCTAAGTTGCGGATCGATGTGTTGTGTGAGGCAAGTTGGGTAGAGAAATCAGCATTCTTTTCCATCATTTGCTTGAACATGTTCTCAATACGCCCCATATGATTGGTTGAAGAACTAGAATCATCGGAAGGATAAGGAGGCATATTGCTCGGTTGTTGATATATTGGGGGACTTTAAAAACCCGACCCGCGGTTGCCTTGATTATTGTTCAATCCACCATGATTGTTACTTCCACAATTACCTTGATTATTTCCATTCCAATTTCCTTGATTGTTGTTGTTATGCCAATTCCCTTGATTGTTTCCACCATTACAATTACCTTGGTTCTTAGAAGTCCAATTGCCTTGATTATTTTCAGGTAGCCATTGTTGCTGATTTGGGCCTTGGAAATTGTTTCGTTGCTCTTGAAAGTTGTTCACATATTGCACCTCCTCTTCTTCTTCATTCTAAGAATCATCTTGATCAAATTCACTATCTTCTTGAACAAATTTTTCGACTCGTTGTTGCACTTGTGGACCCTTAGTTTTTCGTTTGTTCACCATCATGTTTACTCCCTCCATGGAATTGACTTGCCTAGGTTTTTACACTTGTTGAATTTGAGCCTTTACTAGTTGATTCATGGTGATTGTCAATTCAGCTATGACTTGTCCATGGTCAAGCAACTCTTTGTGGAGATGAATCACATTAGAATCACCTTGTGGAACATTAGCCCGAGATTGCCATGCTGATGATGTGTCCACCATTTAATCTAAGATCTCACACGCCTCCGTATAAGGCATAGTCATGAAGTTCCCACAGGCAAGTTGATTCATTACACATTGGTTAGTTGTGTTCATCCCACGATTGAAAGTTTGTTGAATCATGTTCTACGTCATATCATTGTTGGGACATTCTTTAACCATTGTTCTATATCGCTCCCATATCTGGTGTAGTAGTTCATTGGGCTCTAGCTTGAATGCTAGAATCTCATCTCTAAGTGTAGCCATGTGCCCCAGAGAGAAGTACTTAGAAATAAACTTTTCCGCCAATTCATTCCAAGTGTGAATGGAATGGTTCGGCAAATGTCCAACCAATCTAAAGTTTTCCCCCGTAAAGTGAAGGGAAAAACCCACAGCCTCAAAGAATCCCCGAAGACATTTTTTTGTTTACTCCCCCAACACGTGTCCACAAACCCATTCAAATGTTTGTATGCATTTTGACCTGGAGAATTGGTGAGGAAGCCTCATTGCTCTAGCAAAGTGGGTATCACATTGGTTATTTGAAAGTTGCCCTCCTTAATATGGGGAGGGACTATTGCACTTCCATATCCTTCATTATGCAACACCCGGTGTGGAGCCGCTTGTGGTGGAGGTGGGGGTGGAACAGGCACATTGTCATGCGGCACTGGCCCTCTTCTATTGGCTTAAGGTTCAAGAGGAACCTCATCCACTTGATCATTCTTAATGTCCATATCCCCCAAAGTAATATTTTCGAGCTCAATGTTTGCCATGATTGCACCTACAATTTCTCAAACACGATAGTAACACGGAAGGAAAAGAAGATATTCCAAAAATACACTCAAATATATAGCTAACGCTATTTTAAACTCCCCAGCAATGGCGCCAAATATTGACTGCGTCCAAATGCACACCTCTAAACAAGGTATGAAATGGTCGATTGCAATTATAGTAACCCAACAAAGAGTCGGGGTCGAATCCACAAGGAGCTAGATGGGAATTAGGGCTATATATTCAAATGCGTGAAATTGAATTATCTTAATTTTCACTTCCACAAAAATGGTTTTGTTTCTAATTCTAATCTTTACACTAAATTTTGGAGAATACAGAAATAAGACTAGGATGATTGTTTTTGATGTTTTTTAAATTGGTAAAAAGCCTAGGGATATGACCATTACCTAGGTGTTTGCAAAATGTGATAAAACCCTAATGCTTGTTTTGTTGATCAGGGTGTATTATAGCTGTCAACTATCAATTACTCACTCAATAACTCTCGGTTAGAGAATGGTTTTGCCCAATTTGGCTTTCTCAAGACCAAATGGGTATCACAAAATACAGCTGATAAAATCTCAAGTTAGGTTATTACTATCTCTAGGTTGAACCCTATAATTGGGTTAATCAATCTCTCGATTGACCCAATTCCTTGTTAGCCAAGTTTTCCTAAAGTAAGTCTCTCTTTCTCAAGTAGAGACTAAGTCAAATAGGCATGAACTAATGTTTGCAATCATTAATTCCACAAATTAAATCATGAATTAGGCTAAATAATAAACATTCAATCATAAACAAGCACTAATTTAATTACCCATAAGGTGAACACACTAGGGTTGGGTCACAACCCTAGTACAAATCTATCTACTCATAATTGAAATTGAAGAAATAGAAGAAGGACTACAAATTAAACTCATAATGTAAAGTTAAAATGATACAATCTATAGTACAATACAGCCAAGTATAGAAAACTTCCAAAAGAGGCAAAGAAAAATGGCTATAGTACTTGCTGATGTCAAAACTTGATCTAATTTTTAAAACTCGTCTATTTATACAAGGCTAGAAATTTCAAACAAAAATGCCCTTTGGGAGGTTCTGCGGCCGCACAATTCCATATGCGGTCTGCAGAATTCTTCATCTAGCAGGAGTTGGTATTCCACAGTCGCTCAATTTTGAACTGTGGCCGTGAGGCAATATTTCTGCGGTCCGTAGATTTAGCATTGCAGCCGCAAGACCCTCTTTCGTGGACCGCAATTGTATGATAGCGACCGCAAGGCAATCTTCTACGGTCACAAAAATCATATGCGAACCGCAATTCAATAAAGCTCTGGACTTGGCTGTTTTGTCATCTCTCTAATCTTAGTCTTGAGCCCTTCTTTTGCGGCCGCACAATTCATGTACGGTTCGCAATTTGCACAAAAGTCTGCTGGGTTTTCCTTCTTTGGTTGCGGGCACAGATGGAATTTTGCGAACTGTAATTTCTTCTACAGCCACAGGATTTCTTCTGCGGACCGCACATTGTATGCTTTTGTGCCCTTTTGTTGCCTTGTGGTAGGACTACTCCTCTTTGAGACGAATTTCATCTCGGGAGTCCAACTCCCAATATTCTTGCAATGCTGCACATTTCATTAATTTTGGGAACATAATTTGATGCTTTTAGACTAAAACAAAAGCTAAAAGGAGCTAATAAGTAGTTAAAATCCTCACTTATCAACTTTCCCAA
The DNA here is from genome assembly GCF_000715075.1 of Nicotiana tabacum. Classification (NCBI taxonomy): domain Eukaryota; kingdom Viridiplantae; phylum Streptophyta; class Magnoliopsida; order Solanales; family Solanaceae; genus Nicotiana; species Nicotiana tabacum. The sequence goes on from NC_134096.1 coordinate 58,138,478, forward strand.
ACTTAAGTCTTTATTTGTCTTCAAGCAAACAAAATAGTTCCCACCCTACAAGTTAAGGGTCATTTAAGCAAGTCAAAGGTGAGCCTTTCACACATCAGTTGGGACCAACAATCACCCACACCACTTATGTATTATCAATAAGGTGACAAGTTATATATTTATGTACCTATAGTTCTACTGTGACACTTGAGCATCAAGAGTTGACTTTACTCATCAAGGAGGCTCGCTCTCTCTTGTAGGTCATTGTGGACCCCAAACTCCTTCTCCTCTATTCTTTGTTTTCCTAGCTCACTTAATAATTTTATCACTCAATCAAAAGATTTATGAAAGGCTCATTCATCTCTCTCAAGAGAATGTCGCAAGTATGGCTTCAAGTATCATAGGCTTGCCCCTCATATAGATCACTACTAATGTAAGCATACTCGGCTTGTAATCAGGTAGGACTTCGTTTGGGATGTAATGAAGGCTTTTGTGTTAGGGTTGGATACAATATGGTTCAGTGGTTAGCCCTTTCCTTAAGCCCTCCATCTTTTTATTCTCGGCTCACACCTTGCCAATTCCTTGAGGCATTTTATTTTTCTTGGGAGACTAGAGAGACTTAACATCACTCTTTCTTGACCATTACACTCATATTTCTTTATGTTTGGGCTCATTGCCATTCTTTGAACCCCTTCAACTATTCTACCAATTCATTTTTTTTGCAATTTGCTTTTTGTTCTTTTCTTTTCTTTGCCTTTTCTTCTCATCATTTTTTTGTGTGTCTTGATACCCTTTTTCAATTTCCTCTTCTCTCCCCCGAACTTATATTTTTAGCCATTTGTTTCCCATGAGAGTGAAGGAAAGCTCAGGTTCCAAGAGAGGGTCACCATAGAACGGGTAAAGGCTTGTAACATGATTTTCAAATGAGAAAGGCTAAAGGCTTAAAGAGGTTGACTATGGATGATATCATTGGTAGGTAACAAAGAACTCAAACGGGCTAAGGAAAGCCTACAATCACTTCTCAAGTCAAGCAAAACTTAAGATTTCGTCTTGAAACACATTCGGGGCAAGTTCTAGACCTTCACACGGATACTTGGACTAACAATAAAGTATCTCACCCCTCACACAACTGGATTGTTAAAGAGGAAAGAGTCGAGGGCCCATAACGACCACATTTAAGATTAAAAATCACTATGATTCGATTAAACCACTCGATGGTTACCTAAGTCAACACAAGAGTCACAAAGTTACTAACTAGAGCTATTTCTTTCAAAAACCTTATTTCTAACCATAGGCACATAGGTAAGTGTGCTGGTACCAAGTGAAGCATGATTGACTCTTCCAGCATGACTTAATTAGGTTTTTTTTATTCGTCACTACTACTATTATTACCTAAATATAAAAGGAGACTCGGTCCCTTAAGAAGGTTTTCACGCCATCCATCGTTGGGAAGAGTCACCCAGTTCACACAAAACAATACCTTTGAAAAGAACCATGGCATTAAGAAAACCAAAGGCTTATTATCTACTAAAACATAAAAAGAAGCTACTAAATCAGGAAGAAGCTATTAATTCAAAAAGAACCTACTCACTTAAACACTAACTAATAAGAAAACAAATATAAAGAAGCTACAAAGAAAAAACTATTAAAAGCCTAACGAATATACATAATGGGGGAGAAGGAGATGATATATACATAATGAGAGAAGAAAAGAGAATATATACAGAATAAGGAAAGAGAAGAAAAATATTGTCCTTGGACATCTCTGTGTCCCCAACAATATCAACCCCCTCAGTCTCTTCCAACTGGATCTCACCTTCCTCAACTCTGTGAGTGACTGGGTTGGTGAACATTTGACGCACTTCCTCGGCAGTGTCGACAGTAGAGTCTGGCTCCTCAGACTGGCCAGCTGGTTCCACCGGTGCCGTTGGTGTTGTAGGATCTAGGCCTGGGTGGTCTGGGTCAATCATCATGTCGAATGGAATATCTCCGACTGCAACAAGCATGGTCATCTATCTCCGGAGCTTGTCCACTGATTTCTTGGAGCTTGGGACTTTCTCATCTTCTTTACTTCGTTGCCCAGCTCTTCGATCACTGACTTATGCTACACTAATGTAGCCATGATTGTGTTCTGGTTCTCTAGGAGCTTCTTTAGAGTTTCTTCCACTGATTAGGGCATTTAACTGCCAAAATAGAAGACTACGCTACAACAGTACTGGATAAGTCATACAACTTTGCAGTGGTTGTCTGCATCCAGTTGTTGAGTCTCACCAATGTCTGGGAGACTCGCATCGTAGAAAGTGGACCGGTAGGCATGGGCACCGGCTTCAAAGCCGGGGTGGAAACTATGGCAGGAACTGCTGTGGGAACTGAGGATGGTGGTGGAGGCATGGATACAATACTAGATGAAGGCTCGGTCAAAGTGGATGGAATATCAACTACCTCTGTAACTACCACCGATAACTCATCAGACTGGCTTGTGGTGGTAGACGGCTAACCCTTTTTCTTAGAGTTGTGTACATCCATCAGTGAGTACCATGAGAAGGGCTTCTTCGGCCGCACCTTTGTGTCAAAATCCCTCGATTGTACCCTCACATCCCCTAACTTCTTGGAGGCCTGGGACTTTCTCATCTTCCTTACTTCGTTGCCCAGCTCTTCGATCACTGACCCATACTGCACCAATGTAGCCATGATTGTGTTCTGGTTCTCTAGAAGCTTCTTTAGAGTTTCTTCCACTAATTGGGGCATCTGAGGTGCCAGAATAAAAGACTGTGCAGCAAAAGTACTGGATAAGTCAGACAACTTTGTAGTGGCTGTTTGCATCTAGTTGTTGAGGCTCACCAATGTCTGGGAGACTCGCAGTACAGAAAGTGGAGAGGTAGACATGGGCACCGGCTTCAAAGCCGAGGTGGAAACTATGGCAAAAAGTGATGTGGGAACTGAGGATGGTAGTGGAGGCATGGCTACATCACTAATGAAGGCTTGGCTGAAGTGGGTGGAATATCAACTGCCTCTGCAACTACCACCGACATCTCATCAGACTCGCATGTGGTGGTAGACGGCTGACCCTTTTTCTTCGGGTTGTGTGCATCCATTAGTGAGTAGCATGAGAAGGGATTCTTTGGCCACACCTTTGTGTCAAAATCCATCGGCTCTACCCTCTCATCCATGAGATACTCTATAATGGTGTTGGGATACTGGTAGGATGTGTCAGCTTGCCGAGCAACCACAGAGATATTGGCTGACATCACGCCACCCACATTGATAGGGTACCAGACCATGGTGGAAGCAACTAGAACAGCTCAAGGGGACCGAAGATATGTCTGGTTCTGGCACGGGTCTAGTCTGCTGCATAAAAAGGTTCGCCACCCCTTTGCCTCAAAACCCAGCGTACTCCTGTTAATGGAAACCCATGATTTGATCCATGGTGATGGTGGCCCAGGAGCTGCTAGAATCTCTGCTAGCCAAGGACGAGCTACATCCCCAAGTGCACATTTCTCTAAGTACTCTGTGGGCTCGACATCATCAAACCCCAAGTAAGTGTTTAATGTGTGCTGATCAAATCGCACCTTGAGGTTCCTCACTTTAGTTACCTTTGTCCCTTTCTTGATATGCGCCACATTGGTGTAGAATTCCAGGACAATGTACTCTGCATCCACCACGCTCTGGGTAAACCACATCCACCATTTGCGTTCCCAAAATTGCCTCAAAACTGCAGGGTTATACTTTTCTAAATCTTTTAACTGAATTTGCTGCTCAAGAGTGAGTGAACTCACTGGCCACCAATCATGGAAATTGGAGAAAGAAGCAAAACTGACAAACCGGTCCTCCTACACCTATTTCTTATTTGACTGCGATTGACCGACAACTGTAGAATCTCCCCCTTTGCCATCATCGGGGATGTCCTGAACTGATGTCTCTAGCCTGGAGGACAGGTGTAGTAGAAGGCTCGGAAGCCTGACTGGTACTCTTTGAACCCTCGAAAGTGTTGTGTGATGTGGATGACTCGTCCCTGAGTGGATACCTCTCTGGAAGCCTTGACTGGACAGTCGGCTACTCATGTACAGAGGATGAGTTGCCCTCTGATGCTTCCCTTGATGGGGCATAAGAACTGGTCTCGGAAAGGTCTACACCTCTCCCTATGCCAGCTACTATTTTCTTTTTGATTTCATGTTGTTGGGCACTAGGTAAGGGTCTCTTTCCTCGTCCCCGAGAAGAGTCACCCTTTACTTTCGAAGTGTCGCCTCTGCCTCGAGATTGAACCATTTTCTGTACCAAGCAAAGGCGATTGTTAGATGTAATTCAAGTTCATACATGCAATGAATGTAAGGATACACCAGAAGATACAGTGAGGAACACAGTTGAAACATGTTTGCAGGGTAGGGAATTGCGGTCCGCACATTTTTCATTGCGATTGTAGAATGGGACTTGCGGACCGCACAATTCTCATTTATGGCCACATAATTGGATTGTGGTCTGCACATTTCTCATTGCGTCCGTAACTCAGATACCACAAATATGCCAACTCTCCGATAACAACAAATTGGCTCTTTTGTGGCTGCAACCTATTTTTTGCGGTCTGCACAAATTGTTTTACGGCCGCACATGTGAGTCAATAATCTTACAACTCTCTGATCACATGAAATAGGTTGTTCTACAGTTGCAATGGGATTTCTACGATCCGCACAAATATTTTGCGGACGTAGACCCATTCCTTACTAAAGTACCCTAGACTTAACTTCTGCGGACCATACAATTTCTTGTGCGGCCACAGATTCCAAACAATGACGAACACACAGTGCGTTTTTCTAGGGCTTGCAAGTTTTGCACAATTTGGACTTGAAAACAACATATAAGCACGAAAATCTATTAACCCATTCACCCTAGAGCATTTTCCAGGTTACCCACTACAGATTTACCCCACATGGTTGTTCAATTAGACTCAACAGAAAAATGGTCTAAGTTTTTACTAAAAATCTAAAAATTAAAAGAAATTCACAAGATTATAAAGCATACCAGATATGAATGAGTGCAAGAGATGAGTGATCATCAGTTTCTAGGCGTGTATGTAGGCAATTTAAGATGAAATTTCAAATTTGTGCAAGGTGTGCGCTAAGAGAGTAAAAAGGGGAACAATGCCCCAACCTTTATATTTATACTGTTCGATATTTGCCAAGGGTAGGGGAAGTGAGTGAGGCAACAAAATTTCAATTGCGGTCCACATCCTGTTACCTGGGGGCTCAGTTTCCCTTTCATTTTGCTGTGTACATAATTGTGCATGCGGCCGCAGATTTTGTTGCGGAACGCAAAATGTTTGGTGCGGCCGCAGAATGGCCATTTTTCTGACGGACCAACCTCACAGAGTTTTTATTTTCCACCTTCAATTTGTACGGTCCGTAATGTAATTGTGCGGCCGTAAAGAACCTTTTGCTGCAACAACCATAATTGTGCGGTTCGCAATCCTTTCCATTGTTAACCAAATTTCTGGGCACAATTCCTGTAAAGCACACTCATCCTTGCAATACATTTCAAATCCAGTTAGCACAAAAATAACACCCAACTACAAAAGAAGAAAAGAAAAAAAAAAAGAAACATGGGTTGCTTCCCAAGAAGTGTCTGATTTAACGTCGCGGCACGACATATATTACCATCATTTGAAATGAATCATCTCAATGACATGGCCATCTCCAACTTTTCCCAAGTAGTGCTTCACCTGGTGACCATTGACTCTGAATACCTCATTGTTTTTGTTCTTCAAGTCAAATGCTCCAAATGGTGTCACAACCACACCCAGGAAACATCCTCAATCGTGAGTTGAACAACAATACAAGATAACTCACCTTGAACTCTTTGTTCCCAATGTATTTGTCATGAAGATAATTCATCTTTTCTTTGTACAAGGATGAATATGCATAAGCATGGTACCAGAACTCATCCAATTCATTTAAATGTGCAACCCTCAAGTTAGCGGTTACATCCAATCAAGATTCAACTTCTTTAGAGCCAACATGGCTTTGTGCTCAAATTCAAACGGAAGATAACAAGCTTTGCCAAACACCAACTGGTATGGAGACATTCCGATAGGAGTTTTGAAAGCAGTATGATAAGCCCATAATGCATCATCAAGATTCTTGGACCAATCCGTTCGGTTATTGTTCACTGCTTTGGACAAGATATTCTTTAGCTCCCGGTTGGAGATTTCCACTTGACCGCTAGCTTATGGATGATAGGGAGTAGTAACTTTATGAGTAAAACCGTACTTTCTAAGTAAAGTGTGAAAAGCCTTGTTGCAAAAATGCGACCCCCAATTGCTTATGATAGCCCGCGGAGTATCAAACCGTATGAAAATATTCTTCTTCAAGACGCCACCACACTCCTCGCTTAGTTGTTGGGTAAGGGAATGGCTTCAACCCATTTAGACACATAGTCAACCGCGACCAAGATGTAGGTGTTTCCACAAGAACTCACAAAAGGACCCATGAAGTCAATACCCCACACATCAAAGATATCAATCTCCAAAATAGTAGTGAGAAGCATTTCATTCTTCATTGAGATTCCACCGGCCCTTTGACATTCATCACATCTTGTCACTAAATCACTTGCATCCTTGTAAAGAGTGGGCCACTAGAAACAACAACTTAACACTTTGGCCATTGTTCTTGCTCTACCATGGTGACTACCATATGGAGAAGAATTACAAGCCCCAAGAATATCACTTTGCCTTTCTTCCGGTACACATATTCTAATTACCCCATCTGTACAAATCCGGAAAAGGTATGGCTCATCCCAATAATAATCTTAACAATCCCGTTTGAGCTTCTTCCTTTGGTTTGAAGAGAACTCATCCGGGATAATTCCACACACAAGGATATTTGCTAGATCCGTGAACCATGGCACCTCCATCATTGAAATAGCCAAGAGTTTCTCATAGGGGAAGGAGTCATTTATTTCAAGGACATCATGCGACATCCCCTCCTCCTCCAAACGAGACAAGTGGTCCGCCACTTAATATTTACTCCCTTTTCTATCTTGGATGTCAATATGAAACTCTTGCAACAAAAGCACCCATCTCATCAACCGAGCTTTGGAATCTTTCTTTCTCATAAGATAACTAAGTGTCACATGATCCTTGTGGACAATAACTTTCGCACCCATCAAATACAGGCGGAACTTCTCAATTGCAAGCACAATGGCAAGGAGTTCTTTCTCTGTAACGGTGTAGTTGAGTTGGGCACCATTCATGGTCTTACTAGCATAGTAGAGCGGATGAAAAATCTTATTGATGTGTTGTCCGAAAATAGCTCCAACCCCTACGTCACTAGCATCGCACATGAGCTCAAAAGGGATACTCCAATTAGGAGCGGTGATAATGGGAGTGGTTATTAACTTGAACTTTAACAATTCAAACGCTCTTATGCAATCATCATTGAAGTGAAACTTAGCATCTTTCTCTAAATGCTTGCACAACAAGTTCACCACTTTAGATAAATCCTTGATGAAGCGCCGGTAAAACCCCGCGTGGCCTAAGAAACATTGGACGCTTTTCACCGAAGTTGGAGGTGGAAGTTTAGAAATCACCTCAATATTTTCCTTGTCGACTTCAATGCCATTCTTTGAGATCTTGTGGCCAAGGACGATCATCAACTGAATCCCCAACCACCGAGAAGTCATCCATGAATATATCTATCATACACCTTTGAAAAGTCGCTGAGGCATTACATAAACCAAATGGCATCCGGTTGAATGCGAAAGTAGCATAGCGACATGTAAAAGTTATTTTCTATTAATATTCTGGAGCAATAAGGATTTGGTTGTAGCCGAATATCCATCTATAAAGCAATAGAAAGTACGACCGGCCAACCGATCAAGCATTTGGTCAAGGAAGGGAAGTGGAAAAGATCCTTCCTTGTGACTTTTTTTAGCTTGCGATAGTCCATACACACTCTCCACCCGATCACCGTTCTTATGGGAATCAACTCATTCTTGTCATTGGTGGCCACCGTCATTCCCCCCTTCTTTAGGACATATTGCACTAGAGAAGTCCACGAATTATCGGAAATGAGGTAGATAACCCCGATATTTAACCACTTGATAATCTCCTTTTTGACCACTTCTTGCATAGCCTCATTGAGTCTCCTTTGATGTTCAATAGATGGTTTGGCGTCTTCCTCCAAGTTGATCTTGTGCATGCAAAATGCGGGGCTTATTCCCCAAATATCCGCCAATGTCCATCCAATAGCCTTATTCCTTTTATGTATCTCCGCCAATATAGAGTCAATATGCATGTTAGTCAAAGAATAAGAAAGAATAAGCAGTAAAGAAGAACAAGGGCCAAGAAATTCATACTGAATATGTGGAGGCAATGGCTTCAACTCCAAGGTTGGAGGCTCTTCAATTGAAGGCTTTGTAGGAGGAGTTTTCCTATTTCCAAGATCCAAGGAGAGTTTTCGGGGTGCATAGTTGTACGCCCCCATTCCTTGCAAGTAGTTTACACATTCCATGAAGCCATCCATCTCATCATCATCAAAGTTGAGCAAGACGACCTCTAACATATCACCCACATTGATCGTGGCACTTGTATCATCAACAATCACATTGGTCACCAAGTCCACAAAAGAACACGCTTCATTGCTATTTGGTTGCCGTATAGATTTACACACGTGGAATACCACCTTTTCATCACCCACCTGAAGGTGAGTTCTCCGACTTCCACATCAACAAGAGCCTTTCTCGTAGCAAGGAAAGGTCTTCCAAGAATAATCAGTACCTCGTAGTCCACTTCACAATCAAGAATGACAAAATATGTCGGAAGAATGAATTTATCAACACGAACCAATACATCTTCAATCACTCCCAACGGTCTCTTCATGGTATGATCGGACATTTGTAATATCATAGATGTGGGTCTTGGTTGCCCAATTACCAAGGTCTTGTAAACCGAATAGGGAATCAAATTGATACTTGCCACAAGATCACAAAGATCTTTAGCAAACTCGGCACTTCCATTGGTACATAGGATTGTGAAAGCACCGGGATCTTCCAATTTAGGAGCCAATGAATGCACAATTGCACTCACTTGATGAGTGACTTTGATAGTTTCAAAATTCACCGAGCACTTCTTTGTCACCAAATCCTTCATAAACTTTGCATAACCGGGCATTTGTTCCAAAGCTTCAACTAATGTCACATTGATCAAGAGACTCTTCATCATGTCAATGAAATTTTTAAATTGATTCTTGCCATTTTTCTTGGCAAGACTTTAAGGATATGGAGGAAGAGGCTTAGGCAATGGTTCATTAGCCTTTTGTACTACCGGTTCTGGTATGTCATTAACGTGATCCCTAGACGGGTTCACTTCCTCTTAAGTCTCTTCCACATTGTCATCAATATCAATCTGAACTTCATCATTTGATTGCATCACATTGCTCGGTAGTGACCATCACATTGTAGTAATGGTCATGGCATGCCCCGTATTGTTCCCACTTTTTGGGTTCACCATCGTATCACTTGGTAGTGACCCCTTAGGATGAGAATTTAGAGCTTGAGAGATTTGCCCCATTTGAACTTCTAAGTTGTGGATCGATGTGTTGTGTGAGGCAAGTTGGGAAGCGGAATCGGCATTCTTTTCCATCATTTTCTTGAACATGTTATCAATACGCCCCATATCATTGGTTGAAGAACTAGGACCATCAGAAGGATAAGGAGGTGGATTGCTCGGTTGTTAATACATCCGGGGCCTTTGAAAACCCGACCTCCGGCTGCCTTGATTATTGTTCCATCCACTTTGATTATTACTTCCACAATTACCTTTATGATTTCCATTCCAATTTCCTTGATTGTTGTTATGCCAATTCCCTTGATTGTTTCCACCACTCCAATTTCCTTGGTTATTAGAATTCCAATTGCCTTGATTGTTTTTAGGTAGCCATTGTTGTTGATTTGGGCCTTGGAAATTATTTCGTTGCCCTCGAAAGTTGTTCACATATTGCACTTCCTCTTCTTCGTCATGGTAAGAATCATCTCGATCAAACCCATTATCTTCTTGCACAAAATTGTCCACTCGTTGTTGTACTTATGGACCCTTGGTTTTTCGTTTGTTCACCATCATGTTTACTCTCTCCATGGCATTGACTTGCCTAGGATTTTGCACTTGTTGAAGTTGAGCCTTTTCTATTTGATTCATGGTGGTAGTCAATTCGTCTATGACTTGACCATGGTCATGAAACACTTTCTGGAGGTGAATCACATTAGGATCACCTTTAGGAACATTAGCCCGAGATTTCCATGATGATGATGTGTCCGCCATTTCATCTAAGATCTCACACGCCTCCGCATAAGGCGTAGTCATGAAGTTCCCACCGGCAAGTTGATTCACTACATATTGTTTAGTTGTGTTGATCCCATGATAATAAGTTTGTTGAATCATGTTCTCCGTCATATCGTTGTTGGGACAATCTTTAACCATTGTTCTATATCGCTCCCATATCTCGTGTAGTGGTTTACTGGGCTCTTGCTTGAATGCTAGAATCTCATTTCTAAGTGTAGCCATGTGCCCCGGAGAGTACATAGAAATAAACTTTTCCGCCAATTCATCCCAAGTGTGAATGGAATGGTTCGGCAAATGTTCCAACCAATCTAAAGCTTTCCCACGTAAAGTGAAGGGAAAAATCCTTAGCCTCAAAGCATCCTCGGAGACATTTGTTTTTTTACTCCCCCAACATGTGAAAGACTTAGCCTCAAATCATCCTCGGAGACATTTGTTTGTTTACTCCCCAACACGTGTCCACAAACCCCTTCAAATATTTGTATGCATTTTGACCTGGAGCACTGGTGAAGCAGCCTCATTTCTCTAGCAAAGTGGGCATCACATTGGTTATTTGAAAGTTTCCCTACCTAATATGGGGAGGGACTATTGCACTTGCATATCCTTCATTAGGCAACACCCGGTGTGGAGCCGCTCGTGGTGGAGGTGGGGGTGGAACATGCACATTGTCATGCGACACTCGCCCTCTTCTATTGGCTTAATGTTCAAGAGGAACCTCATCCACTTGATCATCCTCAATGTTCACATCCCTAAAGCAATATTTTCGAGCTCAGTTTTTGCCATGATTGCACCTACAATTTCTCAAACACTTAAGTAACACGGAAGGAAAAGAAGATATTCCAAAAACACACCCAAATATATAGCTAATACCATTTTTAACTCCCCAACAATGGCGCCAAAAATTGATCGCGTCCAAATGTACACCTCTAAACAAGGTATAAAATGGTCAATTGCCATTATAGTAACCCACCAAACAGTCGAGGTCGAATCCACATGGAGCTAGATGGGAATTAGGGGTATATATTCGAATGCGTGAAATTGAATTATCTGAATTTGCACTTCCACAAAAAAGGTTTTGTTTCTAATTCTAATCTTTACACTAAATTTTGGAGAATACAGAAATAAGACTAGGATGATTGTTTTTGATGTTTTTCAAATTGGTAAAAAGCCTAGGGATGTGACCATTACCTAGGTGTTTGCCTAATGTGATAAAACCCTAATGCTTGTTTTGTTGATCAGGGTGTATTATAGCTGTCAACTCTCAATTACCTACTCAATACCTCTCGGATAGAGAATGGTTTTGTCCAATATGGCTTTCTCAAGACCAAATGGGTGTCACACAATACAGTTGATAAAAGATCAAGTTAGGTTATTACTATTTCTAGGTTGAACCCTTTAATTGGGTTAATCAATCTCTCGATTGACCCAATTCCTTGTTTGCCAAGTTTTCCTAAAGTAAGTCTCTATTTTTCAAGTAGAGACTAAGTCAAATAGGCATGAACTAATATTTGCAACCATTAATTCCACAAATTAAATTATGAACTAGGCTAAATAATAAATACTAAATCATAAATCAGCACTAATTTAATTACCCATAAGGTGAACACACTAGGGTTGGGTCACAACCCTAGTAAAAATCTAGCTACTCATGCTTGAAATTGAAGAAAGAGATGAAGGAATACTAATTAAACTCATAATGTAAAGTTAAAATGATAAAATCTATAGTAAAATACACCCAAGTATAGAAAACTTCCAAAAGAGGCAAAGAAAAAAGGCTATATTACTTCCTGATGTCAAAACCTGAACTAATTTTGTAAAACTCGTCTATTTATACAAGGTTAATTTTGAACAAAAATTCCCTTCGGGAGGTTCTGTGGCCGCACAATTCCATGTGCCGTCCGCAGAATTCTTCATCTAGCAGGAGACGGTATTCTGCGGCCGCTCAATTTTGAACGGTGGTCCGTAAATTTAGCACTGCGGTCGCAAGACCCTCTTTCGCGGTCCGCAATAGTATGATAGAGGCCGCAAGATAATCTTCTGTGGTCGCAGAAATCTTATGCGGACCGCAATTCAATGAAGCTCTAGACATGGCTGTTTTGTCATCTCTCTAATCTTGGTCTTGGGCCCTTCTTTTGCAGCTGCACAATTCATGTGCGGTTTGCAATTTGCACTAAATTCTGCTGGGTTTTCTTTATTTGGTTGCGGTCACAGATGGAATTCTGTGGACTGCAATTTCTTCTACGGCTGCAGGATTTCTTCTGCGGACCGCACTTTGTATGCTTTTGTGTCCTTTCATTGCCTTGTGCGCGGACTACTCCTCTTTGAGTCGGATTTTATCTCGGGAGTCCAACTTCTAATATTCCTGTAATTTTGCACATTTCATTAGTTTTGGGAGCACAATTCGATGCTTTTAGACTAAAACAAAAGATAAAATGAGCTAATAAGTAGTGAAAATTCCCACTTATCAATCTCTTCACCTAAGGTGTTCCTTCATGAGCCACTTGCAATGTGTCCCAAATTTTCTTAGCAGTGGTACAACTTTGGATTCTGCTGTACTCATCTGGACAAAGTAAACAAACAAGCCATTTCTTTGCTTTAGCATTCTTCTCCTATTTCTTCAAGTCCTCAGCAATGCAATCCGCTCTTGTGTTTGGCACGTTTACTCCTTCGGCATTTATCTTCAAGGTAGCCAATGGACCATTGGTGACAATATCCCATAGCTCATAGTCCTCTCCTATAATGTGATCTCTGATATTATTTTTTCACCAAGAGTAGTACTGGCCATTAAAGAGTGGTGGCCTAGCAATGGATTGCCCTTCCTAGTTTTCAGGCGATGCACTCATCTTGATCTTCTCCTAAGGTGTTAGCCTCTTTAAGGATAATCTAGCTCCAATACCAATTGATATTTTCTACTTCAATTCCACATGGGGGGGGATTTGTGTGGTGTCTAATTTTTGCGTGCACTGATTATAGAAAGACTCGGTTCTTCTATGTGTTCCTTATACTACAATTGCGAAAATAGTAAATGCAAAAAGTAAAGAACACAAGTATTTTTATGTGAAAAAACACTGTGCTCAAAAGGTGAAAAACACCATGACCTACTACTCAGCAGGATATTCCCCAACACTCCACTAAATCACTGAGCCAAAATAACATTTACAAAACTCTTTGCAAACCTTTGGATTACCTCTAATCCCGTTGTAACAACCAGCCTCTGACTGTTGGGACAACTTCAAGATAAATCTAACTTGAATACTTAGAGTACCTAATATAATTGCCTCTAGATAAAGCTAAAAGGTATAATTTGAAAAGCCCTACTACAATTGAACTAGAGAAAAAGACAGACACTCGGAACTGGTTCTTCTATCTGGTTCATGTAGCTTCAGATTCGCACACTTGAATCACATAAGAATTGTTTTCAAAATGCATTGCTATTTTGCTCGCAACTCACGTTTAACTTCAGCATTTTTTGCGTACCTATAGAATGACAACATCCTACAATATATAGAGTTAGTAAAATAAGAAATAACTAGAGTTCTAATGCTACTCTTCCTTGGTGGAAGAGTTCTAGTTATCTTCAACTTCTAACTCCACCCTTATCTTGGATAAAGTTCTCATCGAGTAAGGAGTCCTTCTCCTTATCATTTATACAACCTTTTCAATCAGGAGATATCAGATATAACAACTTAAGATTATCTCCTTCACGTGCATCCCTTATGCTCGAATCTGCCCGTCTCTGTGTACACTGTGTATGGACCTGGTTCATCCTTGAGTTCATTTGTCAATCATCAAAACAAACATCACTTGGGCCAATAGGATGAAATGTTGTACTCAACCCAACCTGCATGACCAACTCACGATGTACGGCCCTCCAGAAGTCTGCGTACCTCGATAAGAAATGATAGACACTAGCACACCGTGAAGACGGACGATCTCGCCGATGTAGATCTCAACTAACCGCTCTGAAGAATAGGTAAATGCCACTGGAATAAAATGTGCATATTTGGTCAGCCTGTCCACAATGACCCATACCACGTCGAACTTCTTCTGAGCTCATGGGATTCCACCAACAAAATTCATAGTGATACGCTACCACTTTCACTTAGGAATCTTTAACCTCTGAAGCAAACCACTAGGCCTCTGATGCTCGTACTTTACTTGCTTACAATTTAGACACCGAGATACATATACAACTATATCCTTCTTCATCCTCCTCCACCTCTAATGCTGCTGCAAGTCTTGATACATCTTGGTGGCACACGGATGAATAGAATACCGGGAATTGTGGGCCTCCTCAAGAATCAACTCACAAAGTCCATCTACATTAGGTATATAAATACGACTCTACATCCTCAGAACCCCATCATCTCCAATAGTAACATGCTTGGCCCCACCGTGCCGCACTGTGTCCTTAAGGAAAAGCAAATGGGGATCATTATACTTGCGCTCTCGGATGCACTCATACAAGGAAGACCAAGCGACTGCGCAAGCTAAAACACGATTGGGCTCTGAAAGATCTAACCTCATGATTGATTGACCAAAGTCTGAACATCTGTTGCAAGCAGCCTCTCACCAACTGGGATATATGCAAGGCTACCCATACTCTCTACCTTTCTACTCAAGGCATCAGCCACCATGTTGGCCTTCCCGGGATGATACAAAATGGTGATATCATAGTCTTTTAACATCTCCAACCACCTCCTCTGCCTCAAATTGATATCCTTTTGTTTGAACAAAAACTGAAGACTCTGATGGTCCGTGAATACCTCACATGACACATCATAAAGATAGTGCTTCCAAATCTTTAGTGCATGAACAGTGGTTGCCAATGCTAAGTCATGAACATAGTAATTCTTCTCATGAATCTTCAACTTCCGCGACGTGTATGCAATTACACTGCCCTCCTGCATCAATATTGTACCAAGCCCAATACGAGATGCATCACAATAAATCATGTAGGATTCTGAACCTATGGGCAACACCAACACTAGCGTCGTAGTCAAAGCAGTATTGAGCTTCTGAAAGCTCAACTCACACTCGTCTGACCATCTAAATAGGGCACCTTTCAGGGTCAATCTAGTCAATGGGGCTGCTATGAATAAAAAACCCTCCACAAACCGGTGATAATAACCCGCCAAACCTAGGGAACTCCGGATCTCTGTAGCTAAAGTAGGTCTAGGCCAGTTCTAAACTGCCTTAATCTTCTTAGGATCCACCTTTATGATCTATACTGATACAACATGCCCCAAGAAGGCGACTGAGTCTAACCAAAACTCACACTTAGAAAACTTGGCATATAACTGGCTATCTCTTAGAGTCTAAAGTACAATTCGAGGATGATGTTCATGCTCCTCTCGACTGCGGGAGTAGATCAAGATATCATCAATGAACAATATCACAAAAGAATCCAAATAGGGCTTGAACACCCGGTTCATCAAATCCATAAATGTTGCTGGGGCATTTGTCAGCCCAAATGACATCACTAGGAACTCATAATGCCCATACCAAGTTCGAAAATCCGTCTTAGGGATATCGGATTCCCTAATCTAGCCAGACCGCAAATCAATCTTCGAAAATACTTTGGCACCCTGAAGCTGATCAAATAAGTTATCAATCCTCGGTAATGGATACTTGTTCTTGATAGTGACCTTATTCAACTGCTGATTGTCTATACACATCATCGACCCATCTTTCTTATTCACGAACAATACAGGCGTACCCCAGGGCAAGATACTAGATCTAATGAAGCCCTTATCAAGTAAATCTTACAATTGCTCCTTCAATTCCTTCAACTCCGGCGGGGCCATACAGAATGGCAGAAAAGAAATGAGCTGAGTGTCCGGAGCCAAATCAATACAGAAATGGGTGGCATCCCCAATAGATCTACAGGAAACACCTCTGGAAACTCACAAACAACTGGTACTGAATCCATGGAGGGAACTTCCTCAGTAGAATCACGAACATAGGCCTAATAAGCTAGACATCCCTTCTTGACAATATGTCGAGCATTCACATAATAAATAACTCTACTGGTAGAGTGCCAGGAGTCCCTCTCCACTCTAATTGAGGCAACCCCGGCATGGCTAAGGTCACCATCTTGGCTTGAGAGTCTAATAAAGCATGATAAGATAACAACCAATCCATACCCAAGATAACATCAAAGACCACAAAATCAAGAAGTAGAAGATCTATGCTAGTCTCAAAACTACCAGTAGAAACCACACACTAGCGATAAACATGATCTACAATAATAGAATCTCCCACAGGTATGGAAACATACACAGGAGCACTCAAAGAATAACGATGCACAACCAGAAATAAAGCAATATAAGATGACACATAGGAACAAGTAGATCTCAGATCAAATAAAAATGAGGCATCTCTATGGAAAACTGGATCAATACTTGTTATAACGATGCCAGATGGCTCGGCCTCAAACCTGGCTGGGAAAGCATCACATCGGGGTTGGCCTCCACCACTCTAAACCACGTCTCTTAGATAGCCTCTAGTTGGCTAGCCTCCATCTCTAACAGCCTGACCTCTACCTCTGGCTGCTGATCCCTACCTCTAGCTAGCTACGCGGGCGATGTGGCAACTAGTGCCGGTATGATGGCACGAAAACCCTGCTGAGATTTGCTGCTCTCCAATCTATGGAAATACCTCTCGATGTGATCTATGCCCCCACACTCAAAGCAACCCCTTAACTGCTGAAGCTGCTGAAATGAGGACTGACCCTGACTATCCGAATAGCCGTTGTAGTAACTCTAAAGTGGTGGTGCACTGATAGGAGTTAAATGTGCACTTAATGCTGATTGCTTAGGACAAGACCCGTAAGAACCACGACCGCCCGATTACCATGGGATACTTGAAGAGTTGATTGAAATGGCCTATGAGGATGGCCTCTACCAAAAACATCCCTGCCTCTTATCTGAATCCATCCCCCTTTCCGAAGAAAAAACCAACTTGATCCGTCTAGCATTATCCACAACCGTCTGGAAAGAAATGTCACTCCCAGTCTCTTTGGCCATTTGAAGACTGATAGTGTAAGTGAGCCCGTCAACAAATCTCTTCATTCTCTCCCTATCAGTAGGAATCAAGATGGTGGCGTGGCAAGCTAGGTCCACAAATCGAGTCTCATACTGGGTGACAGTCATACTACCCTACTAAAGAAGCACGAACAACCTGCGGTACTCCTCTCTCAGAGTGACAACAATGAACTTCTCTAGAAATAGTTGTGAGAACTGATCCCAGATAAGTGCAGGTGACCCAGCTGGTCTAGACAATATATAATCTCTCCACCATCAGCGGGAAGAACCAGTCACCTAAAATGTGGAAAACATTGACCTCGTTGGTCTCAACTATACCCATGTTCATCAGCACCTCGTGATAACGGTCCAGAAAATAGTGTGGGTCCTCAGAAGGTGCGCCACTGAAGTGAATTATAAAGAGCTCGGTAAACTTATCCACCCTCAACATAGCCTCAGAAGACAAATGAGCCGATCACCGGCCTGTACCGCAACAACAGGCTGGACCACCCCAACTGGTTGGGCTGCTAGAGTCTGATACTAGGGAGCCACCTGCTCCGAGGTTTGAGTAGCGGGAGTCTATACCCCTCCCCTAGCTCGAGAGATGGTTGTTTCCACCGAGAATGTGCCGGTCTGGGCCATACTCTCCATAAGGCCCACCAAATGGACTAGGGCATCCTGAAGCACTGGAGTGGCTATGAATCCTTCCAGGACTTGAGCTGGTCCGATGTGTACAGTCGGAGCTGGGCTTCCTCGTTAAACTCTATATGAGGCTACACTGCGGGTGCTGTTGCTCGAGATATAGGTTGAGCTCTTCCTCTGCCTCTGCCTCTGGCGCGACCTCAACCTCTGCCTCAGGTCGTAGATGCCACCGGGGGCTCTGGCTCCTACCCCGCTATTGATGCCGTGAGTTTTCTCGCCATTTGTGAGAGAATAAGATGGCCTCTAGCTGGCTAGCCCCCATCTCTAACTGTCTGACCTCTACCTCTAGCTGACTGACCCTTGCCTTTAGCTGGCTGCGCGGGCGATGGGGCAACCAGTGCGAGTATGATGGCACGAGAACCCTGCTGAGATCTATTGCTCGCCAGTCTAGGGAAATACCTCTGGATGTGATCTATGCCCCCACACTCAAAGCAACCTCCCGGCTGCTAAAATACGGACTGACCCTGACGGCTCAAATAGGTGATGTAGTAACTCTAGAGTGGTGGTGCACTGATAGGAGCTGAATGTATACTGAATGTTGGCTACTCAGGATGAGACACATATAAACCACGACCGCTCAAAGTACCGTGGGCTACCTGAAGAACTGACTGAAACGGCCTAGAAGGATGGCCTCTAACAAAAGAACCCCTGCCTCTAGATGAGGCACCACTGAACCCACCGAATTGACGAGGCCTCTTATCTGACACCGGTCCCCTCTCCTGATCACGAACCGACTCAATCTGTCTAGCATTATGCACAGCCATCTAGAAAGAAATATCACTCCCAGTATCCTTGGCCATCTGAAGCTTGATAGTGTAAGTGATCCCGTCAATAAATCTCCTCACTCTCTACCTCTCAGTTTGAAGCAAGATGGTGCCGTGGCGAGCGGTATCCCTCTATCAGAGTGATAGCAATGAACTTCTCTAGAAATAGTTGTAAGAACTGATCCCAGATAAGTGCATGCGATCCAGCTAATCTAGTAAACATATAATCTCTCCACCATATCCGGGCGGTACCAGTCATCTGAAATACAGCAAAATCGACCCCATTGGTCTCAACTATACCCATGTTCCACAGCACCTCATGACAACGGTCCAAAAACTCATGTGGGTCCTCAGAAGGTGCATCACAGAAGTGAATTGGAAAGGGCTCAGTAAACTTATCCAACCTCAACATAGCATGAGAAGACAAAGTAGGCCGATAATCGGCCTGTGCCGCAACAACTAGATGGACCACCCCAACTGGCTATGCTGTTGGGGTCTGATACTGGGAAGCCACCTACTTTGGGATGTGAGTAGCGGGAGTCTTTACTTCTTCCCTAGCCCGAGAGACGGTTGGTGCCACCAGGAATGTGCTGGTCTGCACCACACTCTCCATAAGGCCCACCAAACGGACTAGGGCATCCCAAAGCACTAGAGTGGCTATGAATCAGTCCGGGACCTGAGCTGGTCCGACGGGTACGGTCTGAGCTGGGCTTCCTCATTAAAATCTACCTGAGGCTCCACTATGGGTGTTGTTTCTCGAGCTCTAGGTTGAGCTCTGGTACGACCTTAACCTCGACCTCTACCCCAGGTCGTAGCTTCCATTGGGGGCACTGACTCCTGCCCTGCTACTGATGTCGTGCATTTTCTCGCCATCTGTGAGAGAATAAGAATGGAATGGTTCATTCATCAACGATAGAATAAAATCACACGACAGAGTAAAAAAGAAGTGATATTTTTCCTAAACTTCATAGCCTCTGAAATATAAGATAATAAATGACAAAATTCAAATACAACCCCAGATCTAGTGTCACGAATATATGAGCGTCTATGATACTACAAATCATGGTCTGAAATAAACATAATTGTCTGAATCAAAGGAACAACTAAAAGAAGTAGAAGGGGACTTCAGATTTGCGGACGTCCTACATCTATACCTCAACTCTCCTCTGGGTAGATGGATCCGAGCAAGTCTACGGTACGTCGTTGAGACCAACTTCGGTATCTGCACAAGAATTGCAGAGTGTAATATGAGTACAACTAACTCCGGGTACTCTGTAAGTATCGAGCCTAACCTCGATGAAGTAGTGACGAGGCTAAGCCGGATCACTTACATTAACCTGTACACAATAAT
This sequence comes from Nicotiana tabacum, assembly GCF_000715075.1. Lineage (NCBI taxonomy): Eukaryota > Viridiplantae > Streptophyta > Magnoliopsida > Solanales > Solanaceae > Nicotiana > Nicotiana tabacum. Next base: position 58,158,623 of record NC_134096.1, read on the forward strand.
TATAATAATAACAGAAAGACAGGAATAGAAGTAAAGCAGGTAACTCACATCAACGAAACTTAAATCAACCACGAGAGAGTCCCGAATAACCAGTCATATAGCTCATCTCAACAACCGAGGCCAATTCAAAAATCACAACAAATATAACTTTCATCAACATATTGTGGCGTGCAACCCGATCCAACAACATAAACTTTAAATAAATCTGTTGTGGCACGCAACCCGACCCCTCCTTATAGTCATCTGTCGATATCATAGTCCATCCTTATTCTGGCTTTTCAATTCATATCTTTTCAATCTCCGTTGCGGCGTGCAACCCACAAATTAACAATAGTAACTCAATAACTAAGATTTACAAGAAATCATACATCAAGAGAAAAATGTACGAGCAATGGAGAATAACATGATAATCAAGAGGCTCGAACTACTCGGATGTCTCAACTTTACCAACTCAACGGTATCTATTTTTAACAATACGTATAAGTAAAACTACTTCAATGAAACCAACAAATAATATGAAACTATAAGGCAACAAGACATAAGACAATTTAGATTTATGAGGGAAACAAATCGAGACAAGTAGTATATAAGTATGGAATCAGGGAGGGGATGGACATTTTAATACAAGAAATACTAAATGGCAAGTAGCAATTATGGCATGGAAGTCAAATAAGCATGTAGTAATTAAGGCATGGAGACAAGACATAATATTAAGCAATGAAGATAGGGAAGACAAGCAATGTAACGATTAAGTCATGGAACAAGGTAATTAATAAAATATGGAAAAGCACGTAGACACGTAATTTGATGGCGTATATACACTCGTCACCTTGCATATACGTTGTTACATATGTATTTCACATAGCACATAGCTCAAGAGTTCCTAATTCCCTCAAATCAAGGTTAGATCCAACACTTACCTCACTCCTCAATTAACTCAAAGTTCAACCACGGTCTTGCCTCCAAACCGAACAAATCTAGCAAATTATTAACCAAACGATTCAAAATAAGCCTTAAAAACTACCCATTGATAAAAGAGGTTTAATTTAGATCATTGTTGAAAAGGTCAATAAAAGTTAACCCCGGCTCGCTTGGTCAAAACCAAAATTCGGACCAAAACCCGAACACCCGTTTACCCCCAAGCTCGGTTATCTAATTAGTTTCAAAATCCGACCTCAATTCGACGTGTAAATCTCAAATTTATAAAAATTTCTAATTCTACCAAAATTCCTAATTTCTACCGTGAAAATATTAGATTTGATGTTGAAAACCTATGAAATGTAATGGGTAATTGAAAAGAAATGGATTAAAGTCACTTACCAATGAATTTAGGAAGAAAATCTCTTGGGAAAATCGCTTCTAGGGTGTTTAGGGTTGAGAGTTTGAAAAAAATGAGCTAATTCCCGTTTTCTCCCTCTTTTATCCAGTTGGAATTATCGCAATTGTGATACATAGTTCGCAATTGCCATGATCGCAAAAGCAATCAACCCTTTGCAAATGCGAAAAAGCCACTTAGCCTATTGTTGTCGCAAATGTGACAATTTTGTTGCAAATGTGAAATTCACCTGAGCCCTCGGGGCTCCAAACCAACATGCACACAAGTCTAAAAATATCATATAGCCTCGCTTGTGCGATCAAAACATCAAAATAACACCTAGAACTATGAATCGAACACCAAAACAGATGAAATTTTTCAATGAAACTTAACAACATGCAATTTTTCAACTGGACGCCCGAATTATATCAAATCAATTTCGTTTTGCCCTAAATTTTGCATACAAGTCATAAATACTGTAATGGATTTATATCAAGTTCCAGAGCCAAAATTTGAACCCGGAAGAAACAAAGTCAACTTACGGTCAACCTTGAAAATTCTTTAAACCTTTAGATTTCTAGTTTTCAACAAATTGCGTTAATTCAAGTTAGAAACTTTCGAATTCGATTCCGGGTATACGTTCGAGTCCAAAATCACGATGCGGACCCACCGAAATCGTAAAAATACTAATCTGGGTCTGTTTGCTCAAAATATTGATCTAAGTCAACTCAAATAAATTTAAAGGCACGATTTTACATTTTTCTCAATTTTTCCACATTAAAATCTTTTGGAAGAAGACACGAACTGCGGATGCAAATCGAAGAAGGCTTAACGGAGCTAATCTAGGTTTCGAAATACAGAAATAAGGGCTAAAACTGAAAATGACCTATCGGGTCATCACAAAAATGGGGTGGGAAAGGTTGAAAATGGGAAAGGTTGAAAAAGAGTTTTGAAAAATATTTTCCCTTCTCTTGATGTGGAAAATATTCTTCTCCAACCGAAGGAAAATGAGTTCATAAGAAAAAAAATTTCAAAATATTTTAGCCAACCAAACATGAAAAATTAAAAAATATTTTTCGAAAAATATTTTCCTTTCATACCAAACACACCCAGAGTACCCAAAATTTTGACAATTTAGAGCCCTTTATCATCAAAAGAAAGATCAAAAGGCAGTATGTAATTCTTTAGTAAAATAATCCTTTAGGGAAGGAGGATTTTGGTCATATTGTAAGGTGAATTGGGAATAAAGAACATCATAAGCATTCTGGCCCATAGGATATCTGAGTGCGCTTTTGTATTGCGACAACTTTAATTCCAGAAACCAAAGGCAACTTAGCTAGTTGCGAATGTTATATATTCACATTTCACTACAAGTCTACAAGTTGTAACACCAAAGTAAACCAACAAAATTCACCTTATTAACAATGTCGAATAGTACCACGAGTTTCCTCTATTTTCGTTTCAACAGTTTTAGAAAGTCATTGTCCAAATCTCGTCCATCATTTAATCTGTCAAATGTAAAGAAAACGCCAAGCATGTCGTTGGCTAATTTTCGCCCAAAAGCAGAGGAAATGAGAAGGGTGTTTGACAAATTTGACACTAACAAAGATGGAAAGATCTCACAAGAAGAATACAAATCAGTTATGAAGATGATGGGCAGTGGAGGAAATACGAAAACTTATGACGTTGGCGATGCATTTCAGGCTGCAGATACTGATGGGGATGGATTCATTAATTTTGAGGAGTTCATGAGAGTGCAGAATCTTGAAGGTGGTGTGAATCCAACTGATATTAGAAGAGCTTTCAAGGCATTTGATTTGGATGGTGATGGCAAAATTAGCGCAGAGGAATTGTTGCAGGTTCAACGAGTGCTAGGAGAAAAATGTAGCTTGGAGAATTGCAAGAAAATGGTGAGAGGTGTTGATGTCAACGGGGATGGACTTATAGATATGGACGAATTTGTGACCATGATGGCGCGCACCATGAAACTAGTCTAGAGTGGAGGGATCGATTCACTCTGTGTAGATTGATTTACTTTTTCCAGTTGCTAATTTATTTGCAAATAAAATATCATGTTTACTGATATTTGAGTTCTTATGCTAATTGAATTTCGAAAAGGACTCCCAAGAAAGATATACAGGTTCTATTGTAGCAATATCATTTTAAGTCACTATGATTTTATTCTGAACCAGAAGTGATCCCATTGACATGCAAAATTAATAGTAAACAAATCTTCGAGTACATTAGCTTGTTAATGTTTATTGGCCTTAACCACCAAAAACACAGTGTGAAATCAAGAGCCATAATAATCTTAATTTCCTCCTAATGCAAATAAACTGGTCAACTAGGAAAGTAAAAAAATATATTTGGAGAAATTGCGCGGAAACCATTTTGGTGAAGTGAGATTCTGTTTGCGTCATTGTTCATGCTTAAAAAGGTATTCTAGAAAGATTCTATTGTTAATTTACTCCCTATAATTGTAGTCGGAATAAATTTAAGATCATTTGGAGTAGATTTGAGATGGTTTGATCGAATTGCATTGTAATTTCGGAGAATAATTTGTTGCACTTATCAATTATGTCAATTGGATAGATTTCGACAATTTAATAGATAGGTTGAAAACAAATAACACTAAGTTATATAATAGAGTTTGTGTAACGACCCAAAATCTCACCTGTCGTGATGACGCCTATCTCAATACTAGGCAAGCCGACATTCTCAATAAAATACCATATCTTTTAAATTCGAAATCATAATAATTAAATTTAAGAGTAAATCCCACAAACATAGATATAAACACACCCCAAACCCGGTGTCACTGAGTATATGAGCATCTAATATGAACACAAGTCTGAAAAATACGATCTATAACAGTCTGAGACCAAGTACAGCAAACAAGGAGATAGGGAAGGAGAGGCAAGGTCTGCGAAACACGGCAGCTACCTCTGAATCTCCGAAAAATCAACTACGCGAAAGAATCAACACCCGCTATGTCCGGAAACACCTGGATCTGCACACGAAGTGTGGGTGTAGTATGAGTACAACCAACTCAGTAAGTAACAATAATAAATAAAGAACTGAATATAGTGACGAGCTACACAGTTATAGTTCATTTTCAATAATTCCAGCAAAGAATAGACATGCTTTCAATCCGGCAGTTTAAGTCAAATCAATCTTATACAGTTCAAGTACATGTAATCCGGATATAAAATCTTTCAGAGATTTCACCACAATGACCGATAGCGACTAAGTGCAACAATAGATGAAAAGTAAGTACAGCCTTTCAGGGCAACAGTCACTCGACTCATCGCAACAGCTCAATCACTCGGCTCTCGGCCCTCAGCACTCACACTCAATAGGTACCTGCGTTCACTTGGGGTGTACAGACTCCGGACGGGCTCCTTCAGCCCAAGCGCTATAATCCGCACGGACAACTCACGTGCTACACGGACAACTCACGTGCTATAATATAATATCTAGATCCGAACGGACAACTCACGTGCTATAATATCAATATATGGATCCGCACGGACAACTCACGTGATGCACGGACACCTCACGTCCTATAATATCAATATCTGGAACCGCACGGACAATTCACGTGTTATAATATCAATATCTCACAATCAGGCCCTCAACCTCACTCAGTCATAAATCTCTCAAGTCTCTCGGGCTCTTAATAATCACGAAATCAGCCCAAATAACAATGATATGATGTATCAATAATAATAACAGAGACAGAGATAAGATGTGCGAGTAAAAACTGAGACTGAGTATAAATAGCATTTAGCAGGCAATTTAACATGTAACGCGACCTCTGTGGAACCTAACAGTACCAACACATAGCCTAAACATGGTTTCTAACATGTTTTACAATAAAATTTCTACAACACATAGAGAGCATATAGCTAACAACAAGTTATTCAACTTTACAGTTTTAACGGGACAGACCAAGTCACAATCCCCTCGGTGCACGCCCACACGCTCGTCACCTAGCATGTGCGTCACCTCCAAAATACTCATATAATACAATAATACGGGGTTTTATATCCTTAGGACCAGATTTAAAACTGTTACTTACCTCAAAACGTGAAATTCTTTACTCTGCTATGCCCTTGCCTCGCAAATTGGCCTCCGAATGCCTCGAATCTAGTGACAAATAATTCATTTCAGTCAATAAAATTTATTAAAATTAATTCCATAAGAAAATACTAATTTTACAATAAAATCCGAATTTTCATCCAAAGATCACCCGTGGGGCCCACATCTCGGAACCGGACAAAAGTTACAAAATCCAAAAGCTCATTCAACCACGAGTCTAACCATACCAATTTTACCAAAATCCGACATTCGACCCTCAAATCTTCGATTTAAACCAAGAGAGTTTTCTAAATTTTCCAACTTAATTCACCCATTACATGATAAAAACAACCATAAATTCGGGTAATTTAACCAATATTGAGTTAAGAACACTTACCCCATGTTTTCTCTGAAAATCTCCCAAATATCGCCTTAATCCGAGCTCCAAATCGGTAAAAATAGTTCGTCCCATTTCCAGAATTTAAACTCTCTGCCCAGTTATTTGCTCCACGCGATCGCAGACAAACACACGCGATGGCGAAGCACAATTTTTTTTCACTACCCAGAAAAGACCATACGCGATCACGAAGCACAACACTCTAAGGCCTACGCGAGCGCGGACATGCCCACGCGATCGCGAAGAATTACGCGGGTGGCCCCCGACTGCCTTATTTCTTCTATGCGAACGTGGCTTTAGCCACACGTCCGCGAAGCCTAGTTTGTCCACAACTATGCGATCACGGTTGCCCTCACGTGATCGCATAGAACAATCTCACCTCTGCCCAAACAAGCCTATGTGATCTCGTACCTTCTCATGCGATCGCATAGAAGGAAACCAGTGACAGAAAACCAGCATTTTTCAGCAGTTTACCAAGTCTAAAAATGATCTGTTAACCTCCCGAAACTTACCCGAGTCCCCTCCCCTCTCGGATCTCAACCAAATATACCATCAAGTCCCAAAACATCATACGAACTTAGTCGAACCCTCAAATCACCTAAAACAACACTAAAACCACGAATTATACCCCAATTCAAGCCTAATGAACTTTGAAACTTCCAATTTCTACAAATAAGGCTAGAACCTATCAAATCAAGTCCGATTGACCTCAAATTTTGCACACAAGTCATAAATGACATTACAGACCTATTAAAATTTTAGAAACGAATTTCGACCCTGATATCAAAAAGTCAACCCCCCGGTCAAATTTTCCAAAAATTCTACTTTCACCATTTTAAGCCTAGTTCCTCTACGGACCTCCAAATACTTTTTCGGACACGCTCCTAAGTCCAAAATTACCATACGGAGCTGTTGAAATCAACAGATTTAAATTCCGAGGTCGTTTACATATAAGTCAATATCCGGTCAACTTTTCCAACTTAAGTTTTCAACTAAGAGACTAAGTGTCTCATTTCAATCCAAAATCCTTCCGGACCCGAACCAACTAACTCGGTAAGTCATAAAATAATTAAAAAGAATAACTTGAGAAGTAAATGGGAGAACGGGGTTATAATACTCAAAACGACCGGCTGGATCATTACATTCTCCCCCTCTTAAACAAATGTTCATCCTTGAACGGGCTTAAAATCATACCTAGAGTCTCAAATAGGTGTGGATATTTGCTCTGCATCTCCTGCTCAATCTCCCAAGTAGCTTCTCCGACTGGTTGGCCTCTCCACTGCACCTTCACTGATGCTATGTTCTTTGACCTCAGCTTTCTAACCTGCAGGTCTAAAATAGCCACCGGCTCCACATCATAAGTCAAATTACCATCCAGTTGTACTGTACTGAAATCCAAAATATGAGGCGGATCCCCAACATACTTTCGGAGCATGGACACATGGAACACTAGATGAACACGTGATAGACTAGGTGGCAAGGCAAGCTCATAAGCCACCTCTCCAATCTTCTTAAGTATCTCAAAAGGCCCAATATACCGAGGGCTCAACTTGCCCTTCTTCCCGAACCTCAACACACTCTTCATGGGTGAAATCTTGAGCAGAACCTTTTCCCCAATCATGTAAGCAACATCACGGACCTTCCAGTCGGCATAACTCTTCTGTCTAGACTGCACCGTGCGAAACCGCTCCTGAATCACTTAACCTTCTCCAAAGCATCCTGAACCAACTCATTACCAAATAGTCTAGCCTCACCCGACTCAAACCAACCCACCGGAGACCGGCACCGTCTCCCATACAAGGCCTCATATGGATCCATCTGAATACTTGACTGGTAGCTGTTATTGTAAGCAAACTCGGCGAGTAGCAGAAATTGATCCCAAGAACCCCCAAAATCAATGACACAAGCTCGTAGCATATCCTCTAATATCTAAATAGTACGCTCGGACTGTCCGTCCGTCTGAGGGTGAAATGTTGTACTCAACTAAACTTGTGTGCCCAATTCTCGCTGCACTGCTCTCCAAAACGGTGACGTAAACTGTGTGCCCCGATATGAAATGATGGACGCTGGCACACCGTGTAGGCGAACAATCTCGCGGATATAAATTTCAGCCAACCGCTCCGAAGAATAATTAGTACCAACTAGAATAAAATGCGCAAATTTGGTCAACTGATCCACAATCACCCAAACAACATCAAACTTCCTCAAAGTTCGTGGAAGCCCAACTACAAAATCCATGGTAATACGCTCCCATTTCCACTCCGGAATTTCAAGTATCTGAAGCAACCCTCCCGGCCTCTGATGTTCACACTTCACCTATTGGCAATTTAAACACCGAGCTACAAACCCAACTATATCGTTTTTCATTCGCCTCCACCAATAGTGCTGCCTCAAATCCTGATACATCTTCGCGGTACCTGAATGAGTGGAGTACCGCGAGCTGTGAGCTTCCAGGAGAATCAACTCATGCAAACCATATACATTAGGCACACATAGTCTGCCTTGCATCTGTAATACACCGTCAGCTCAAATAGTGACTTCATCTGCATCACTATGCTGAACCGTGTCCTTAAGGACAAGCAGATGGGGGTCATCATACTGGCGCTCTCTGATGCGATCATATAAAGAAGATCGAGAAACTACACAAGCCAAAACTCGATTCGGCTCCGAAACATCCAATCTAACAAACTGGTTGTCCAAGGCCTGGACATCCAAGGCTAAAGGCCACTCTACTACCGGTAAGTATGTTAAGCTTCCCAAACTTTCTGCCTTACGACTCAAGGAATCGGCCACCATATTGGCTTTTCCGGGATGATAGAGAATGGTGATATCATAATCCTTAAGCAACTCTAACCACCTCCGATGCCGCAAATTAAGTCTGTTTGAACAGATACTGTAGACTTCGGTGATCGGTATAAACCTCACAATGGACACCGTACAAATAATGCCGCCAAATCTTCTAGGCATGAACAATAGCTGCTAACTCAAGGTCGCGGACCAGATAATTCTTCTCGTGTACCTTTAACTGCCTAGATGCATAGGCAATCACCCTACCATCTTGCATCAGTACTGCGCCGAGACCAATATGCGACGCGTCACAATACACAGTATAAGACTCTAAACCTGTAGACAACACCAATACTGGGGCTGTAGTCAAAGCTGTCTTGAGCTTCTGAAAGCTCTCTTCACACTCATCAGACCACCTGAACGGAGCACCTCTCTGGGTCAATTTAGTCAAAGGCGATACAACAGACGGGAAACCTTCTACAAAGCGACGATAATAACCGTCCAAGCCGAGAAAACTCTGAATCTCAGTAGCTGAAGATGGCCTAGGCCAACTTTAAACTGCCTTTATTTTCTTCAGATCTACCTTAATTTCTTCACTGGACATTATATGTCCCAAGAATGCCACTGAACTGAGCCAGAACTCACACTTAGAGAATTTTTCATAAAGCCTCTCCTCTCTCAGTCTCTGTAATACAATATCCAAGTGTTGTGTATGCTCCTCCTAGTTACGTGAGTACACCAGGATATCACCAATAAATACTATGAAAAATAGATCAAGATATGGCTGAAATACACTATTCATTAAGTGCATAAATGCTGCTAGGGCCTTGGTCAGCCCAAAAGACATCACGAAAAATTCATAGTAGCCATAACGAGTCCTGAATGTCGTCTTTAGAATATCCGAATCCCGAATTTTCAATTGGTGATACCCGGATCTCAAATCAATTTTGGAGAACACTCTCGCTCCCTGAAGCTGATCAAATAAATCATCAATATGCGGCAAAGGATATTTATTCTTGATTGTAACTTTGTTCGACTGCCTATAATCGATGCACATCCGCATAGTACCATCTTTCTTTTTCACAAACAGAACCGGTGCACCCCAAGGTGACACACTAGGCCTAATAAACCTCTTTCTCAAGAAGTTCCTGAAGTTGCTCTTTCAATTCTTTCAACTCAGCTCGTACCATACGATACAGAGGAATAGAAATGGGTTGAGTGCCCGACACCAAGTCAATACGGAAATCAATATCCTTGTCGGGTGGCATACCCGGCATGTCTGCAGGAAATACATCCGGAAAGTCTCGCAAGAGTACTTATATCCACATCTCTCACAAATGCCAAATATGACAAATATCCCTTTCCAACCATACGTTGGGTCTTCAAATAAGAAATTACCATGTTAGGAAAAAAATCTGGAGAACCTCTCCATTCAACCTTTGGAAACCCGGCATCGTCAACGTCATGATTTTTGCATGACAGTACAGAATAGCATGACATGGAGACAACCAATCCAGACCCAGGATTACATCAAAATCAACCATACCGAGTAATAAGATATCAACTCTAGTCTCTAGTTCCCCAATAGTTACCACACACGACCGACACATACGGTCCACAGTAATAATTTCGCCCACTGGCGTAGATACACAAACAGGTGAAACTAATGACTCACAGGGCATATCCAGATAATGAGAAAAATACGATGATACATTTGAATAAGTGGAACCAGGGTTAAATAATATAGAAGCCTCCCTGTGGCACACTGAAACAATACCTGCGATCACTGCATCTGAAGCAACAATATCTGGCCTGGCAGGAAAAGCATAGAATTGGGCCTGACCGCCACCTGATCGGCCTCCCCCTCTTGGGCGACCCCTAACTGCTTGACCCCCACCCCGAGCTAGCTGGGCGGGTGGTGGAACTGCTGGTGCTGGTGTCATCGGTCGAGAACTCTACTGTGGATCCCCACTCAACAGCCTAGGACAATCTCTCTTGAAATTACCAAATTCTCCGCACTCGAAACAACCCCTCCTCTGACAGAACTGCTGCTCCTGATAACCCAAGGAATTACCTGTAGAAGCATGAGTGGACGAGCATGATGAGAACTCTACGCTGGTAGTGCCCTGAATGAAGGCTGGCCTAAGTGAGCACTATAAGAACCGTGGCTAGCTAATTCACCACGATGAGCTGGACGAGTCATCTGAGTGTGTCTGTAAGAACGACCCCTACCGTGGTAAAATTGACCCCCTGAAGTAACACCGCTGAAATCACCTGGACCACGAGGCCTCTTAGCCTCCCTCTCTCTACGTTCCTGGCTACGAACCATTTCTATCTGCCGAGCAATGTCAACTACCTCATCAAAAGTAGCACCATATACCCTCTCCCTAGTCATAAGTAACCACAGCTGATATGTGAGGCCATCAATAAACCTCCTAATCCTTTACCTATCAGTGGGAACCAACCAGACTGCGTGACGAGCCAACTCAGAAAATCTCATCTCGTATTGCATCACAGACATGCCATCCTGACGTAACTGCTCAAGCTGTCTGCGCAGCTCCTCTCTGCGAGATTGCGGCACAAACTTCTCCAAAAAGAGAACGGACAACTCCTGCCATGTAAGTGGTGATGCACCGAACGACATGCGTCTCTCATAAGCCTCCCACCATCTGAAGGCAGCCCCAAAAAACTGAAAAGTAGTGAACGAGACCCCACTGATTTCCATAATACCCACTGTCCGAAGTATCCGTTGACACTTATCCAGAAAACCCTGAGCATCCTCTGACTCAGCACCACTAAATGGTGGAGGTCGAAACCTCTCAAATCTCTCAAGCCTCCTCTGCTCATCATCTGCCATAACAGGAACTACCGGGGCCTAAGCAGTTGCAGCCGGCTGGGCTGGTAGTGCCCCCGGTATCTGAAGTCCTTGTAAAACCTAGTCTGGAGTACAGGAAACATGGGTATGAGTACCTCCCCCGGCCTGAGAAGTGGCAGGTGCGTCCTGAGCCGAAACCACCTAAGCAAGACCAGTGCAAACTGTCAATATCTGGGCCAAAGTCTCCTGAAGGCCTGGAATCTCAATGGGCACAGTTGGTGCCTACGCTGGTCTTGTCGGCTCAGCTATATATAGAATTTGCTCCTTAGCTGGAGCAACTGGTGGTAGTACAGGTGCTGGTCCAACTGTGGTACGAGCTACACCTCGGCCCCGGCCTCTCGCGGCCCTAACTGATGGCACTGGTGGCTGACCATCTGATCCGGTAGTACGTGTCCTCGCCATCTATGAGAGAATAGAATAACAAATATTTAGTTTCCGAAATCAACAAATTCGCACGACAAAATACAAGAAGGTAAAATTTTCCTAAGGGTTCACCAGTCTCTCGAAGATAAGTACAGACGTCTCTGTACCGATCCGCAAGACTCTGCTAAACCTGCTCATGACTCGTGAGACCTATGTAACCTATACACTGATACCAACTTGTCACGATCCAAAATCTCACATGTCGTGATGGGGCCTATCTCAATACTAGACAAGCCAAAATTCTCAATAAAATACCATATCTTTTAAATTCGAAAATATAATAATTAAATTTAAGAGTAAATCCCACAAACATAGATATAAACACTCCCAAAACCCGTTGTCACTGAGTACATGAGCATCCAATATGAATACAAGTCTAGAAAATACGGTCTATAATAGTTTGAGACCAAATACAGTAAACAAGGAGATATGGAGGGAGAGGCAAGGTCTGCGAAACACGGCAGCTACCTCTGAATCTCCAAAAAATTAACTGTGCGAAAGAATCAACATTCGCTATGTTCGGGAACACCTAGATCTGCACACAAAGTGCAAGGTGTAGTATGAGTACAACCGACTCAATAAGTAACAATAATAAATAAAGAACTGAAGATAGTGACGAGCTACATAGTTATAGTTCATTTTCAGTAATTCCAGCAAAGAATAGACATGCTTTCAATCCGACAGTTTAAGTCAAATCAATCTTATATAGTTCAAGCTCATGTAATCCGAATATAAAATCTTTCAGATATTTCACAACAATGACTTATAGAGACTAAGTGCAACAACAGATGAAAAGTAAGTACTACAGCCTCTCAGGGCAACAATCACTTGACTCATCACAACAGCTCAATCACTCGACTCTCAGCCCTCAGCACTCACACTCAATAGGTACCTGCGCTCACTGGGGGTATACAGACTTTGGAGGGGCTCCTACAGCCCAAGCGTTATAATCCGCATGGACAACTCACGTGCTATAGTATAATATCTGGATCAGCACGGACAACTCACATGATATAATATCAATATCTGGATTCGCACGGACAACTCACGTGCTGTACGGGCAACTCACATGTTATAATATCAATATCTGGGTCCGCACAGACAACTCACGTGATATAATATCAATATCTCACAATCAGGCCTTCGGCCTCACTCAGTCATAAATCTCTCAAGTCTCTCGGGCTTTCAATAATCACGAAATCAGCCCAAACAACAATGATATGATGTATCAATAATAATAACAGAGACTGAGATAATATTTGTGAGTAAAAACTAAGACTGAGTATAAATAGCATTTAGCAGGCAATTTATCATGTAACGCGACCTTTGTGGGACCTAACAGTACCAACACATAGCCTAAACATGGTTTCTAACATGTTTTACAATCAAATTTCTACAACACATAGAGAACATATAGCTAACAACAAGTTATTCAACTTTACAGTTTTCATGGGACGGACCAAGTCACAATCCCCTCGGTACACGCCCACACGCTCGTCACCTAGCATATGCGTCAAATCCAAAATACTCATATAATACAATAATCCGGGGTTTCATACCCTTAGGACAATATTTAAAACTGTTACTTACCTCAAAACGTGAAATTATTTACTCTGCTATGCCATTGCCTCGCAAATCGGCCTCCGAATGCCTCGAATCTAGTCACAAATAATTTGTTTTAGTCAATAAAATTTATTAGAATTAATTCCATAATTAAATACTAATTTTCCAACATAATCAAAATTTTCATCCAAATATTGCCCGTGGGGCCCACATCTCGAAACCCGACAAAAGTTACAAAATCCGAAAGAGCATTCAACCATGAGTCTAACCATACCAATTTTACCAAAATTCAACCTCAACTCGACCCTCAAATCTTCGATTTAAACCAAGAGGGTTTTCTAAATTTTCCAACTTAATTCACCCAATACATGATAAAAATAACCATGGATTACGGTAATTTAACCAATATTGAGTTAAGAACACTTACCCTATTGTTTTCTCTGAAAATCTTTCAAAAATCACCTTAATCCGAGCTCCAAATCGGTAAAAATGGAAAATAGGACAAAGCCCAATTTTCAGAACTTAAACTCTTTGCCCAGTTATTTGTTCTACGCGATCGCGGACAAACACACGCAATCGTGAAGCACAATAATTTTTTTTTCACTTCCCAGAAAAGACCCTACGCGATCGCAGTTGCCCTCACGCGATCGCGAAGAATTACGCACGTTGCCCCCGACTGCCTTATTGCTTTTACGCAAACGCGGCTTTAGCTACGTGCTCGCGAAGCACAGTTTGTCCACAACTATGCGCTCGTGGTTGTCCTCACGCGATCGCACAGAACAATCTCACTTCCGCCCAAACAAGCTTATGCGATCGCGTACGCTCTCACGCGATTGCATAGAAGGAAACCAGTGACAGAAAACCAGCATTCTTCAGTAGTTTACCAAGTCCAAAAATGATCTTTTAACCTCCCAAAACTCACCCTCCCCCAGGACCTCAACCAAACATACCATCAAGTCCGAAAACATCATACGAACTTAGTCGAACCCTCAAATCACCTCAAACAACGCTAAAACCATGAATCATACCTCAATTCAAGCCTACTGAACTTTGAAATTTCTAATTTCTACAAACGATGCCGGAACCTATCAAATCAAGTCCGATTACCTCAAATTTTGCACATAAGTCATAAATGACATAACGGACCTATTAAAATTTTCAGAAATGGATTTCAACCCTGATATTAAAAAGTCAACCCCCCAGTTAAATTTTCCAAAAATTTGACTTTCGCCATTTCAAGCCTAATTCCTCTACGGACCTCTAAATAATTTTTCGGACACGCTCCTAATTCCAAAATCACCATATGGCGCTATTGAAATCATCATAATTAAATTTTGAGGTCGTTTACATATAAGTCAATATCCGGTCAACGTTTTCAACTTAAGTTTTCAACTAAGAGACTAAGTGTCGCATTTCACTCCGAAATCCTTCTGGACCTGAACCAACTAACTCGGTAAGCCATAAAACAACTGAAAAGAATAACTCGAGCAATAAATGAGGGAACGAGGTTATAATACTCAAAACAACCAGCTGGGTCATTACAGTTTGGTAAACAATCACAAAGTCATGCCAACACTGACTTGTTCAGCAATTGCATTTGTCGAGTTATCAGCCTTGTATGATCGTTCTTCTTCTTCCTTGGCTCTCTACACTAACTACTATAGTGACCCTTTATATCGCAATTCCAACAAGTAATGTCTTTGCGATTCTTGGATTGCCCTCTTCTCCTTGATTTTGATCTGCCACGACCATGACTTTATCCTATTTGGCTGCTTCTCCCCCTTCTTTCGTTATTAAAAACAGATAATGGGAAAATACTTGATTCTCTCCGGCGAATATCTTTGCTTAGAACCAAGTCTCTAATATCATCCAATTTGAGTTTGGTACTTTCCGATGAACTGCTAACTACAGTTACTATTGTAGACCAATTCTCCGCTAGAGATGATAGTAGAATTAACGCCCTGACTTCGTCATCAAATGTTATATTAACAGAACTCAACTGAGTTAATATTACATTAAACTCATTGATATGTTCCGTAACAGATCCACCTTCTGTCATCTTTAAATTGAACAATCGACGCATCAAATAGACTTTATTTGAAGCAGATGGTTTCTCGTACATATTTGATAACGCCTTCATCAGGCCTGCAGTCTTCTCGTTAATAATGTTGAACGCTACATTTTGTGTCATCACACCAAGAGCTTGGCGATCTAATAGATCTCAATCCGCTTTGGCTATATTCATTGGTTTTACCCCGGTCAGAGGTAAGTATAATTTTTTATGGTACAAATAATCCTCTATCTCCATTTTTCAGAATCCAAAATCTTTGTCAATGAACTTGTCAATTTTAACCTTCCCTTCTTCCGATGTTATTTCTTCACAAAACATATATCTTTTTATGTGAATAGTGCCTTTGACTAGTAACTGATGGTAGGCTATAAATACCAGTTTTTGGCTACTCTGTACCGACTATTTGCTACACTTTTATTGTATTGGAGCTAAAATATGGGCAACTTCTACTCAGTATGTATTTTTTATTGTGTAAGTTGAGATTTCAAACTAAGACGAGTTTTTGGAGATAAATTGAATCAAAAGAAAAATTTAAAGTATGAGTAAAAATTTAAAAATTAAGTCGGAATCGAATTCAGAGGTCGAAGACCAGGACCGAGTACGTATTTGAATAGTGAAAGAAATAAAAAGAGAAAGCAATAGTGGAGGAACTAATGACATGAAAACTTAGCAAGGCACTTTCTGTCTGCCAACGTGCCACATATTTTGCCAATTCAAACAAATATAACAAGCCACAATTGAGTATTGTCCAAAGTCATGACTATGACGTCATGCCCAAGAAGGGCTGCCTATATACTTTGTTAGGCAGAAACGAACAGCTCTCAGTTTTTGTCCATTGGCACGTCGTGTGGCGCGACGTGTCCGACGGCGTGTCAATGCAATTTTTGGGGATGTGCAATCCTATTTCCATCCATTAAAGTTATTTCGGTTTAAGACTATTCCTACGATGTATAAATATACGGTAAACATATTTTTGAAGGGGGCATTTCACCTAGGATAATTTTAGAGAGGTATCACGACTTGAACACACAATAAGATTTCATCAATTTTCTTGCCAACAATCGGTGCCATACGGAAATTTGTATCGTAAAGTTATTTTTGATGTTTTCTATGTTCTTAAACTTATTTGTGATAACTTTCTCCATATCTATGGAGTAGTTCTTCCCTAGGATTTTGACATATATGATGTTTTGAGTGTTATTTGTAGATTTAACTCTAGTTTAATTGTTTGAATATATTTATGAAGCTTTGAATTAATTGCGAAATTATTCACCGTTTTATTTAATAAAAAAAAAAGAATATTTTGGTGATTATCTTTGTATTACTTGGTTTGGTTTAATTTAGTGATTCTTCTAAGTAATCTAGAGAGCTTTTTGAATTATTGATTAAACCAAGTTCGGAGAATATTCGAGAGACGTTTTTCTAAAAACTAGTCCATTAACGTGCTCTTGCATATCTTCACAGTGATTCATATTAGTTTATTTTGTAGAGTTCAGATTTAATCAAGAGAGGAATCTTCACCTTATGTTTAAACTAATTATAAAGTGAATTTGGGAGAATCATTAAAACATTAGAAGTGAATTTAAACAGAGTTAAATCGTGAATAACTATCTTACACCTATCATGGCATGACCCTTATTTCTCATATTATTTACAAACCATTTTAGTTCAGCTCTCGTTCTCTATATATGATCAGGTCTAATTACTAGTAGTTAATTGTAGTAGTAATCACTCCAACTCAAGTGTTGATCATCCTAAATAGCAATTAAACCAGAAATTACTCGAACATTATTTAAATCCAATCCTTGTGGAGAAGATAATTAAACTATATTATTTTTGACTAGTGAGTATTAATTTCGTGTTGTGTTTTGCGCTCGTCAGTAACCGCAAATAGTACTCTGTGTAGGAAAAATGTCTCAATCGTATAAGGTAGACAACACTCACTATTGATGAATAGTACTATCACTATTAATGAATAGTATTTCACTATTGTGAATATTATTAGTATTGATGAGCATAGTATCGCACTATTCTTGTGAATAGTACCTACACTAATATCGTACTTTTCTACCAGAATTACACTGTCTGTGCTCTGATACTAACTGTTGGAAAGCATGTCAGGCTAATAGAAGGGTAAAATATTTAAAGGAGAAAAGAAATAAATTATACAAAATAAGACAAGACAAGATTTACGTGGTTTAGTAATTTTTGCCTACTCCATGACCACACAAAGAATAACTCTTTATTAATTGAGAAAGAGTAGAATGTGAACTGAGAAGGGATGCCTATTCATGGGCAAAGGAATCAGTTGAAATCTTCATCAAAATGTGAACATGCGACAGAAGGACACCACGATTGTAAACCAATTTAATTCTTTCACATTTTGTAATCTTTTCATTCGACTTCCATTCTTTCTTTGTTTTTTTCACACATCTTTTTATTCTCTTTTTATTTATTTTTTTCTTTGACTTTTCCACCTTTTTTGTCATCTTTTCTTTCTTGTTCTCATCATAAATACTCCTAGTGTAAAGGCACTAGACACTCAGACTGCTAAGCTTAATTCGTAGACATAGATTTAGTTAAACAACTGAGATCAAGCATGGCAATGTGATAACTATTCTTAGCATTGATGGTGGAGGTGTTAGAGGGATAATTCCCGGTATAATTCTTGCTTTTCTTGAATCCCAATTCCAGGTTAGTTAATATATATATATATATATATATATATATATATATATATATATATATACACACACACACATACCGTAGTTTCTTGTAATGAATATACGTCACATACTGTCATGATCCAAAATCTCACCAGTTGTGATAGCGCCTATCTCAATACTAGGCAAGCCCATAATCTTAATAAACCACCATATTTATTAAATTTGAAAATAAAATAATTAAATTCAGCGAAAAAAATCTCACAAATACAAATATAATACTATCAAAATCCGGAGTCACGGAGTACATGAGCATCTAATATGAATACAATGTCTTACTGATAATAATAACCAATGTCCGAAAGCATAGAACAGTACAATAACTAAAGGAAAGAGAGACAAAGTCAGCGGACGCCAGGCATCTACCTTGATAGTCTCCAACTGGTATCACACTGAAGTCTCACAGCCGCCGTGTCCGGAAGCACCTGGATCAGCACACAAGGTGCAGAGTGTTGTATGAGTACAACCAACTCAATAAGTAACAAGACTCACCTCTGGGATGAAAGTAGTGACGAGCTCTACAGGTATAGTCCAATATAAATAATGGTACAAAAATGTAGGCATGTTTTCAAGTTCAACAGTAAAACTTAGCACAAGTGAAATAGATCAATACTGCATGATATGAGGAATATGACATCTCGGTAGAAAGACCTCATGTAAATACTGGTCTAAAATTATTCGATCACTCGGTACAGTTTATGGCCAATCCAGCCCAGGGGTGTTCCAACTCGTATATAAATACACATCGACTAACAGTCAGTCACTGAGTACCGTATAAGGCCAATCTAGCCCTGGGGTAATTTATCCCCAAATGTAAATGATACGGACAAGATCCATGTTCAGGTAAATTCATTACAATATAAATAAGTAAGGCAAGCCCATGCCTTGGAAAATCCATCCCGAATATGTATAATCATCTATGCTCACTGGGGGGTGTACAGACTCCGTAGGGGCTCCTTCAGCCCAAGCGTGATATAAATCCTTTATGGCTTACTGCAGGCGGGCAGTCCCGATCTCTATAATAATAAAGCCTATAAGGCCTGCTGCAGGCGGGCAACCCCGATCCATAAAATAGTAAAGCCAATAAGGCCTGCTGCAGGCGGGCAGCCCCGATCCAGAACAATAATACTGTATAAAGCCATTCTGGCCTACTGCAGGCGGACAACCCCAATCCATTTGATGATAACATATATAAAGCCAATATGGACTACTGCGGGACACAACTCGATCCCATAAATATCCTCATAATGGACGAATATGACGGAGTGTGAAATGTACATTTTTAAAATAATTAATTCAATAGCAACACGACCCCATGAGTCCCAAAATATCAGCACATAGCCTAAACATGATCTTTAATAACAACCTCATCTTAATTTCTCTAACACGTGGGGAAATGTTCAGATAATAACATGATTTTTCAATTTTTCGACTCCACGAAATTTATTCAAGTCACAATTTCAATGGTGCACGTCCACACGCTCGTCAACTATTATGTGCGTCACTTCCAAACATTTATATAACACCAATTCGGAAATTCATACCCTCATAACCAAGTTTAGAAGTGTTACTTACCTCAAACTGTGTAATTTCTTACTCCCTAGGCTCTCGCCTCGTGAATTGGTCTCCAAACGCCTCGAATCTAGCCACAAATAATTCGATTCTGCCAATAAAGTTTATTGGAATTAATTCCATAAGAAAATACTAATTTTTCAACAAAATCCGAAATTTCACAGAAAATTCGCTCATGGGGACCATGTCTCGGAACCCGACAAAAGTTACAAAACCCGAAAGCTCATTCACTCACAAGTCTAACCATACCTAATTTACTCAAATCCGATAAAAAAATCCCATTCAAAACCTCAAAATTCTAGTCCAAGAACTCTTCCTCATTTTTCCCAAAATTTTCATCTCAAAACACTAATTAAATGATGAAAATAATGATATATTTGTGTATATTGACCAAATCCGAGTTAGAATCACTTACCCCGATGTTTTCCCTTCAAAATCTCTCAAAATTCGCCTCTCCCCAAGCTCCAATTTATCAAAAAATTAGAAAATGGGACGAAGCCTTCGTTTTATAACTTAAAGTTTCTGTCCAGGTGTTGCCCTCGATTTTCATGACCTCGATTTTTTTACCTAGATTTTCCTGACCTTGATTTCCCGACCTCGATTCTCATGACATCGATTTTTCAGCCTCGATTTCCAGCCTCTATTTTACTGACCTCTATTTTTTCTGACCTCGATTTTCATGACCTCAATTTTCATGACCTCGATTTTCTTCCCTCGATTTTCATGACCTCAATTTTTCATGACCTCAATTTTCCTGACCTCGATTTTTAGCAGAAATTTCCAGCAGAAAATAAAAATTCCAGCAGCTGTTTAAGTCCAACTTTTGATCTGTTAACTATCCGAAATCCACCCGAGGCTCTCAGGACCTCAACCAAATACACCAACAAGTCCTAAAACATCATATGAACTTAGTTGATACCTCAAATCACATGAAACAATGCTAAAACCATGAATCATACCCCAATTCAAGCTTAAGGAACTTAAGAATTTCCAACTTCTACATTCGATACTGAAACCTATCAAATCAATTCCGATTGATCTCAAATTTTTCACACAAATCATAAATGACATAACAGAGGTATTTTAATTTTCAGAATCGGATTCCGACCAGGATATCAATAAGTCAACCCCCCAGCCAAACTTCCCAAAAATTCGACTTTCGCCATTTCAAGCCTAATTCCACTACGGACTTCCAAACAATATTCCGGACACGCTCCTAAGTCCAAAATCACCATACGGAGCTATTGGAATCATCAAAACTCTATTCCAGGTTTGTTTACACACAAGTTGACATTCGGTCACTATTTTAACTTAAGCTTTAAACCTTGAAACTAAGTGTTCCAATTCATTTCAAAACCTCACCGAACCCGAACTAATTAACCCGGTATGTCATAAAACAACTGTAAAGCATAAATTGAGCAGTAAATGGGGAAACGGGATTGTAATACTCAAAACGACCGGCTGGGTCGTTACATTCTCCCCTACTTAAACATACATTCGTCCTCGAACGTGCCAAGAGTTGTTTCCAAGCCATCACATCACTATTCTATCTACCACTCACATACCCGGGGCTGATCCCACGCCACCTTATTCTGTGTAAATTGTATAGGCCTGACAACACAACATAATTAAAAATCATTACTTCAACCTTAGCCCATAAACCTTGGAATTCAATTTCCAACATTCAGAATTTCATTTCAAGACCTGAATCTCACATCAACACGTTGTATGAGTCTGAACAAGCTGTATCAAGCTATAACCATATCCCCAGATATAATTACTGAACATACTACACAACTCGCATACTTGCAACACCATTTCCGATCACAGTAACTACTCCAAACTAACCCGGTAATAGTATTAAACTCTATATCAAGCAAAACCTCATTCCAAAACCTTTGTACACTGTTGATAATGAAAGAAACACGTGGAATCGCATAACCCCTTATCAAATCAACAAGTCATGGAGCTTTCTTGCCCCCAACCAGAATCATAATATCCTTCTAAGACGACTTTCAATATTATCCTCCCAATATACCGTAATAAAATTTGATAGTACCCATTCTAGGTCCAATAACCATATATTATTAAACACAACTATCCCACTGATATGCCACACTAATACAACTCAAGCCACAACTGCGCAACCTCGTACCAAAAACGGAAGAGGTCTCAAAATAGAGAACCGTATCGTAAGTTCAACAAGCACCACCACAACTGCAATGCTATAAGCTCATTATATATAGTAAAACCAAGACACGCGAATTTAATAACAGTAACCAGCTCTTCTAGAGTTCACATTAACATCACTCACATGGACAACTCACGTGCTATAGTATATATATGGACCCGCATGGACAACTCACGTGCCAATAACATAATCTGCCATAAGGCCCATAAGCCATTGTATTCCTCTTAAGTACCTCCATAAATACCACGACTGTAATGTTCACTCTGAAAATACCTTATGTGAATTTAAAATTATTCTTATCTTTCTTATACTAAAATGTAGAATCCATAATCATACAGAATTATCACAAATCTCGGTACCATTAAATGTAATTTCAGATTCTATCCATGTACAAATCCGAAGAAATTTTTGATTGCTATATAGAAATCTCGAACCCATTAGAACCTTCTCGGGAGTCACCCACTTTGCTCAATTCTAAATTGTACCGCCTAAATGGAATGAAAGACACGTGCCTCATTAGCACAACAACAATCGAAGGGGTAACCCTGCCTTAACACAACCGATCAAATTCACACTCCGTGCGTACTACGTCCTTCAAAATAACAATTTAATAATTTCATGATTTTCATAAAGTACAATATAGCCCACATCCAAGAAGTTTTCTTACTCAAGTCATCCCCAATATCAACCTCTGCAAGTCATCACTAATCAACAAGTATGCCTAGGCCTAAAAACCAATACCGTACAAAATCGTGCAATCAAATCATAGATAGCAGACTCCCCCACTTGGCTCAAAACCATATAACAAAACATCTGATAACTCACCATACCCAAGATAACATCTAAATTGACCATACTAAGCAATGAAAGATCAACTCTAGTCTCTAGACCCCCAATAATTTCCACACACCGCTGATACACACGATCCAGAATTACAGTATCGCCCACCGGCGTAGATACATGAATAGGTGAAACTAAGGACTCACGGGGCATATCCAGATAATGAATAATATATGATGAAACATATGAATATGTGGAACCAGGGTTAAATAATATAGATGCCTCCCTGTGGCACACTGAGACAATACCTGTGATTACTACATCTGAAGCAACAACATCAGGTCTGGCAGGAAAAGCATAGAATCGCCCCTGACCGTCATCAAATTGGCCTCCCCCTCTTCGGCGACCCCTAGCTGACTGAGACCCACCCCGAGCTGGCTGGGCGGGTGGTGGAGCAACTGGTGCAGAAGTAGTAGCCTGACTCCTCTGCTGAACTGGACCTTGCGTATGGCGGGGACAATATTTCCTCACATGACCTAGCTCTCCACACTCATAGCACTCCATCTCGAAGAATGGTGGCGAGTTCTGAGGCAGACCTCGGGAACCAGAATAACTACCAGAAGGACCTGATATATATGATCCCTGAACTGATGGTGCACGGGGCGTACTCGGGGATGGAAGTGCATTAAGAGATGATTGATTCTGATGAGAACTGTATGAACCATAGCTGGATGATGCACCACGGTGAACTGGACGACCCATGTTGTGGTAGAACTTTCTCCCAGAAGGTACCCCACCAAAACTGCCTGAACCTCGAGGCCTCTTTGCCTCCCTGTCACCACGCTCCTGGCTACGGACCACCTCTATCTATCGAGCAATGTCAACCACCTCGTCAAAAGTGGCACCAGATACCCTCTCCCTAGTCATAAGCAATCGCAGCTGATACGTGAGTCCATCAATAAACCTCATAATCCTCTCCCTATCAGTGGGAACCAACCAAACTGCGTGATGAGCCAACTCAGAAAATCTCATCTCGTACTGTGTCATGGACATGCCATCTTGATGTAACTTCTCAAACTGTCTATGCAGCTCCTCTCTACGAGACTGCGGCACAAACTTCTCCAAAAAGAGAACGGAGATCTCCTTCCATGTAAGTGGTACTGCACCAACTGGTTTGAGCCTCTCATAAGCCTCCCACCATCTGAAGGCAGCCCCGAAAAACTGAAAAGTAGTGAATGAGACCCTACTGGTCTCCAGAATACATGTTGTCCGAAGCATCCGCTGGCACTTATCCAGAAAACCCTGAGCATCCTCTGACTCAGCACCGCTAAATGATGGAGGTCGAATCCTCCCAAGTCTCTCAAGTCTCCTATGTTCATCATCTTCCATAACAGGAACTACCGGGGCCTGAGCAGCTACAGCTGGCTGGGCTGGTAATGCCCCCGATATCTGAACTCCCTGTACTGACTGATCTGGAGTATGGGCAACAGGGGTATGAGTACCTCCCCCGGCCTGAGAAGTGGCAGGTGCGGCCTGAGCCTAAACCACCTGAGCAAGGCCAGTGCAAACTGTCAATATCTGGACCAAAGTCTTCTGAAGGCCTGGAATCTCAATGGGCACAGTTGGTGCCTGAGCTGGTGCAACTGGTGGTACTACAGGTGCTGGTCCCACTGTGGTACGAGCTACACCTCAACCTCTACCTCGCCTCCGGCCTCTACCATGGCCCCAGCCTCTCGCGGCCCTAACTGGTGGCACTAGTGGCTAACCATCCGATCCGGTAGTACGTGTCCTCACAATATGTGAGAGAATAGAATAACAGAATATTTAGTTTCCGGAATCAACAAGATCGCACGACTAAATACAATAAAGTGAAATTTCCTAAGGGTTCGGCAGCCTCTGGAAGATAAGTACAGATGTCTCTGTACCGATCTGCAAGACTCTACTAAACATGCTCAAGACTCATGAGACTTATGTAGCCTAGGCTCTGATACTAACTTGTCATGACAAAAAATCTCACCAGTCGTGATGGCGCCTCTCTAAATACTAGGCAAGCCCACAATCTTAATAAACTACCATATCTATTAAATTTGAAAACAAAATAATTAAATTTAGAGGAAGAAATCTCACAAATACAAATATAACACTCCCAAAACTCGGTATCACGAAGTACATGAGCATCTAATATGAATACAATGTGTGACTCATAAAGAAAACCATTGTCCGAAAGTATAGAACAGTACAATAACTGTAGGAAAGAGAGACAAGGTTAGAGGATTCCAGGCAGCTACCTTGATAGTCTCCAACTGGTATCACACTGAGGTTCGACAGCCGCCGTGTCCGGAAGCACCTGGATCTGCACACAAGGTGCAGAGTATAGTATGAGTACAACCAATTCAATAAGTAACAAGACTAACCTCTAGGCTGAAGGTAGTGACGAGCTCTGCAGGTACAATCCAGTATAAATAATGGTACAAAAATATAGGCATGCTTTCAAGTTCAACTGTAAAACTCAATACAAGTGAAATAGATCAATGCTGCATGATATGAGGAATATGACATCTCAGTAGAAATACTTCATGTAAATACTGGTCACAAATTATTCGGTCACTCGGTACAGTTTATGGCCAATCCAGCTCAGGGCGTTCCAACCCGTATATAAATACACATCGACTGACAGTCAGTCACTCAGTACCGTATAAGGCCAATCCATCCATGGGGTAATTTATCCCCAAATGTAAATGATACAGACAAGATCCATGTCCAGTTAAATTCATTACAATATAAATAAGTAAGGCAAGTCCATACCCTAGAAAATCCATCCTGAATATGTATAATCATCTACGCTCACTGGAGGTGTGTACAGACTCCAGAGGGGCTCCTTCAGCCCAGGCGTGATATAAAGCCTTTATGGCCTACTGTAGGCGGACAGTCCCGATTTGTATAATAATAAAGCCTATAAAGCCTGCTGCAGGAGGGCAGCCCCGATCCATAAAATAGTAAAGCCAATAAGGCCTGCTGCAGGCGGTCAGCCCCAATCCAGAACAATAATAATATATAAAGCCATTCTGGCCTGCTGCAAGCGGGTAACCTCGATCCATTTAATGATAACATGTATAAATCCAATATGATCTGCTGCGGCGCACAGCTCGATCCCATAAATATCTTCACAATGGATGAATATGACTGAGTGTGAAATGTACATTTTTAAAATAATTAATTCAACAGCAACACGACCCCATGGGTCCCAAAATATCGGCACATAGCCTAAACATGATCTTTAATAAGAGCCTCATCTCAATTTCTCTAACACGTGGGGAAATGTTCAGATAATAACATGATTCTTTAATTTTTTTAACTCCACAGAATATACTCAAGTCACGATTTCAATGGTGCACGTCCACACGCTCGTCAACTATCGTGTGCGTCACTTCTAAACAATTTATATAACATCAATTCGGAGATTCATACCCTCATAACCAAGTTTAGAAGTGTTACTTACCTCAAACCATGTAATTTCTTACTCCGCTAGGTCCTTGCCTCATGAATTGGTCTCCAAACGCCTCGAATCTAGCCACAAATAATTCGATTCTGCCAATAAAGTTTATTGGAATTAATTCCATAAGAAAATACTAATTTTTCAACAAAATCCGAAATTTCACCGAAAAATCGTTCGTGGGGACCATGTCTCGAAACCCGACAAAAGTTACAAAACTCAAAAGCTCATTCACTCATGAGTCTAACCATACAAAATTTACTCAAATTCGATAACAAAATCCCATTCAAAACCTCAAAATTCTAGTCCAAGAACTCTTCCTCATTTTTCCAAAATTTCCATCTCAAAATACTAATTAAATGCTGAAAATAATGATATATTCTTGTATATTGACCAAATCCAAGATAGAATCACTTACCCCGATGTTTTCCCTAGAAAATCTTACAAAAATCGCCTCTCCCCAAGCTCCAATTTGTCAAAAAAATGGAAAATGGGACGAAGCCCCCATTTTATAACTTAAAATTTCTGTCGAGGTGCTACCCTCAATTTTCATGACCTCGATTTTCATGGCCTCGATTTCCTGCACTCGATTTTCATGACCTCGATTTTTATAACCTCAATTTTTCATCCTCGATTTCCAACCTCGATTTTCCTGACCTCGATTTTTCCTGACCTCGATTTTCATGCCCTCGATTTTCATGACCTCAATTTTCCTGCCATTGATTTTTCATGACCTCGATTTTCATTACCTCGATTTCCTGCCCTCGATTTTCAGCAGAAAAAAATAATTCCAGCAGCTGTTTAAGTCAAAATTTTGATCCATTAACCATCTGAAACCCACCCGAGGCTCTCAGGACCTCAACCAAATACACCAACAAGTCCTAAAATATCATAAAAACTTAGTTGAAATCTCAAATAACATGAAACAACGCTAAAACCACGAATCATACCCCAATTCAAGCTTAAGAAACATAAGAATTTCTAACTTCTATATTCGATACAGAAACCTATCAAATTAATTCCGATTGACCTCAAATTTTGCACACAAGTCATAAATGATATAACAGAGGTATTTTAATTTTCAGAATTGAATTCCGACCCCAATATCAAAAAGTCAACCCCCGGTCAAACTTTTCAAAAATTCAACTTTCGCCATTTCAAGCCTAATTCCACTACGGACTTCCAAATAATTTTTCGGACACTCTCCTAAGTCCAAAATTACCATACAGAGCTATTGGAATCATCAAAACTCCATTACGGGGTCGTTTACACATAAGTCAATATCCTGTCACTATTTTAACTTAAGCTTTAAACCTTGGAACTAAGTGTTCCAATTCATTCCAAAACCTCACCGGACCCGAACTAATTAACCCGATAAGTCATAAAATAATTGTAAAGCATAAATTGAGCAGTAAATAGGGAAACGGGGTTGTAATACTCCAAACGACCGGCCGGGTAGTCACACATACACTGAGCAAAAAGATTTTTAAACAGTATCATTTATTCTATTTTTTCCGGGTTACCATATCAGGCTTGATAATGGGAAGCTGACTATTTTGTAGGTTAATTTAGTCCGATAGTATAAAAATTCTTTACATTATGAACTTATCTCTCGTACATAATCCAAAAATCCCTAAATAATTATTGTATGAGTTATACATTTTTCTATTTTTTCCACAGAAACTGGATGGAAGTGATGCTAGGATGGCAGACTACTTTGACTACGTAGCAGGTACAAGCATTGGAGGTTTAGTTACTGCAATGCTAACTACCCCAAATGAAAAGAATCGACCTTTATTTCGTGCAGATGAGATTACTGAATGAGAAAACTACCATCTATAGCCCCTCAAAATTTTAATAGCCCATAATTTTTTTTATGGACCCAAAATATCCCTCCGGCCCAAACATATTATATCTAATAACCCATAAATAATCCATAATTGTGATGACCCAAAAGGTCATCTTATATTTTAAAACTCGAATCTACGCTCTTAAGACTTAAAAATCTCATTTTACCCTCTTCGATTTGCGTGCACAGTCCGGACAGATTTTCGGAAAGATTTTACGTTGAAAACTAATGAAAATAAGAATTTTTACCTTAAAAATTAATTTTAGTTGATTTCGATCAATAGTTTTGGTAAACGGGCCCGGATCCATATTTAGACGGTCCGATAGGTCTGTATCAAATTATGGGACCTGGGCATATGCCCGGAATCGAATTCGAAGGTCTCTAGCTCAAGTTATATATTTTTGATGAAAATTAAAAGTGTGAAAATTAATTATTTTTAAGAATTGATTGATATTTGGCATTGTTAGTATCGGGTCCGTATTTTGGTTTCGGAGCGCGGTACAGTTTCATTATGATATTTAAGACTTGTCTGTGAAATTTGGTGAGAAACGGAGTTGATATGGCGTGATTCAGACGTCCAGTTGAGAATATATGGATTTTAAAGTGTTCTTGAGAAGTTCATTTGATTTGGTGCTAAATTCGTAGTTCCAGGTATTTTTTTGGCGATTTGTTCACGCAAGCAAGTTTTTATGATATTTTTAGACTTGTGTGCATATTTGGTTTGGAGCCCCGAGGGCTCGGTGAGTTTCGGATAGGCTATGGGGTGATTTGCACTTAGAAAATCTGAGATTTTGCTGCAGCAGCTGTTCTGATGTGCCCTTCTTCGCGTTCGCATAGGTAGTGTCGCGAACGAGAAATGTAAAATGGGGCAGGGGAAATTCCTTCTTCGCGAACACGAAAGACAGGTCGCGAACGCGAAGCGTTGGGGGTGGTACCCTTTGCGAATGCAATCTGTCTCACGCGAACACGATAGTTCAACTGACCTGGGGAGGGGGGTAATGTTCTTCTACGCGAACGCGTCCATAGGGTCGCGAACGCGAAGGCTTGGGGGGATCTACCTTACACGAACGCGTAAAAAGACTCGCGAACGTGAAGGCCTTAGGCCGCTGTGCATCGCAATCGCGACAGGCCTCTCGCGAGTGCGATGAAAGCCTGTCCAGTGACTTAAAACAGACTCCAAACACGGGTTTGAGCCATTTCTTCAATATTTTTCAAGAACCAAACGGGTAGAGGCGATTTTCAAGAGTCATTTTCTTCCCCAAATTATTGGTAAGTGATTCTAAACCATTTTCTTTCAATTACCCATTACATTTCTTGAATTTTCAACCTAAAATGTAGAGTTTTCATGGTAGAATTAGGGGTTAGGGTAGAAACTAGGGATTTCGGGAATTTGAGGATTTAGACCACAATTTGAGGTCGGATTCCACAACCAATTATATATTCGGGTTCGGGGGTGAATGTGTGAATAGATTTTGGTCCGAACCTCGGGTTTTGACCAAGCGAGCCCAGTGTCGATTTTCTACTTTTTGGAGGAAAATTTAGGAAATCTAGATTTATGCAATGTAATTGATTCCTTTAACAATATTTGATACTATTGAGTCAATTTTGAATAGATACGAGTGGGTTGGAGGTGAATTCCAAAGTAAAAGTTGTGATTGAGAATTAAGTGGCATTCGGAGCGAGGTAAGTGTCGTGTCTAACTTTGGCTTGAGGGAATAGGTATTGTGTGAGTTATTGCTACGTGTTTTGTTGTTGAATACGATGTATAGTTGAGGTGACGAGCATCTATACGTTGTGGTCGAGTCATAGCATGCGAGTGAAATCCCATTTTCTTGCAAATTTATAGTCTTAAATCTTGTTATCCATGCTTACTGTTGTTGTTGAAATGTTAGGAAACTTGTACCCGGTTCCACCAAGGTCGATAAAATTGTGAAAGTAATCATTGATGATATATTGATTTCTTGTGAAACTTCTCTCTATCAGTTGTTATTAATTCTATGAATTGTGAGGAAGAGTGTAAAGCACGAAGGCTGATGTCGTGCATGATTTATTTATATTGTGAGGAAGAGTGTAAAGCACGAAGGGTGATGTCGTACATAATTTATTTATATTGTGACGAAGAGTGGAAAGCACGAAGGGTGATACCGTGCATGTTTTATTTATATTGTGATTAAGAGAGTAAAAGCACGAAGGGTGATGCCGTGCAGTTTTTCTTGCTGTCTTAATTGCTCAATTCGTTTAAGGATTTCCGGTTTAATTTTGTCTTTTCATTATTCTCAGTCTTTATGTTGTATTCCCCTATTTTATGTTCCCATCCCATTATTTCTGCGTTATTTCTTATTTACTGTTGTTGCCACTAGCATGATTATACTGTTCAGGTTATATGTGTCGTCACTACTTCGCCGAGGTTAGGCTCGATACTTACCAGTATATGGGGTCGGTTGTACTGATGTTGCACTCTGAACTTTCTGTGCAGATTTTGATACCAGCTTAGGTTGATCGAGATTTGCTACTGGTCCGTTGTCTGGAGACTCAAGGTAGATCTGTCGGCGTTCACAGACCTTGAACTCCCCGTCTATTCTTTATGTCTTACTGTTTTCTTTCATTTAGACAGTTTTATTTCTTTCAGACTATTACTTGTTGTAAATTCTAGAATGCTCGTGAATTGCGACTCCAGATCCGGGTGATAGTAGTTAATACAGATTTATGATATTCCGCACTTGTTATATTTCGTCGTAGTTAATTAATGTTAATTACTGAATGGAAATAAGAAATTGGTAAATGATTCTCTAACATTAGCTTGCCTAGCAAGTGAAATGTTAGGCGCCATCATGGTCCCGTCGGTGGGAAATTTCGGGTCGTGATAATAATACACTGACCCACCCACGCCTTTTAACTCATGTTTTTTTCCTATTGCACTCGGTTCTCTCGAAACACCGGTTTCCTCTAAAAAAATACAGCTTCTCCATTTTTACTCTTGCTCTCAATGTAAGTCAAAATTTTAGTAGGTTTTTCAGATTTTTTTTCATAATCGAGTCTACAATAGAGGAAAAGAAGTCTTTGAAGAAAAATATAAAGTTGAGGTCATCTCCAAATTCTATGAAATTAGTTGGTAAATTAGTGAAATATAACCCTAGTTTTAGTAGGAATAATGATGACAATTTTGAAGATTTACCAGAATTTGGGTGCAATTTGGGGTATGCAATCCCTAAATCTGTTGAAGCAATGTAAAATACCCCTATTGAAGTAATGCAAAGTACCCCTGTTGATAGAAGGAATCGTTCACATAACGGGACTCCCAGCGATTGAGTAACGAGGTCACAAACTGCTCAACGTGTAGTGATTGAAAAAGGCACACCTTCAAAAATAAAGATTAAAATAGTGGGAAAGGATGTTGTGAAGGATAAGGGTAAAGGCTCTAAAAGGAAGGCTAAAGGGGATGGGGATGATGTTCCATCAAAAAAGAGAAAAGTTCATGTTGATAAAAAATATTCTAGCTCATCTGATTTGAATGTATTTTCTAATGATATAACTCTGACTTGTGTGCGCTTAGTTTATTTTAGTATGCAGAAAATTTATCCAATGTAGCAGTTATATTCCAGATTTGTATATAAAATGTATCATTCTTTTTTTATATTGTATATAATTTGTATCAAGTTAATAAGTAATGTGCAATTTGTATATAAAGTGTATCATCTATCCACATAGTGTATACGTAATATTTAAATTGCATATTTGTGGTTGTTATTAAGCTTATATATATTTATATTTTTGTATTGTCTGCAGCTTTGGGTTTATTATGTTCCTTTGGGTAATCATTATAGTACTCGTATCAGTGTGCATACAAA
This sequence comes from Nicotiana tabacum, assembly GCF_000715075.1. Classification (NCBI taxonomy): domain Eukaryota; kingdom Viridiplantae; phylum Streptophyta; class Magnoliopsida; order Solanales; family Solanaceae; genus Nicotiana; species Nicotiana tabacum. The sequence goes on from NC_134096.1 coordinate 58,190,590, forward strand.
CTGCAGTATAGTGAAACATTTGAACTATACTTTAGATGATCAACGGATTGAGATGTTTAGATGAACATGTTTTGGTTATTTTGTGGACTTGCCCGAATTTTTTATACATAACCAACTTATCCATTCACTATTTCTTAGGGAAGTGGTGTCACCTAAAGATGATGAGTTATGGATTAAAGTTAATAGCACCAAGTTGCGCTTCGGACTTGCAGAGTTTTGTATTATCACACGTTTAAAATGTAATGGTGATCCCAATAAGGATTATGAATTTGTCCAGTTGAGTCGGTTGAAGGAATTGTACTTTCCAAGCACGTCGAAAGTGTATAAGAAATTGTTAACTGACTGTTTCTTAAAAAATATGTGGAGATCTGATGTGGACGCATTGGAGATTGCAATATTATATTTCATTCATAGTTTCCTATTTTCTATTACAAATGATGATTTTATAACAAAGAATGATTTTCTGTTGGTTGAATCTTGTGATTTTGAGACTTTTCCTTGGGGAAAAGTGGTTTTCAATGATACATTAGAGTCAATGAAAGATAACGTTCGTAGTAGAAGAGAGATGTACCGATATGGTGGTTTGCCTTTGGCATTCCAGTATTGGTTTTATGAATGTTGCCCCTATACTCACAAAAACCTCGCTTACTAGATTGGAGATCTTATGCCACGCATATTAAATTGGACTGTAAAGAAGAAGGTAACCTTCAAGAGGTTGAGGAAAGAATTTTTTCTTTTAAGTCGGGAGCAGGTAAAAAATAATTTTGTTTAGTTTACAACATTTTGTAGCAATACATATGAATTTACTTTTGATGCATAAATTATACATTTCTGATACATAAATTATACATTTTTGATACATATTTTATACCTTTAATATACATAATATCTATTAACTGTATGATATGTAGTTTCTACAAGTAATATATTGGTTGTCTTTTGTTATTTTAAAATTTCATGATTGCTAAGTTTTTTTTTGATTGGTAGTTGGTGTTTGGTAATATTGCCCCAACAAATGTTAAACAAACAAGGCTTGAATTGCATGATTTTGTCCCGGTGTATAAAGATAAAAATGAGATGTATATCGAAGCTGGAATCGTGGCTGAAGTTAATCCAAGAGAAGATGTTGATGATTTCAACACTCGACCTAAAAAAAATGCTAAGAAGCACCCCAAAAATAAGCTGGAATCACAACCTATAAACAATGAGAATCCGGATCCACAGCCTAGTAACTTGAGTTCAAGCGAGAATGAGCTGAAACTTCTGAGAAGTGAAATCAACAAGGTATAGTTCTATTTTGGCTTTGAACAGATCTGACAACTTAATTGATATTCGGTTTCACTTTTTCTTTTATAGGTAAACGGCAAGGTTTTGTCTTTGGAGCAGTTAATGATTTTCTCATTTAAAAAAGTTTTTAAATCTCTAGGTGAACGTGCTGCTTCAAAGGTATTCTCATGATTATGCTTATTTGTTATTTTTACCTGTTATTATAATTTTTACAACTTTTTGTATAGTTTTCCTGAACAGGGTGGTAGAAAAGATGACGACCATCATGATAGTCACGGCCATCATGATGCTGGTGATATTCATAATGATTACTTTGGCGATAAGAAAGTTGCAGAGAATAATTTTGGTAGTGAGGAAGTTATGGAGAAAAATATTGGCAGTGAGAAAGTTGTAAAAAAAAATGTTGGCACTGAAGTAAGTCTAGAGCAAACTGTTGATGCTATGGAGGGTGTGGTGAAGGATTCTATAGAAGCTGGTAAAAGTAGTGAAGGAGTTGGTGATGACAAAGCCTGAATTGAGGATGCCGAGCCTGAAATCACGGCAATCACCCAGAAGTTTTGTGACAAAAATAATGTAGATGGTGATAGTGTAGTTAATATTGCAGAAGTTAAGAAAAATACTGCTAATATGGGGGGTTTGGTGGAGGATTCTGTACAAGTTGTTGGTAAAAATAGTTGTGAGAAAGTTGGTGAGGACAATGACTGGACTAGTAATGCTGAGGCTCAAATAACTGCAATCACCCAAAAGTATTTCGATCAAAATATTGTACATGGTAATTGTTTAGGAGTGGAGAAAAATATTACTACTATGCATGAAGATCATATAGTTGTTATTGATCATGACACACCTGAAATGATCCCTAGAGAAAGGAAACCTGCAGGAGTCATGAAGTCACCATTCAGGAACACATTTGGCTCTGTTAGCACCATCCAAGTTGCTCAAAATAAGCCAACTAAGTCAAAGAAGCTCATCCAGACAAATAAGCCAAATAAGTCCATCTTCAATATAAAGTATTCTTTTCAGGAAAATATTGACAATCCTGTTGATTTTAGAATATTGTGTAAGTGGAATACTTTCATCAATAGAGGCTTAAGGACTAATGCACTGTAAGTTTTATGTTTCAGTTTTTTCTTTTTCTTTTTTTCCTTGTTTATTTTTCGTGTTTCGTGTTATGAACCATATCTTTTTATCGTGATTCATCATGGACAGTGTTTATACGGAGATTAGCAATAAGCTAAATAAAATCTTTAAATTTGGAGTTGATGATATTGGAGAAAAAAATGGTTATTCACATCTGCATATCCCGACCTACCCCTGTGTGATTCAGTACGTCAACACTATAATGATTCTTTATATTTTTAACATATTGATGTTAATTTGTTTGCATAAATGTCATTTCTTTTTTTTTTATCCATGTTGAAATTACATATAGATTCTATCTGTAATAAAATGAGAAATGAGACTCAGTAACCCTTGGATAGTAGGCAAAAGAAATAACTAGAACAATAATGGTAATAGAAAATATAGTATCAACTTGGAAGAGTATCTTTTATGTATATTTGCAGTATCTTCTGTAAAATGTATAATTGGGTTATACATAAAATATACATTTTAGTTTTCTCATAATGTAATTTTCTGACTATGTGTGTTTATTCTTCATATTTCAGCATATTGATATTATTTTTTACTATTTGAGAAAAAAAGGGAAGTACGGTGTTGCTGAGTATATACTTGGATATTTTTTAAGATGTAATGTTCCTTGGTGTACTTGTTGATGAAGTCCTTTTCCCTATAAATCTGTCTGATAAGTGGCATTGGATATTGGCGAGACTGTCATTCAAAGATTTGCGCATTTATGTATACGATTCCATGAGTGGCACGCGAAAGCATAGTGCAGTTCGGAGATCAATTGAGCCATACTCAATGTTGCTCCCATATTTCCTTTATCGTATTGGTTTTTGGGACACAAAGGATAATCATATGGGAATTCCTACCATTGATCCTTTTGAGATTCATGTCGTTGATGGGTTGCAAACGCAAGATAACACGCAAATTATTATTGAATATTTCTGATTCTTATTCATTTTTATACATTAATTCCTATTTGAATATTATACTAACTTATTCAACGTTTATGTGCGACCTTTTGTATGTAGTGATTGTGATGTTTATATTGCTGCATTTGCTGAGTACATCATTCAAGGCAGCACTATTCCTAAAGTTATTGATATTGATGGGATACAGAACCGATATGGTATATTGCTATGGGATTATGGAGTGAAGAAACAAAGAGCACATGCAGTTAGTGATGACGAGTCTACTGATAGATTGAAGAATTTGACAAAAAAGGATAACAAGAAAAGGGCAAGTCGCATGACGTTGGTGATGACAAGGCTTTGAAGGATAACAAGAAAAAGGGTAAGACGCATGCCTTTGGTGATGACGAGACTTTGAAGGATATCAAGAAAAAAGGCAAATTGAAGGGCAAGATAAAGTAGTTTGGGATAATTTAGCGGAAAATTGATATGTAGTTTTAAGATGAAGTAGTTTCATTCTGATATTGTCTTATGATTGGATACAGTTGCATACCTATATCACGTTTTATACTTTTTGTTTGGGATATTTTTGAACAATATGTTTAAAATGCTAATGTTGAATATTACTTTTAATTGTGACTTGTTTGTTTTCAGTTAATAGTGAAATTTTAAAAGTTTCGGATTTTGTGTAGTTTTGACTTTTCTACAGTTTTAGTTTTGTAATTTATATAGTTTTAATCTGTTTCGACAGGTTTTGCAAATTTAGTTGGTGTTGCTAAGTTGTTGTAGGAAGTTTTGTGAATGAAGTTTTGGGGGCAACTAAACTGTATATAAATTGTATGGCGACAATCTATTTTGTATAATTTTTGTATAGTAACAGTCTTTTTTGTATATATTTTGTATAGTGACATCTATTTTTTATATTTTTTATATAGTCACAGTCTTTTTTGTATATATTTTGTATAGTGACATCTATTTTATATATTTTTATATAGCGACAATTTATTTTATATATTTTTTGTATAGTGACAAACTATTGTATATAAATTATATAGTGACGGTCTATTTTGTATATTTTTTGCATAGTGACAGTCTTTTTTTTTATATACTTTGTATATTGACATCTATATAGTGACATCCATAATAGTATTTGGAATAAAACTTCTACCAATACTTTCATTAAGACAAAAAATAGTATCTTTATTCATATATCAGAGAGAATTTGATTGCACATCTCATTATTTTTCTAGTATTCTAACTGTAACATTCACAAGGAAAATAATTCTCTACTAGTTGTCTCGAGCATTCCTGCATGTTCTTCTGTTGTGTCCTTATTTTCCACACAGTCTACAGGTAACTGTTTCAGTATACAAATATTCATAAAGTCCCTTGTGTCGCGACTTCGTCGGTTTTCCTGATTTGCCCTTTACTATCGGTGTTAGGACCACATTATCTAACACCTCTGTTGGAAGGTCCCATGTATTTTCATCTAGAAGTGGATTAACTGGCACTTTATATGTCTTCTTGAAGTATTCCTTGGTGTAATAGGCAGAACAATATTTGGGTGCTTCTATGTGTGTGTAGTCCAATACTGCGATAGCATGTGGACAAGGAATCTCATCCACTTGAAGTCGTTTGCACGAGCATTCCCTTTTTTGCACGAGCATTACTACATATACATAATCGGTTGAAGGTCTCACCTAAATTTAAATAGATATCATTAGTAAAACAGAGATATGACAAGTGTTAATGCATTTTTATCAAAATATGTAATTCAGGCGTATGAAGTAAGACATGATAAAATAATATTTACCGTTATCTTCTGTGACAAACTGCTATTTTCCTTCAGTACTTCGTTATATGTTTTTCCTAGTCCAGTTAATGTACTTATTGCAGTCATTCTATTTGTATTATTCCATTCTATAACCAAATTCATCATGTAATCTAGCAAACTCATGATCGATAGCTCTCTTGCCTCTTTGTTTCTTGCATTGAGTGACTCAACAATATTTGAAGTCATCACCATGGATCTATTAATAGTGGAATGCGCTATGGACCACTTTTCATAACCAATTTAGAACAAGTAACCCCTTACCCTCTTATCAATGCTGTCCATATCTTGCATGAGGTGATTAAAATCTTCAATTTTGTATGCTCTGACCATTGCAAAAAATACTTCCCTCAGTCGGTCATATTTCTTCTTGAATTACTTCTTTATGTTATTCCAAAGATGGAAGATGCATACACAGTGAGATACCTTTGGATACACAATCAAAGCACCCCTCAATATGCTTGCATGATGATCGGATACGATGCACATCCTTTCCCCAAAAGCCTGTCTAAACATTTCAAAAGATTATTCCCAGGAAGCATCATTTTCAGAATCGACAACAACATATGCTAGTGGAAAAATTTTACATGGTTAAGCAAATAAGAAAGCATCTACATGTTATTTTTGTTATACACGGATAACAACTATCTATACCATATATAATTATTATACGAGACTGCGACATATTCACCTATCGCATCTTGTGCGCTAGTTGTTAACATTGTCCCCATGTGTGATGAATTAAGGAATGTCCCGTCAACCACTACAATAGGGTATCAGTATTTTCATCCTATGATTGATGCATTTAGTGCGACAAAAACATACATGAAGCGCCCGTCCTCTGATTTATGTAACATTGTGACAGAACCAGGATTTGTCATATTTATCATATACAAGGGACCCGACAGTTTACTATAAGATTCGCGTGGTATCCCTCTTAGCAGTTCAAGCGCCTTTTTTTTTTGTTCTATAAACTTTTACGTAACTCATATTAATCCCATATTGTTATTTCATGTCGCTCATGATGTCTGTCGGAGTGTATATTATTTTTGGATTGGCATATTTGTTGCAAATTATTTTTGTAATGGCTGAAGAAGTAGCATGACGTTGTGAAACAATCTACTCGTCTCTGGGCAAGTGTGAACATCATTGAACCGTCTAACCTTGAAGACATTTGATTTGTGCAGACTTGAAGATGTAAGACTCTATTTGCAACTTTCATCCACGCATGTAAGACAATACCTATTTAACATATAGTGTTATGATAATGCACTTCTTCAGATTTATACACTTATGTCTCAAATAAACAAGCAATATACATATGCAATCTTATTATACAATAAATATACATTTTTTATATAAGCAGTAAACACAAAATTACATAGAAGTGAAATCTCATACGTAGAAATCATACCTTGTTGTAGATGATCTATCCACTATAAATTGATATTTTCTCGTATTGCGTAGTGCTTTATTACACTAATGAGTGTACCTTTGTCCCAATACAATTGAACTTCTGCAATTTCTTCATCTTGTGGATTGTATATTATTCAATTTTCCTTCATTATCTCAATTTTGTCTTCTTTTCCATGATTATCCATCATCTCAACAATATTAGTTTTGTGTACTTCTTCTTCCTTCTGACATTGTAAACTGACTGAAGTTGTTGCGAGTAAGTTACCACCCAAGTATGAACTTGAATATGAGCATTCAACACTTGAACACACAATTTTCAACGTTATGCATAATGGATATTCAGTGATATCCAGGTTTTTCTTTTTCATCTGCATATACAAGCGCACACTCATATCATTGTATATTGGAATTGCTATATAGCCATCCTTCACTGTATATTTTATCTCCATCGCACTTGTAATTGAATCTCTACCCAATTGCTTGTATATCTCATCAATAGAATACTCATAGCTACAGTCCGAATTGTTCAGCACGCCATTAACAAGGAAATTAACAAATTTACTCTCACTTACCCATTCACCACTGTGTTGAAGTAAAATCGAAATCAAAATTGATACAGCAGTTCCAACATTCACAATCTCCATAGACATTAGTTGAGTTTGTCGATTTTGTATCAATTTCACAATTTAAGAACGAAATCTCAACTCTATTAAGTTGATTGTAGGCCGCAATTGTGCAAAACTTTGAATTTCAGAGTGAATTTTTTGGAGCTCTGATCTGGGTTTACTCTGTAGAAACCCTAGAATATTTTTGACAATGTGAATAATTGTGTGACTTTTATACTGCTTGGGGGTTGAAAATTCCATACTGAAGGCGTGAATTTAAGATACAAAATCGTTTAGGAGTGATTTCCTTTTGATTTGCGTTGAGCGCATGGTTTCAAGTTTTTCAGTTGCTAGCTTTTATTATTGTTTTTAGGCTATGGCTTGTATGGGGTTATTTTGTGACTATCAGGTGATATAAGTTTAGCCCTAGTGGCAACAAATGAACTGTGCTCTTACTGAATTCTATCTGAAGGAGAGCCCAAATATATTCCCGCAAGATAAAGCAAAGCCCCGGTAGGCATCAAAATTATCTTAATTACTCGTATATCCTTTCAACTTGAGAGTTTAGAAACGTGTAACATGAACATACTTATATTACAAGGTGAATATTTGATTTATCGAGCCAAAAGAAATATATTCAGTTGAATTTATTGAACCCAGCTCTATATCCGCCTATGTTTATTTATCGTCTTCACTCTACATGCGCGCAGGTTTAGCTTTCCTGGGTGGGACACTGTAGTTAATTGGGTTAAGGACCTTTACAACAAATATGTTGCCCCTGTATACCATAGTGCAGAAACAATTGTTGAATGGATCGAGGCCATGTTGTTTCGTCCTAAATATGATGGAGAGTATTTGCATGAGAAAATCAAGAATTTGATTGGAGGTCGAAAGCTTAGCCAAAAACTAACTAATGTTGTCATTCCTGCCTTTGGTATTCATGAGTTCCAGCCAGTTATCTTTTCATCTTTACAGGTCATTTTAATTTTTTTCTTTTTGTTTTCTGTTTATCTCTTCTTTTTTTTCCTACTTAATTTTCTTCACTAATGATGGATGATTTAGCACAGGCGAAAGTGGACGACTCAAAGGATTGTCTACTAGCAGATGTTTGCATCTCTACATCTGCAGCACCATATTACCTTCCTCCTTATCATTTTGAAGTTAAGTCAACCAAAGGTACCAAAATATATAACACTGTCGACGGTGGTGTTGCGGCTAATAATCCTGTAAGTTAGAATTTTGTGCAGAGTCATTCTATAATATTTTACAATATCACTAATTGACTAAGTTTGACAAATAAAATTGTACCAAAGACTTTGCTTGCAATACGAGAAGCTACACAAGAGATGGGGAGAACTTCCTCATCAAGTAACAGAGCTATAGATGATGTTACATTTGTTATACTTTCACTGGGCACTGGATCAGCAAAAGGGGCTCTAAAGTTTGATGTTGAAGATGGAAAGTCGTGGGGACTGGTCAATTGGTTTTTGGGGCCAGGAGATAGCACTCCCCTCATTGATGTTTTTGAGTCTGCCTTGAGTGATATGGCTGATATTTATACATCTATGTTCCTACATGGCACTCAATCAAATGATACTTACCTCAGGATTCAGGTACCCTCATTTACCTACTGAAATTTATTGCAACAGAAGAAACTTTAAAAAAAAAGAGAAGAGTATATCATATTAATGGAACAAAGCGAGTATTTGGAGCTCTTCAAGATTCTTTTGTCAAATATTTCCTGTTTGTCTTTCTTTCTGAAATGGAACATTGTTTATTATCAGATTGATGGATTGAAGTATGAAGATACAAGGACTGACAATGCAACAGAAGAAAATCTCAGAAACTTGGTGCATATAGCAAATGACCTGTTGAAGCGCCATGTTTCTTCTGTCAACTTCGAAACTGGTTTTTATGAACCCATCTCAGACAAGCGCAAACCTGTAGGAAAAGCCGATTGGACCAACGAAATGGCTCTTGTTGAGTAAGTTCACCTTTTACAGCAATTATATACAAATTAACCTGTTTTTTATATTATGAGTTTTAACTTCTATATACATCAACCTTTAATTGCTCATAATAAATGGAACTAGTTATTACTTGGAAAATAAAACAGTCATCTCCTACAACATGTTTAATTACACAATCACGTAAAACTTCTTTGCTCTAGTGTATATATCACACAATCATGGATAATTTGATTGTTCCTGTTTTTCTTGGGTTTGTACAGGTTGGCAAAAAGATTGTCAGATCAAAGAAAGCTCCGCCAAAAACAAAAGGCTTGAGCCTTGAGCAGAAGAAATGCCTATCTTCTCTAGTGTAGAAGCTCTTAGGTTGTTGGAGACTTTCAAAGAAATAATAAGCCGTCTGCTGGCTTTAATCCTTTAGGTGTGTAACATGGTTTAGACTATAATCGTCGGGTGTTGTTAAACTTACTTGAACGCTGAAATAAGATTATCTCTTTATTTAAAGGCAAATGAACATCTCTACATCTTTAGAGGCTTTTTGTTTTTCTTTTCACTTTTTGTTTATACTCTACAGTTAAAGTTTAATTACTCAACTGGATGATTGAACTACAAATCTTACTGTGGAATGGGAAATAATATTTTTGTCACGACCCAATTTCACCTATAAGTCGTGATGGCGAACACTACAGCTAGGCAAGCCAACTAATAAATTAAGCATACATTGATAAAATTTAAAACCAAAAAAATATAATAAAATCCAAACTCTACCGATGGGTGTGCCAAGACCTGGTGTCACAAGTGTATGAGCATCTAGTAGATTATACAAAACCTCAAATACTGTCTGAAATAAAAATAGACAGAATGAAAAACAATACAAGGAGAGACACTAGTAGCTGCAGAACGACTCAGAAAGGCAGCTCACCAAAATGCCCCTGGATAGCGTGGGTGTAAGACGATAGGTCCAACACTAGTACTTGCCTCAGGTCCTGCACAAAAAGTGCAGCAAGTGTAATATGAGTACGTAAACCACGTGTACCTGGTAAGTATCAAGCCTAATCTCGAAGTGGTAGAGACGAGATGACCGACTTTGACACTCACTATCGGTCAATAATAATAATTGAAATACAACTAGGATATTTAAATCAGCATAATTTATAGAGTTAAAAAAAATTATTTTATTTAATCAGCGGAAATAATCAAATTCCTTCACATGCTACAATTCTCAATATATTAATTAAATTCCTTCAATTCAAATAATTTTCAATTTATCAATTAAATATCATTTACAAGAATTACAATTTATTCTTTAACAAACAAGAATAATAGTTCATTAAATTCCAAGGATTTTTCAATTTATCAATTAGTTTCGCAAGCTGAAATAAATTATTAAAGTATCATGTAATTTATTAATATTATTAAGCACAATTTCTGCCGAGGGCGTACGGCCCGATCCATAGTATCGTGTACGCTGCCGAGGGACGTGCGATGCGATCCATAGATGCATCTATCCTGCCGAGGCGTTCGGCCCGCTCCACAAGAAAGGCGGGAATTTTCTTATGTACCTCCGGAAGGAGAATATATTTACTGTGAGATAATTTCGGGAGGAAGAATAATTTCTTTTAACAATTATATAATTTTAAACAGAAAATCAAACATATAAATTTTTCCATCCTTTAATATTTTGATCTAACAATTCACAATATATATATATATAAATATATCAAATAATATTAATTAAACAAAGAATACAATTTACACAAAGAATACAATTTACACAAGTAATTCATGCTTTGAATCCTAAACTACCCGGACTTTAGCATTAATAGTAGCTACGCACGGACTCTCGTCACCTCGTGCGTACGTAGCCCCCACAATTATTAATAATTATTTAATTTAATCCTTATAGGGTAATTTCCCCCTCACAAGATTAGACAAGAGACTTACCTCGTCTCAAAGTCCATTTTCTGATTATCCCATCGCGTAAAATTCTGACTACCTCGTCGAAAAATTCGAAACTATCCAAAAGTTATATAAAATAATTTATATATGTTCATTAATTCAAAATTCATCGATTAAAAAATTACTCTATCTAAAATGGTTAAATTTCTAAAATTCACCCCAAGCCCACGTGCCCGGATTTTGGAAATTTTCGGATGAAAACATTACCCATAATCCCAAGAACTCAAATATATAATTTTTATCCAATTCCATAACCATTTTCGTGGTTAAAATCTCATTTTCATAAAAATCTAGGGTTTTCACCTAAACCCTTGACACACAAGTCTAATAACCTCATACAAACTCGCTCGAGCGATTAAAATTCCGGAAATAACATCAAAAACCAAGAATCAGACGCCAAAACGCATGAATTGACTTATGAATTCAAAAACTTCAAAAAAAAAAAAGATTTCTGCTCGTCCGATTCCTATCAAATCAACTTGGAATGACACCAAATTTTGCGCACAAGTCATAAATTACATAACGGAGTTATGAATATTTTTGGAACTAGATTCAGATCCTGATATCAAAAAGTCAACTCCCCGGTTAAACTTTCAACCTTAAATTCTTATTTTAGCCATTTCAAGCCTAATTTAGCTACGGACTTCCAAATAAAATTTCGAACACACTCCTAAGCCCAAAATCACCATACGGAGCTGTTGGAATGGTAAAAATTCTATTCCGGGGTCGTTTTCTCAAAATATTGACCGAAGTCAAACTTGGCCTTTTAAAGCCATCTTAAATAACCAAATGTCCCTATTTCAACCCAAACACTTTCAAATCCCGAACCAACTATCCCCGCAAGTCATAAATAATTAAAAGCACATATGAAAAGTTTTATTTTAGGGAACGGGGTTCTAAAAGTCAAAATGACCGATTGGGTGATTATATTCTCCACCTCATAAACAAACGTTCGTCACGGGTTTAGAATAATACCTTGAGTGCTAAATAAGTGTGGATATTTGCTCCCATGTCCTCCTCGGCCTCCCAAGTCGCTTCCTCGACTGGTTGGCCCTCCACTGGACCTTTACTGCAGAAATCCTCTTGGATCTTAACTGGCGAACTTGTTTATCAACAATGGCAAATGGCTTTTCTTCATAACCCAAACTCTTATCTAGCTGAACTATGCTGAAGTCCAACATATGTGATAGGTCAGCATGATACTTCTGGAGCATAGATACATGGAAAATCGAATGAACTCCCGATAGACTGGGAGGTAATACAAGCTCATAAGCAACCTCCCCAACTCGTCTCAACACCTCAAATGGGCCTATAAACCTTGGACTCAACTTGCCCTTCTTCCCTAATCTCATAATTCCCTTCATAGGCGAAACCTTCAAGAGAACTTTTTCACCTACCATAAGGAATAAATCATGCATTTTCTGATCCGCGTAACTCTAATGTCTGGACTGTGCTGTACAAAGTCGCTCCTGAATCAACTTTACCTTTTTCAAGGCATCCCTTACTAAATCAGTACCATATAACTTAGCCTCGCCGGGCTCAAACCATCCGATAGGTGAACGGCATCTACGATCATATAAAGCCTCAAATGGAGCCATCTCGATGTTGGATTGGTAACTGTTATTATGAGCAAACTCGACCAAAGGCAAGAAACGATCCCACTGACCTCCAAAGTCAATCACACATGCCCTGAGCGTATCCTCCAAAATCTGAACTGTCCGCTCTGACTGCCCGTCGGTCTGCGGATGGAAGGCTGTGCTAAGCTCTACACGGGTCCCCAACTCACTCTGTACTGCTCTCCAGAAATGTGAAGTAAACTGAGGGCCTCTACACGGGTTGTGCTAAGCTCTACACGGGTCCCCAACACACCGTGCAACCGAATTATCTCCTAAATATAGGAAAAGCCAATTGGACCAACGAAATGGCTCTTGTTGAGTAAGTTCACCTTCTACAATATATATATACAGACACACACATTCACCTATTTTTTATGTTATTAGTTTAACTTCTATACACATTAACCTTCAATTGATCATAATAAATGGAACTAGTTACTTGGAAAATAAAGCAAGTCATCTCCTACAACATGTTTAATTATACAATCGTGTAAAACTTCTTTGCACTATAGTGTGTACATATAAATATATATATATATATATATATATATATATATATATATATATATATATATATATATATATATATATATATATTAGTCTCAAGGTACGCGCGATGCACGTGTATTCTATCTCAATGAATACTAATTTATTTAAAATTTGTGTTTAAATAATAAAATTAAAGTATAAGTTCCCGAAGATGATCATATACGTTAACCATGTATAATAACTCAATAAACAAAGAAAGTCTCATAAAAATCCTCAATCATAAGTCAATAATTCAACTTAAAATTTATTTTAATTTAATAATATTATAATTTTAATTTCACAAGTTATCATGCTTCCTTTTCAGTTTTAGCAAGAACGAATCCTTAAAAACCTAAATAGTGCTCAAGTATAGAACTTAAAATATATAATCAGGCAACTAATAATCTACAACTTTCATATGATCACCAAATCAAAATAAATAGCAATGAAAATATTTATAAAAAAATAACATTTAAAAGATACTAAAGCAAGCGGGTGAGAGAATTTATAATTGAAAAAAAGACTCATCCATGACATATTCACTCCAGAGAATGACTTAGAATTAGAATTTAAAAAAAGGGCAGGCCGGTGCATAATGCATCCCGCATAATTTAAGTGAATGATCTATATAAAATAAAATTTTAATATTTTAAAGTTCTAAATATTAGGAATTTCAGTCCAAATAAGAAAACAATTAATAAATAAAAGTTTTATTAATTCTAAACTTCTAAAAATTATAAAAATAATTAAATGACTTATTAAATGAAGTAGTTTTTTATAATAATTAACATTAATTTGGAGGGACTTCAGATTTTCTTTTTTCTTTATAAAGATCAAGTTTGAAATGGAAAAAAAATGTTAGTTTTAAATTTTAGTCTTTTGTTGTAGGTATTTTATTAATAAAAGGGATGGGAAAACAAATGTGGTAAAAGTATGTTTGTGGTCTTTTCTTTCTTTTAATGATTCTTTAAGGTAAAATTTCAATAATTGATTATGAAGTCCTATAAATTAGGATTCATACCTATTTTAAATAAAGAACTATTTAATATACAAAATATAATTAATTTTGAGGCCCTAAATTTTAGGCAAATAACTTAAATTACTATTTTATCCAATATATAATATATTTCTAAAGGGTAAAAAAGGCGAACGATATTTCGTTAAGGACCTTCATGCTTTTAATAACTAGCTTTAGTATACGTGCGTTGCACATGTGCTTAGCGTCAATCAATAAAATTATTGTACAGGAAAAACATATAAATCAAGTTATCAAATGCTATACTTTAAAATGTAAGCTAATATTTTACAATAAGTAACTTCTTACATAGAAAAGTATAAGTAGTTGTTATTTGTTTAAATGAATACCAAAAGAAAGAAAAATAATTAATATCAACTCACTTAGAATATATTTTGTCTTGTAATATTTTATCCTTATTGTTTAACGTTCGCATTTTTAACAATTTGACTCTTAATACTATATTCTAACCAATTTATATGATGAATTTCGAAAACAGTACTTGAATATTTTACAAATTAGTTAAATCAAAGACTTTTTGGTTAATTTTGACTTAATTATTTCTTCTTAACGTTAAAGAGAATATAATTTTTTGATTCAAAACCTTAATATTTGCTCATCCCAAGTTTTAAATATATAACTTTAATTTTAATTTTTATCCAATAAGAATTTTATGTTTAGTGTAATAAAAAATCGCTATGACATAACACATTTGAATTTTTATGTTAGTACAACCATTATTGTGATTGAATTTTGCCAATATTTTTCTTTCTTTTATATTCATAAAATTAAAATATTTTTTTAGTTAAGCTTGATACTTGAATTTAAAAAAAGAAATGGAATTGACTAAGATTACTATGTTTGTGATTGCTAATATTTGTTCTTATTCCCAAGCATGATTTAATGAGAAAACAATTAGTTGATATTAAAATTCTAAATATAAGAAAAATAATTGAATGACTGTTTTATTATTTAAAAGAAATACTCGTAAACCTTGAAAAAGTACTCCTAAAACTGAAAAAAGAGGAAAATAAGGACTCTCAAACCAAGAAAAGGAAAATAAAAACTACTAAACCTAAACTTTTATAAAAAAAGAAAATACTCGTAAACCCAATATTAAAAAAATAATCGTGAAATGCTTTGAATTCAATACCCTAAATCTAAATAGAGTTTATATGAAGGACTCCAATTAAATAATACTGTATGATTTTTCTTATCAAAGTGCTAAGTGTTAGATAAATAATTAAGTGATTATTTCAAAATATTAAGGAAATAATTAAATGATTATTCCTAGAATTAAGGAAAATAACTTAAATTACTATTTTGTCCAACGTAAAAGCTAGTTTTAAAGGGTAAAAAAGATGAACAATTGCGCGTGAATACTATCTCAATGAGTATGAACTATTAAAATGTTACACAAAAATCTATTAAAAGTTGTGTTTGAGTGAAATAAATGTTAAATAAAAAAAATAAGTTTTAGAAAATAGTAATTGTTGAACCTATCTAGCTAACACAATAAACAGAGAAACTATACCCCATATAAGCCCTCAATCATGTCAGTCAATATATTCAACTTAAAAATCATTACAAATTTTATAATACCATTACTTCAATTTCACAAATTATGATTCTTCTTTCTTAGTTTTATCAAGAATACATTAACCCTTGAACATTTAAGCTATTCCGTACAATTTTATTTGAAAAGTTATATATTCTTAATTTCATTATAGAAAACACAAATAAAGTCAAATTTGGTGTCATTCCGAGTTGATTTGATAGGAATCGGGCGAGCAAAAGTCTTTTCTTTTTTGAAGTTTTTGAATTCATAAGTCAATAAATACACTTTGGCGTCCGATTCTTGGTTTTTGATGTTATTTCCGGATTTTGATCACTCGAGCGAGTTTGTATGAGGTTATAGACTTGTGTGGATAGTTGGAGTGGAGCCCCGAAGGCTCGGGTGAGTTTCGGACGTTCAAAAGGAATGAAAATACATCAGTTTTCTGGTGTTTCTTGGCAGCAGTTGCAGGTCTCGCAAATGCGAGATATTGTTCGCAAATGCGAACCTCACATTTGCGAGAAGGGTTTCGCAATTGCGAAGAAGCCCGACCTAGGCAGTGTTCGCATTTGCGATCCCAGCATAGTTCGCATTTGCGACTCTTTGGTCGCATTTGCGACCCCATCAGTTGAAGGCCAGGCTTTGCATTTGCGAGAGTTGTGTCACATTTGCGACCCTCGCATTTGCGAACCTGGTGTCGCAAATGCAACTTCAGTGGACTGTGTCCAACTCATTTAATGCGCGACTTAGGCTATTTATATGACTTTTCTTTCATCTCTTGGGCGATTCTTGAAGCTTTTGGAAGAGGGTTTTCACCTAGCACTTTGAGGTCAGTTAATTCTATACCCTTTGAGTTAAATACATAGATTATGGGTAGATTATAACTAGTAAATCTTAGAAATCAAGGGTTTAGGTAAAAAACCTAGACTTTTATGAAAATGAGATTTTAACCATGAAAATGGTTATGGAATTGGATAGAAATTATATATTTGAGTTCTTGAGATTATGGGTAACGTTTTCATCCGAAAATTTCCAGAATCCGGGCACATTGGCCTGGGATGAATTTTAGAAATTTTACCATTTTGGATAGAGTAATTTATTTAATAGATGAATTTAGAATTATTGAACATATATTAATTATTTTATATAACTTTTGGATAGTTTCGTATTTTTCGGCAGTGAATCGAGAATTTTACGCGACGCGATAATCAGAAAGTGGACTTTGAGACGAGCTAAGTCTCTTGTCTAATCTTATGAAGGTGAAATTACCCTATAACGATTAAATTGAATAATTATTGATAATTGTGGGGACTACGTACGCACGAGGTGACGAGAGTCCGTGCGTAGCTACTATTAATGCTAAAGTCCGGGTAGTTTAGGATTCAAAGCATGAATTACTTGTGTAAATTGTATTCTTTATTTAATATATATATATATATATTTAATTAATATATATATATATATTGTGAATTGTTAGATCAAAATATTAAAGGATGGAAAAATTTTATATGTTTGATTTTCTGTTTAAAATTTATTAATTGTTAAAAGAAATTATTCTTCCTCCCAAATTTATCTCATAATAAATATATTCTCCTTCCGGAGGTACATAAGAAAATGTCCTCCTTTCTTGTGGAGCGGGCTGAATGCCTCGGCAGGATAGATGCAACTATGGATCGCGATGCACGTCCCTCGGCAGTGTACACGACACTCTGGATCGGGCCGTACGTCCTCGGCAGAAATCGTGCTTAATAATATTAATAAATTACACGATACTTTAATAATTTATTTCAGCTTGCGAAATTAATTGATAAATTGAACAATCTTTGGAATTTAATGTACTATTATTCTTACTTGTTAAAGAATAAATTGTAATTCCTATAAATGATATTTAATTGATAAATTAGAAATTATTTGAATTGAAGAAATTTAATTAATATATTGAGAATTGTTGCATGTGAAGGAATTTGATTATTTCCACTGATTAAATAAAATAATTTTTTGTAAAACTCTGTAAATCATGCTGATTTAAATATCCTAGTTGTATTTCAATTAATATTATTGACACATAGTGAGTGTCAAAGTCGGCCATCTCGTCTCTACCACTTCGAGATTAGGCTTGATACTTACTGGGTACACGTGGTTTACGTACTCATACTACACTTGCTGCACTTTTTGTGCAGGACCTGAGGCAAGTACTAGTGGGGGACCTATTGTCTTACACCCACGCTATCCAAGGGCATAGTGGTGAGCTGCCTTTCTGAGTCGTTCTGCAGCTACTAGTGTCTCTCCTTGTATTGTTTTTCATTCTGTCTATTTTTATTTCAGACAGTATTTGAGGTTTTGTATAATCTACTAGATGCTCATACACTTGTGACACCAGTTCTTGGCACACACACATTGGTAAAGTTTGGGTTTTATTATATTTTCTTGTTTTTAAATTTTATCAATGTATGCTTAATTATTAGGTTGCTTGCTTAGTTGTAGTGTTGGGCGCCATCTTGACTTATATATGAATTTGGGTCGTAACAACATGGTTTCATAGCACTAGGTTCACTTAGGTCTCACAAGTTATGAGCAGGCCTAATAGAGTCTTGCGAATCGGTACGGAAACGTTTGTACTTATCTTCAAGAGGCTATAGGGTGTTAGGAAATTACCTTTCTTCGTATTCCATCGTGCAATTAATGTAGTACTAAATATCCTTCTCTTATTCTCTCACAGATGGTGAGAACGCACTCGAATGAAGTTCCAGACTAGGGAAGAGCTACTTCCCCTGTTGCTAGAGGCCGAGGGAGGGCTCCAGCCCGTGGTAAAGGGCGAGGACGTCCCAGGACTGTTCCAGTTATGCCGCCAGTGGATCAAGTGGAGAATCCCATCATTGAGGAGCAGGGTGAGGTGCCTGTGGCAGAGCCAGCTCCGGTGAATTTTACATCTGTACCGGGATTTCAGGTTGTCATGGGTCGTATGCTGCGGTTCATGGACAATATGACTCAGGCCGGGGGTTTTCGGCAGACTCAGCCACATCTCAGGCGGGCGGGGGAGCACAGACCCCTACCGCGCAGGCTCATGGACAAGCAGATGCTGTATATCAGACCCAGGGTGCACTACCCATGGGTGGAGCCCAGCTAGTGGCAGCAGCTACACCTGAGCCCAGGCCAGCTGTAGCTGCCAATCCTCAGAAATTATGAGACATATGGACTAGACTACATCCTCCTATCTTTGGGGGTGAGAGACATGAGGATCCACAGGACTTCATTGATCGTTGCAGGGACAGACTGCACAACATGAGGATATTGGAATCTCATGGGGTTGACTTTGCTACTTTTCAGCTAGAGGGCAGGGCCCGTAGATGGTGGCAGTCTTATGCTCTTGGCAGACCAGCAGATTCTACTCCCATGACTTGGGACAGGTTCACCCGTACCTTCCTAGACAGGTATATTCCACCCTCATAGAGGGAAGAGTTACGGTTTCAGTTTGAGCAGCTCCAGCAGGGTCAGATGTCAGTGATTGATTATGAGGCGAGATTTTCTGAATTATCTCGCCATGCACTAATAATACTCCCTACTAAGGCGGAGAGAGTGCGAAAGTTTGTAGCCGGTTTACATACTGGTATTCAGGCCACTATGGCTCGAGAAGTTGAGATGGGTACTTCTTTTGAGCGAGTTGTGGAGATATCCCGAAGGATTGAGGGTGTGCGTCAGTGGAGCCGAGAGCAGATTATGAGAGATAAACGGTCCAGGTACTCTGGAGAGTTCACGGGTGCTCCGTCTGGGGGCAGAGCTCAGTTGTGAGGGGGAAATCCTGCAGACCCCCATATCCAGCACCACCACCTCCTTGAGGTTCTCCAGTGCGACCTTATCTTAGTGATATACTAGAGAGTTCTTACTGCCCACCAACTATTCAGGGTCCTCCCAGTGGGTATTCAGTTCCCCGGGGCCAGACACTTAGTCAGCAGCCCATCGCACCGAAGAGTTGTTATGAGTGCAGGGATCCTAGTCACGTGCAGAGGTTTTGGCCCAGGCTTTGGGGTAGACCAGTACAGCAGGGTCAGCAGTCTATGCTTACCAGACCAGTTGCTCCACCAGTAGTCCGACCACCAAGAGGTGGAGTGCAGGTGGGTAGAGTCTGTCCTAGAGGTGGAGGTCATAGAGGCGGAGGCCACCCAGTTGGCGCTCCAGCTCGGTTCTATGCTTTTCCGGCTAGACCAGATGCAGAGGCCTCATATGTTGTGATTACATGTATTATTTTTGTTTGCGGCAAAGATGCCTCAGTATTATTTGATCCAGGATCCACGTATTCATATTTGTCATCTCTATTTGCTCCATTCCTGGGTGTTTCTTGTGAGTCCTTGAGTACTCATGTTTATGTGTCCACTCCAGTAGGCAATTCTATTATTGTGAACCAGATCTACCGATCCGGTATTATTACATTATGTAGATATGAAACTAGAGAAGATCTCTTATTGCTCGGGATGATCGATTTTGAAATTATTCTGGGTGTGGACTGGTTATCTCCATATCATGTTATTCTATATTGTCATGCCAAAACTGTTACCTTGGCTATTCTATCTTTTCCTAGGTTGGAGTGGAAGGGTTCGCCGGTTACTTCATTTAATCGGGCTATTTCTTTTATAAAGGCTCAACGCATGGTTGAGAAAGGTTGTTTGGCTTATCTAGCCTATGCTTGGGATACTACTGCAGAGACTCCGGCTATTGATTTAGTGCCAGTAGTTTGGGAGTTTTCCGGTGTATTTCCTTTAGATCTTCGATGTGTACCACCTGATCGTGATATTGATTTTTATATTGACTTGGCTCCAGACACCCAGCCTATATCTATCACACAGTATCGCATGGATCCAAAAGAATTAAAAGAACAACTTTAAGAGTTACTAGCCAAAGGTCGTCAGACCGAGTGTATCGCCTTGGGGTGCACCAGTATTATTTGTAAAAAAATAAGGATGGAACAATGCGTATGTGTATTGATTATCGCCAATTGAACAAAGTCACTATTAAGAACAAGTACCCGTTGCCGCGTATTGATGACCTATTTGACCAGTTGCAGGGTGCTAGGGTGTTCTCTAAGATCGACTTGAGGTCGGGGTATCATCAGTTGAAGATTCGAGATACGGATGTTCCAAAAACTGCTTTCCGTACTAGATATGGTCATTATGAGTTTCTGGTAATGTCTTTCGGTTTAACTAATGCCCCGGCAGCGTTTATAGATCTGATGAACAGGGTATTCAGGCCATATATTGATTCGTTTGTCATTATCTTCATTGATGACATTTTGATCTACTCGCACAGCAAGGAGGAACATGAGCAACATATGAGAGTAGTGCTTCAGACGTTGCGTGAACAAAAGTTATATGCTAAGTTCTCTAAATGTGAGTTTTGGCTAGAGTCTGTAGCAATTTTGGGATATATTGTATCGGGCGAAGGTATTAAAGTTGATCCCAAAAATAATGAGGCAGTCAGAATTGGCATCGTCCCACTTCGTTGACTGAGATCATGAGTTTTCTGGGTTTAGCAGGTTATTATTGTCGGTTTGTGGAAGGCTTTTCTTCTATTGCGGCACCTTTGACCAAATTAACCCAGAAGGGTGCTCCGTTCCGATGTCTGATGAATGTGAGGTGAGCTTTCAGAAGCTCAAGACAACATTGACTACAACACCAGTGTTAGTGTTACCTTCAGGTTCGGGAATGTATATAGTGTATTGCGACGCTTCACACGTTAGTTTCGGTTGTGTGTTAATGCAGGAAGGGCGAGTTATTGCATATGCTTCACATCAATTGAAGCCCCACGAAAATATTTATTCGGTACATGATTTGCAGTTAGCTGCGATTGTTCACTCTCTTAATATTTGGAGGCATTTATCTTTATGGGGTGTGTTGTGAAGTTTATACTGATCATCGTACTTTGCAGTATTTGCTCAAGCAGAGGGACCTAAATTTGAGCAGCGCAGATGGCTGGAATTACTAAAAGATTATGATATTACTATCCTATATCATCCAGGCAAAGCAAATGTGGTTGCAGATGCCTTGAGTAGAAAGGCGGAGAGTATGGGTAGTTTGGTTTTCATTTCAGCAGAGGAAAGGCCATTAGCCTCAGATATTCAGTCCTTGGCTAACAGACTTGTGCGGCTAGATATTTCAGAGCCCAGCCGAGTTCTCGGTATTCTATTCATCCAGGGGCTACGAAGATGTATCGTGACTTGAGGTAGCATTATTGGTGGCGATGAATGAAAAAAGGACATAGTTGAATATGTAGCTAAGTGTCTAAATTGCCAGCAAGTTAAATATGAGCACCAGAGGCCAGGTGGCCTACTTCATCAGATGACTATACCAGAGTGGAAATGGGAATGAATTACCATGGACTTTGTAGTTGGGTTGCCATGGACCTTGAGGAATTTTGATGCAGTCTGGGTGATTATTGACAGGTTAACCAAATCGGCACATTTTATTTCTGTTGTGACTATGTATACTTCAGAGAGGTTGGCCCAGATTTATATTCAGGAGATAGTTTGGTTGCACGGTGTGCCAATTTCTATTATATCAGATAGAGGCCCTCAATTTACTTCACATTTCTGGAGAGCAGTACAGAGTGATTTGGGGACCCGTGTAGAGCTCAGCACAGCCTTCCATCCGCAGACCGACGGGCAGTCATAGCGGATAGTTCATATTTTATAGGCTATTCGCAGGGCATGTGTGATTGACTTTGGAGGTCAGTGGGATCGTTTCTTGCCTTTGGCCGAGTTTTCTTATAATAGCAGTTACCAATCCAGCATCGAGATGGCTCCATTTGAGGCTTTATATGGTCGTCGATGTCGTTCACCTATCGGATGGTTTGAGCCCGGTGAGGCTAAGTTATATGGTACTGATTTGGTAAAGGATGCCTTGGAAAAAGGTGAAGTTGATTCAGGAGCGACTTCGTACAGCACAGTCCAGACAAAAGAGTTACGCGGATCAGAAAGCGCGTGATTTATTCTTTATGGTAGGTAAAAAGGTTCTCTTGAAGGTTTCGCCTATGAAGGGAATTATGAGATTCGGGAAGAAGAGCAAGTTGAGTCCAAGGTTTATAGGCCCATTTGAGGTGTTGAGACGAGTTTGGGAGGTTGCTTTTGAGTTTGCATTACCTCCCAGTCTATCGGGAGTTCATCCGATTTTCCATGTATCTATGCTCCGGAAGTATCATGCTGACCTATCACATGTGTTGGTCTTCAGTACAGTTCAGCTAGATAAGAGTTTGGGTTATGAAGAAGAGCCATTTGCCATTGTTGATAAACAAGTTTGCCAGTTGAGGTCCAAGAGGATTTCTGAAGTAAAGGTCTAGTGGAGGGGCCAACCAGTCGAGGAAGCGACTTGGGAGACCGAGGAGGACATGCGGAGCAAATATCCACACTTATTTAGCACTCCAGGTATTATTCTAAACCCGTTCGAGGATGAACGTTTGTGTAAGAGGTGGAGAATGTAATAATCCAACCGGTCATTTTGCCTTTTAGAACCCCGTTCCCTAAAATAAAACTTTTTGTATGTGCTTTTAATGATTTATGACTTGCGTGTATGGTTGGTTCGGGATTTGGATGTGTTTTGGTTGAAATCAGGACATTTGGTTATTTAAGATGGCTTTAAAAGGACAAGTTTGACTTCGGTCAATATTTTGAGAAAATGACCCCGGAATAGAATTTTTACTATTCCAACTGCTCCGTATGGTGATTTTGGGCTTAGGAGTGTGTTCGGAATTTTATTTGGAAGTCCGTAGCTAAATTAGGATGGAAATGGCTAAAATAAGAATTTAAGGTTGGAAGTTTGACCGAGGAGTTGACTTTTTGATATCGGGGTCGGAATCGAGTTTCGAAAATTTTCATAGATCCGTTATGTCATTTATGACTTGTGCGCAAAATTTGGTGTCATTCCGAGTTGATTTGATAGGAATCGGGCGAGCAAAAGTCTTTTGTTTTTTGAAGTTTTTGAAGTCAATTCATGCGTTTTGGCGTCCGATTCTTGGGTTTTGATGTTATTTCCGGATTTTGATCACTCGAGCAAATTTGAATGAGGTTATTAGACTTGTGTGGATAGTTGGAGTGGAGCCCCTAGGGCTCGAGTGAGTTTCAGACGTTCGGAAGGAATGAAAATACATAAGTTTTCTAGTGTTTCTTGGCATCAGTTGCAGGTCTCGCAAATGCAAGATATTATTCGCAAATGCGAACCTCGCATTTGTGAGAAGGGATTCGCAATTGCGAAGAAGCCCGACCTAGGCAGTGTTCGCATTTGCTACACATTTGATGCATTTGCAATCCCAGTAGAGTTCGCACTTGAGACTCTTTGGTCGATTTTGCGACCCCAGCAGCTGAAGGCCAAGCTTCGCATTTGCAAGAGTTGTGTCGCATTTGCGACCATCGCATTTGCGAACCTGGTGTCACAAATGCAATATCAGAGGCATGTGCCCAGCTCATTTAATGCACGACTTAGGCCATTTATATCACTTTTCTTTCATCTCTTGGGCGATTCTTGGAGCTTTTGGAAGAGGGTTTTCACCTAGCACTTTTAGGTAAGTAATTCTACACCCTTTGAGTTAATTACATAAATTATGGGTAGATTATAACTAGTAAATGTTAGAAATCAAGGGTTTAGGTAAAAAAACCTAGATTTTTATGAAAATGGATTTTAACCATGAAAATAGTTATGGAATTGGATAGAAATTATATATTTGAGTTCTTGAGATTATGGGTAACGTTTTTATCCGAAAATTTCCAGAATCCGGGCACGTGGGCCCGGGGTGAATTTTAGAAATTTTACTATTTTGGATAGAGTAATTTATTTAATAGATGAATTTCCAATTATTTAACATATATTAATTATTTTATATAACTTTTGGATAGCTCCAGAGTTTTCGGCATTGAATCGAGAGTTTTACGCGACGTGATAATCAGAAAGTGGACTTTGAGACGAGCTAAGTTTCTTGTCTAACCTTGTGAGGGGAAAATTACCCTATAAGGATTAAATTGAATAACTATTGATAATTGCGGGGGCTACGTACGCACGAGGTGATGAGAGTCCGTGCATAGCTACTATTAATGCTAAAGTCCAAGTAGTTTAGGATTCAAAGCATGAATTACTCGTGTAAATTATATTCCTTGTTTAATTAATATTATTTGATATATATATTATATATATATATATATATATATATATATATATATATATTGTGAATTGTTAGAGCAAAATATTAAAGGATGGAAAAAATTTATATGTTTGATTTTCTTTTTAAAATTAATTAATTGTTGAAAGAAATTATTGTTCCTCCCGAATTTATCTCATAATAAATATATTATCCTTCCGGAGGTACATAAGAAAATGTCATCCTTTTTTATGGAGCGGGCCGAACGCCTCGGCAGGATAGATGCATCTATGGATCGTGTCGTACATCCCTCGGCAATGTACACGATACTCTAGATCGGGTGGTACGTCCTAGACAGAAATCATGCTTAATAATATTAATAAACTACACGATACTTTAATAATTTATTTCATCTTGCGAAACTAATTGATAAATTGAAAAATCCTTGGAATTTAATGAAGTATTATTCTTGCTTGTTAAAGAATAAATTGTAATTCCTGTAAATGATATTTAATTGATAAATTGGAAATTATTTGAATTGAAGGAATTTAATTAATATATTGAGAATTATTGCATGTGAAGGAATTTGATTATTTCCGCTGACTAAATAAAATATTTTTTTGTAAAACTCTGTAAATCATGCTGATTTAAATATCCTAGTTGTATTTCAATTATTATTATTGACCCATAGTGAGTGTCAAAGTCGGCCATCTCGTCTCTACCACTTCGAGATTAGGCTTGATACTTACTAGGTACACGTTGTTTACGTACTCATACTATACTTGCTGCACTTTTTGTGCAGGAACTGAGGCAAGTACTAGTGGGGGACCTATCATCTTACACCCATGCTATCTAGGGGCATAGTGGTGAGCTGCCTTTCTAAGTCGTTCTGCAGCTACTAGTGTCTCTCCTTGTATTGTTTTTCATTCTGTCTATTTTTATTTCAGACAGTATTTGAGGTTTTGTATAATCTACTAGATGCTCATACACTTGTGACACCAAGTCTTGGCACACACACATTGGAAGAGTTTGGGTTTTATTATATTTTCTTGGTTTTAAATTTTATCAATGTATGCTTAATTATTAGTTGGCTTGCCTAGCTGTAGTGTTGGGCTCCATCACGACTTATAGGTGAATTTGGATCGTGACAAATACTATTCTAGAAGTAGTAAAAATATAAAATTCATGTTAAAATTAAAATTAGGTTTAGTTCTACATGTTATACAAATATTTTAAACGTAGATTTATTTTTTGAAGAAAAAATTAGTTGTTACAAAGAGTATAAAGTTGGTATGCAGATTTATTTTCACTATGTGGCAATAAACTATGTATACTCTCTCTACAAAATTTTATGTTGAGAATATTTATTTTTCTTATTCAAAACATGACAACTAACCAAAAAGTTAGTTTTCAAAAGAATTCCAATTAACACTAACTATATTTTTCAAAACCAAAATCTCCGTTGTTTTATGATAAATACAATATTTGGCTTTGTTCTGTTATACTTTTAAGCTTCATAATTTGTTGGTTTGTTTGTATTAATTATGTATATCGAAAGTTCTTTGCGTGGAATTAAGATTATTTATTCGATAGGGAAGAAACATAATTACAATTACACGCTAGTAATTATTTTATTCAATTCAAATAAGAAAAGAATTTACATAAATAAAAGCTTACTTAATTTAAAATTCCTAAATATTAGCACTTCATAAATAGTTCAAAATAAGAAAATATTTAATAATTATAATTTTAGTTGATTGCAACCTCCTAAATATTAGGAAAATAAAAAGTCCTAACTATTAGGGAAGTAATTAAATTACTAATTTGTCTAGTGTGAAATCTATTTTTAAAGGGTAAAAATAACGAACGACATTTCGTTAACGGTCTTCGTGCTTTTAATATAATACTAGTTTTAGGGTACGCGCCTTGCGTGTGTACCCCGCACTAATAAATATAAAATTTTAAAAAATTACATAAATAATAATATGCTTAAATTATAAAATAAAATTAAATAAAAAAATATAAGTTCATGACAATGATGAATGTATGGTTTTACCCTTGTGTTTGTGGCTGTAACGACCCGGCCGGTCGTTTTGACTATTGCAATCCCGTTCCCCCATTTACTGCTGAAATTGTGAATTACAGTTGTTATTTGACTTGTCGGGGTAATTGTTACGACCCCAAATTTTCCTCCGTAGGGTGTCGTGATAGCACCGGCACCTAGTCTCTAAGACTAGGTAAGCCTATCAATGCAGAATAATCATAAATGTCTGAAAATAATTAATCTACAATTCAAATGATTACCACTCCCAAAATACGGTAGGAATAAGTCACGAGCTTCTAAGAATTTATTCTCAAGGTCTCTATAAGTCAAGGTCTAAATAAAATATAAGGAAGCAATATAAAATGATAGAAGGGGACTCCTGAGTCTGAAGACGCTGGCAGATATACCTTGAAGTCTCTGTGCGCAGGTAACTCACTGATGTCTAGGCTGGTAAAATGTACCTGGATCTGCACAAAACGATGTGCAGAAGCGTAGTATGAGTACACCACAGCGGTACCCAGTAAGTGCCAAGCCTAACCTCGGTAGAGTAGTGACGAAGTCAGGTGAGGCACTAATGGAATATAATAATGGCATGGTAAAATGTTTATCAATATAGTAAAATAAAATGACATTGGAAGTGAATAAAATAGTATGTCACATTTAATGACACCAAATAATTGCAAATAATCTCTCGTGGAATCAAAACAGAATTTTCTTCAACTTTATCAAAATCACAACAATTAATCGAAAGCAACTATGGCCATAAATCAATATCAACAAGGGCACTACCGAGGTACCGCCTCGTAGTCCCAAATTTTAAATAAATTCATAATATCTCATTTTCTTATACCACCGCGGGAGCCTTCACAATTTATTTAAAGAAAATATTTTTCCCGAAATAGCATCCTGCGTTTTAGCCACCCTTATCACACCTCATGACTTCTAGTAGTTACCCCTACTAGCCACGTGTATCAAGCCACCCTTATCTCACCGCATGCGTTTTAACACCCAGACCTTATACCACCGCATACGTATCAATATCACAATATATCACAATTTGCACCTCAAGTGCTCAAATAATTTAACTTGCCAAAATAATTCAACAACAATATTTTTTCACAATAATGAGCTGAATGCTCCATCACAATCAGTACGGAAATCTTACAAAAATATTCAGGAGTAAATAATTCAGGAAAATAATATTTTAAAATCTTTAACACGTTGCTTTAATATCAAGTTTAAAAATGCCGAATACTTCAAATTAATAATATTTAATTTAGAGAAAATCAACCTTCAAATAATGCACAAAATAAAAGAAACCAAGTTCCAACTAAACAAATAAAACAATTAGCAGGAGTAGATCAAACAAATTTAAAATATAACCATTTAATCAATGATGAAGAATATAACAACATAGAATATTTTAATAAATGTACAACAATGATTTACATAATTTAAAAATATAATTCTTCAAATTTAGCCCGTGTACACACTCGTCACCTCATGTACTCGACTTTCAACACAATTCAAAAATCACATTAATATCAATCCTAGGGAAATTTCCCCCACACAAGGTTAGACAAGTCACATACCTCGACTTGCTCTAATTTAATCAAGTATTATGCTTTTTCCTCGATTTTTCGACTCCGATCGACTCGTATCTAGTCATAATTAATTCGATACAGTCAACACAAATTATAGAATTAATTCTATAAGAAAATACTACATTTTTTAATAAAAATCCGAAATTAATTCAAAAATGGGCCCACATCTCGGAATCCGGCAAAAGTTACGAAATATGAATGCCCATTCAACCACGAGTCTAACCATACCAAAATGACTAAATTCCAATAACGATTCGACCCTCAAATCCACAAATCTATCCAAGAGGGTTTTCAAATTTTTCCAACTTAAATCACCAATTAAATATTGAAAACAGTGATGGATTCGGGTAATCTAACCAAGATCGAGTTAAGAACACTTACCCCAATGTTTTTCCTTGAAGATATATCAAAAATCGCCTATGCTCAGGATCCAAGTTGTTAAAAATGGCGAATGGGACGAAGCCCCCCTGTTTTTATAACTTACGGATCTGTCCAGGCTAACATCGATCGTGGAGTCCGATCCTGGACCTCGATCATGAGAGTCTGATCCTGGACCTCGATCATGGGAGTCCGATCATGGGGTTCGACCCTGGGCTCGATCATGGCTTCGATCGTGGCCCTCGACTCTGGGCTCGATCATAGCTTAGATCGTGGCCCTCGACTCTGGGCAGAAGCAAAATTTCCAACCGAAGGAAATTGCAGCAGTTGTTCTAGTTCAATCTTGATCCGTTAACCATCCGAAACTCACCCGAGGCCCTCGGGACTTCAACTAAATATACCAACAAGTCCTAAAATATCATACGAACTTAGTCGAATCCTCAAATCATCTCAAACAACGCTAAAACCATGAATTACACCCCAATTCAAGCCTAATAAACTTTGAAATTTCTAATTTCTACAAACAACACCGGAACCTATCAAATCAAGTCCGATTGACCTCAAATTTTGCACCCAAGTCATAAATGACATAACGGAGCTGTGAAAATTTTCAAAACTGGATTCCGACCTCGATATCAAAAGTCAACCCCCCGGTCAAACTTCCCAAAAATTCAACTTTTGGCATTTCAAGCCTAATTCTACTACGGACTGCCAAATAAAATTCCGATCACACTCCTAAGTCCAAAATCAATATTCCGATCAAAAATCTATTCCGGAGTCGTTTGCACATAATTTGACATCCTGTCACTATTTAAACATAAACTTTTAATTTTTCATCAAAATTCCATATCTCGTGCTAGGGACCTCGTAATTTGATTCCGGCCATACGTCCAAGTCCCAATTCACGATACGGACCTATCGGAACTATCAAAACATTTATCCGAGTCCGTTTACTCAAAATGTTGACCAAAGTCAACTCAGTTGTGTTTTAAACATCTAATTCACATTTTAATCCATTCTTCACCTGAAAACTTTCCGGAAAATTTATACGGACTGCACATGCAAGTCGAGTAATGATAAATAGTGCTTAGATCACATAAATAATTATTAAATTTAAAGATGACATTTTGGGTCATCACAGTAATTGGTTTGGATTCGGTGAGGTTTTGAAATGATTCAGAGCGCTTAGCTCCAAGGTTTAGAATTTAAGTTGAAAAGGTTGACTGGATGTTAACTTAGGTATAACGACCCCGGAGAAATTTTGCTAATAAAATTAAGGTTTGGTGGCTCGGACTTTTTGGGTTGAACAATGCACCGAAGTGGAAAGGAAATATTTGTCGAAAATTAGTCATTTCTGCGACCACTATTCGGTTTCATAATCACTCTGCGGACCGCATAATGGTTGCAAAGTGGATCAGTAGAGGGGCAAGATTTGAGAAAAATCTGCGGTGCACTATGCGACCGCAGACCTGTTTTGCGGTGCATTATGCGACCGCAGAACAAGTATGCAGACCGCATAATGACCGCAGAACATATCAGTAACGCTCAGCTTTGGAGGCCAAATTATGCGGCCGGTATGCGGACCGCATAACTACATTGAGCTTCTTTTCTTTCTAATTTTTGACCTGACCCAACTTCGATTTATAGCCCTTGCAGCTCATTTTTTAGCCAAAATCTGATATTTTAGAGAGAAGTAAGAGCATTTTAGAGAGAGAAACTGAAGACTTGGTCATTTATCTATCAATTCTTGTTCAAGGTTTGAAGATTTTACAAGGATCTTGCTAGGGCTTCAAGGAGGTAAGAATTTCCTTCCCTAATTCTTCAATTTTGGGTTTGGAGTAAAGATGGGTGATTAATAGTATGATTCTTGGGTGTAGAGAATCATGTATACGTACCAATAAGGTTGTGGAAAGATTGTTAAATTCAAATGGGTAAGGATTGGGTTGAAAATGGTAGAAATCTTCATAGACTTTAATTAAAAATTTGAGGGTCGAGTTGGTGTCAGATTTTGGTAAAATTTATATGGTTGGACTCGTGGTTAGATGAGCGTTCATATTCTATAACTTTTGTCGGGTTCTAAGACGTGGGCTCTACGGGTAATTTTTGAGTTAATTTCGGGAAAATTAGTATTTCCTTATGGAATTAATTACAATAATTGGTATTGACTTAATCGAATTAATTATTGGTAGATACGAGGCTTTTGGAGATCAATTCTCGTGGAAAGGGCATAGCGGAATAAAGAATTCCACGGTTTGAGGTAAGTAACAGTTATAAATCTGGTCCTGAGGGTATGAAACCCTGAATTTGGTGTCATGTGATTATTTTGGAGGTGACGCACATGCTAGGTGACGGGCGTGTGGGCGTGCACTGAAGGGATTGTGACTTGGTCCGTCCCGTGAAATTGTAAAGTTGAATAACCTGTTGTTAGCTATAAGCTCTCTTTGTGTTGAAGAAATTTGACTGTAAATCATGTTAAAAATCATGCTTAGGCTATGTGATAGTACTGTTGGGACCCACAGAGGTCGCGTACTTGTTGAATTAATTGCTAATTATTGTGTTGTACTCAGTCACGATTTTTCTTGCGTATTATACCTCATTATTTCTTGATATATGTTGATATACTATGTTATTCTTGTTTGGGATGATCTTTGTGATTTCTGAGAGCCCGAGAGACTTGAGAGGTTGAGGACTGAGTAAGGCCGAGGGCCTGTTGGTGAGGTAAGGATATTATGGCACGTGAGTTGTCCGTGCAGGATATTATAGCATGTGAGTTGTCCGTGCAGATTATGGCGCTTGGGCTGTAGCAGCCCCTCTGGAGTTTGTACACACCCCCAGTGAGTGCGAGTACCCATTGATTGTGAGTGCTGAGGGCTGAGAGCCGAGTGGTTGAGCTGAGTGACTGTTGCCTGAGAGGCTGTACTTGCCTTACATTTGTTGTTGCACTTGGTTGCTATCTGTCATTGTTGTGAAATCTCTGAAAGAATTTATATCTAGATTACTTGAAATTGAACTATATAAAATTGATTGATTTAAACTGCCGGATTTGAAAGCATGTCTATTCTTTACTGGAACTACTGAAAGTGAACTATGAATGTGTAGCTCGTCATTATCTTCAGTGCCTTAGTTATTATTGTTACTTGCTGAGTTGGTTGTACTCATACTACACCCTGCACTTCGTGTACAGATCCAGGTGTTTCCGGACATAGCGGGTGTTGATTCTTCCGTACAACTGATTTTCGGAGATTCAGAGGTAGCTGCCTTGTTTCGCAGACCTTGTCTCTCCTTCCCTATCTGTGTATTACTGTATTTTTGGTCTTAGACTATTGTAGACCGTACTTTCCCAGATTTGTATTTATATTAGATGCTCATGTACTCAGTGACACCAGGTTTTGGGAGTGTTGTATCGGACTTTTGCTAAGATTTTGATATTGTATTAAACGTTACATTTTTAAATTGAAAAGAAATCGTGAATTATTGATGTTGTCGGCTTGCCTAGTACTGAGATAGGCGCCATCACGACATGTTAGAATTTTGGATCGTGACAGTGGCATTTTGAAAGAAGATTCGCATCATGGGAGACAATTTTAAGAATAACTTCATGCATTGTTTCACGTTATGACGATTATTGTCTTTTTTAAAAATGCATCTTTATAGACTTTTTTCAGAAAATTGACTCTTGAAACAATAAGAAAATCACTAAATGTAACTAAAATACAAATTAAAGACAAATATGCTATAGTTTGCGTCTAAAAGTGCTTGTGTTAGGAAAATAAAAATATACGACTGACAAAATTTCTTTTGAATAAACATCTTAATTGTTTTAAGGTAAAATCTTAATAGATTTTAAAGCCTTAAATTTTAGACTTTCTATCTAGTTTAAATAAGGAAAGATTTAATAATCATACTTCTAGTTATTTATAATGTGCTAAATGTTAGGGAAAACTATTAAATAACTACTTTGTCCGGTGTGAATTCTATTTTTGAGACTAAAAAGGGCGAACAACATTTCACTAAGGACCTTCGTGCTTTTAATATAACTGGTATCAAGGTACGCGCTCTGCACGTACCCATATTAATGAGTATATAATTTTATAAAATTATACAAATATTATTAAACAATGTGTTAATTGAGTTATACAATAACAATAAAAAAGTGTCAATTCATTATTGTGCTTTTGCAACTATTCATCGATTCTGGTTACGTATGGTATTCATGCTTGACAAAGAGTAAAAAAATAATATGGAAAATTACCTCTAGACTAATTATATTTGGATAGGTTGAATTTGTGTGATTAAAACATAAATATATTAATTATTGTATAAAGAAACTTAAGTGTCTTTTATTTTGACAAATGTGCTGAACCTTTTTCTCGTAAAACTTCCAAAAGAAAAAAGTTAGTCTTTGTAAAAATTGATAAACACGTCTTAAGTTGTTTTCCGAATATTGCAAAACTATTGTTCGTGGTTGATATTTTAAAAAAATAAATAAAGAATTATCAGCTTATGTAGAACTTTAAAAAAAAGTCACATATACTTATTTTCTCCTACTGTTAGAACAAATGCCACCTTATTTTGATAGACAAAGCAACTTTAATTAATAACCACATCGTTATTTTGCTATTGATTCTCTTTAGTTTTTCAATTTTGATATCACTTATCTTTTACAAACTGATATGTTATACAAAACAAATATGAAAAGAATTTATATAAGATATTTATTATTAAAACTTTCTAAGCCATTCAAATAAGGAAGAATTTAATACATAGTATTTAGTTGATTTAAAAAATCCTAAGGTTTAGGGGGAAACTCAATTGACGATAAAAGTTTGAATCTTTACACAAATATGCATGGTTGCAATTTAACTTTATTTTCATCTAATTTAGTTTACATATGATTAAAATAGTTCTTACCAAAAACAAAAAAGGACTAAAACTTAGACATAGATGCCTTCTACGATTCCTAATTAATTTTAAAGATCATTAAACCTAGGAAACTTAAAGTAGAAGAGTAAGATTCTTAACAGTTTTTATATAATTAGGAATAAGCGTGGCAATTCACAAAGATCTTCGACTTCTAGGAAACTTAAAGTAAAAAAGTAGGATTTAAATAAGGAAAGTTTTAACAATAAAAATTTTGTTAGATTTTAGCATCCTAAATAGTAAGAAAAATAATTAAATTACTATTTTGTCCGATATGAATTCTATTTTTAAACAGTAAAAACGGCGAACGACATTTCGCTAAGGGCTATATATATATATATATATATATATATCACAATCATCATCACGGAAACGGGTACTTGTTCTTAATAGTAACTTTGTTCAATTGGCGATAATCAATACACATTCGCATTGTGCCATCTTTCTTCTTCACAAATAATACCGGTGCACCCCAAGGCGATACACTTGGTCCGACGAACCCTTTGGCTAGTAACTCTTCAAGATGTTCTTTCAACTCTTTCAATTCTTTCGGAGCCATGCGATACGGTGGAATACATATAGGCTGAGTATTTGGAGCCAAGTCAATACAGAAATCAATATCCCGATCAGGTGGCATACCTGGAAGATCTGAAGGAAATACATCGGAGAACTCCCAAACTACTGGCACTGAATCAATAGCCGGAGTCTATGCAGTAGTATCCCGAATATAGGCTAGATAAGCCAGACAACCCTTCTTAACCATGTGTTGAGCCTTTATAAAAGAAATAGCCCGATTAAATGAACTAACCGACGAACCCTTCCACTGCAATCTAGGAAAAGATGGAATAGCCAAGGTAACAGTTTTGGCATGACTGAGGCCTCTGCATCTGGTCTAGCCGAAAAAGTATAGAACCGAGCTGGAGCACCAACTGGTTGGCATCCGCCTAGCTGACCTCCACCTCTAGGACGGCCCCTACCCACCTGTCCTTCACCTCTTGGTGGTCGGACTACTGGTGGAGCAACTGGTCCGGTAAGCATAGGTTGTTGACCCTATTGTACTGGTCTACCCCGAAGCTTTGGGCAAAACCTCCGCATGTGACTGGGATCCCCGCACTCGTAACAACTCTTCGGTGCGATGGGCTGCTGACTAAGTGTCTGGCCCTAGGGAACTGAATACCCACTGGGATGACCCTGAATAGCTGGTGGGCGGTAGGAACTCTCTGGTATAGCACTGAGATAAGGTCGCACTGGAGCACCTCGAGGTGGTGGTGGTGGTACTGGAAATGGTGGTCTGCTGGACTGGCCCCTCATGAACTGACCTCTGCCCCCAGACAGAGCACCTCTGAACTCTCTAGAGTACCTGAACCGCTTATCTCTCATAATCTACTCTCGGCTCCGCTGACGCACACCCTCAATCCTCCGGGCTATCTCCACAACTAGCTCATAAGAAGTACCCATCTCAACCTCTCGAGCCATAGTGACCTGAATACAAGTATGTAAACCGGTTACAAACCTCTGCACTCTCTCCGCCTCCGTAGGGAGTTTCATAAGGGCATGGCGAGATAATTCAGAAAACCTCGCCTCATAATCAGTCACTGACATCTGACCCTGCTGGAGCTGCTCAAACTGAAACCGCAACTCTTCCCTCTGGGAGGGTGGAATATACCTGTCCAAGAAGATACGGGTGAACCTGTCCCAAGTCATGGGAAAAGAATATGCTAGCCTGCCAAGAGCATAAGACTGCCACCATCTACGGGCTCTGCCCTCTAGCTGAAAAATAGCAAAGTCTAACCCATGAGACTCTAATAGCCTCATGTTGTACAGTCTATCCTTGCACCGATCAATGAAGTCCTGTGAAATACACCGGAGCTGGCTCTACCATAGGCATATCACCCTGCTCCTCAATAATGGAATTCTCTGCTGGACCCACTAGCGGCATAACTGGAACAGTCCTGGGACGTCCTCGCCCTCTACCACGGGCTGGAACCCTCCCTCAACCTCTACCTCGGCCTCTAGCAACTGGGTGAGTAGCTCTTCCCTGGTCTGGAACCTCATTCGAGTGCGTTCTCACCATCTGTGAGAGAATAAGAGAAGTATATTTAGTACTACATTAATTGGACGATGGAATATGAAGAAAGGTATTTTTCCTAACACCCAATAGCCTATCGAAGATAAGTACATACGTCTCCGCACCGATCCGCAAGACTATATTAGGTCTGCTCATAACTTATGATACCTACGTGAATCTAGTGCTCTGATACCATGTTGTCACGACCCAATTTCACCTATAGGTCGTGATGGCGCCCAACACTACGGTTAGGCAAGCCAACTTAATAAATTAAGTATTCATTGACAAAATTTAAAACCAAGAGAAATAATAAAACCCAAATTTTACCAATGTGTGTGCCAAGACCCGGTGTCACAAATGTATGAGCATCTAGTAGATTATATAAAACCTCAAATACTCGTCCCGAGGGACTCGGGTGAGTTTCGGACGAGACACTAGTAGCTGCAGAACGACTCAGAAAGGCAGCTCACCACTATGCCCCTGGATAGCGTGGGTATAAGACGATAGGTTCCCCACTAGTACTTGCCTCAGGTCCTACACAATAAGTGCAACAAGTGTAGTATGAGTACGTAAACAACGTGTACCCAGTAAGTATCAAGCCTAATCTCGAAGTGGTAGAGACGAGATGGCCGACTTTGACACTCACTATGGGTCAATAATAATAATGGAAATACAACTAGGATATTTAAATCAGCATGATTTACAGAATTAACAATAATTTATTTAATCAACAGAAATAATCAAATTCCTTCAAATGCAACAATCCTCAGTATATTAATTAAATTCCTTCAAATCAAATAATTTTCAATTTATCAATTAAATATCATTTACATGAATAACAATTAATTCTTTAACAAGCAAAATTAAAAATTCATTAAATTCCAAGGATTTTCTAATTTATCAATTAGCTTTGCAAGCTGAAATAACTATTAAAGTATCATGTAATTATTATTATTAAGCACGATTTCTGCCGAGGACGTACAGCCCCATCCAGAATGTCGTGTACACTATCGAGGGACGTGCGGCACGATCCATAGATGCATCTATCCTGCCGAGGCGTTCGGCCCACCCCACTGAAAAGGAGGACAATTGTTTTATGAAACTCCGGAATAAAAGTATATTTGTTATATGTCAAGTAATATTAATTAAACAAGGAATACAATTTACACAAGTAATTCATGCTTTGAATCCTAAACTACCCGGGCTTTAGCATTAGTAGTAGCTACGCATGGACTCTCGTCACCTCGTGCATACGTAACCCCCACAATTAGCCACAATTATCTAATTTTAATCACCTATGAGATAATTTCCCCCTCACAAGATTAGACAAGAGACTTACCTTGTCTTGCTCCAATTTAATCCACTAGAAGGCCTTTTCCACGATTATCCAACTCTGTCTGGCTCGAATCTAACCAAAATAATTCGATACAATCACTAAAAATTATAGGAATCAATTCTTTAAGAAAATGCTACATTTTCAATAAAAATTTCAAAATTAATTAAAAATTCGTACTTGGGACCCACATCTCGGAATCCGGCGAAAATTACGAAATATGAACACCTACTCAACCACGAGTCTATCCATACCAAAATCACTAAATTCCGATAACAATTCGGCCCTCAAATCCTCAAATCTATCCAAGAGGGTTTTCAAACTTTTCCAACTCAATTCACCAATTAAATGATAAAAACAGTGATGGATTCGGGTAATATAACCAATATTGAGTTAAGAACACTTACCGCATTATTTTCTCTGAAAATCTCCCAAATATCGCCTAAATCCGAGCTCCAAATCGTTAAAAATTGAAAATGGAACACTTACCCCATTGTTTTCAGAACTTAAACTCTCTGCCTAGCTATTCCTTCTACGCGATCGCGAACTTCCTCATGCGATCGCGTAGCACAAATTTTCTGCCCAAACATTAACCCTACGAGATCGCGAAGCACAGTCTCCGCAAGCCTACACGATCGCGAGCCTCCTCACACGATCGCGAAGCATTAAGCGCGTGGTCCGCTTCTGCTTCATTTCCTCTTCGCGAACGCGGCCTTAGCCACGCGTTCGCATAAAACAACTGAATCCAACCTACGCGATCGCGGACTAGCACACGCGATCGCATAGAACAAATTCTCAACTGCCAAATTAAGCCTACGCGATCGCAACCCCATTGACGCGATCGCAACCCCATTCATGTGATCGCGTAGAACAAATCTACCTCTGCGTAAATTACTCTACGCAATCGCAGACCAACCTACGCGATCGCATATAAGGAATTCAAAAGAAGATACCAGCAGCTATCAATAGTGTTCCAAAGGCAAAAAATGATCTGTTAGTCATCTGAAATTGACCCGACCACCTCGGGACCTCAACCAATTATACCAACAAGTCCCAAAATATCATACGAACTTAGTCGAATCCTCAAATCACACCAAAAAATGCTAAAATCACGAATCATCCCTCAATTCAAGCTTAATGAAACTTAAGATTTCCAACTTCTGCATTAAGTACCGAAACCCATCAATTGAAGTGCGATTGACCTCAAACTTTGCACACAAATCATAAATGACATAACATAGCTATGAAAATTTTCGGAACTAGATTCCGACTCCGATATCAAAAAGCCAACTCCTCGGTCAAACTTCCAAACTTAAATTCTTGTTTTAGCTATTTCAAGCCTAATTTAACTACGGACTTCCAAATAAAAATTCCGATCACGCTCCTAAATCAAAAATCACCATTCAAAGCTATTGGAACTGTCAAATCCCGATTCCGGGGTCGTTTTCTCAAAATGTTGACCAAAGTCAAACTTGACCTTTTTAGGCTAACTTAAGAAACCAAGTGTCCCGATTTCAACCCAAACGCTTCCAAATCCCGAACCAACCATCCCCGCAAGTCAATAATCATTAAAAGCACATACGGGAAGTTTTATTTTAGGGAATGGGATTTTAAAAGTTAAAATGACCGAGGTCATTACATTGATTCTCTTTAGTTTTTCAGTGTTGATATCACTTGTCTTTTACAAACTGATATGTTATACAAAACAAATATGAAAAGAATTTATATAAGATATTTATTATTAAAACTTTCTAAGCCATTCAAATAAGGAAGAATTTAATACATAGTATTTAGTTGATTTAAAAAATCCTAAGGTTTAGGGGGAAACTCAATTGACGATAAAAGTTTGAATCTTTACACAAATATGCGTGGTTACAATTTAACTTTATTTTCATCTAATTTAGTTTACATATGATTAAAATAGTTCTTACCAAAAACAAAAAAGGACTAAAACTTAGACATAGATGCCTTCTACGATTCCTAATTAATTTTAAAGATCATTAAACCTAGGAAACTTAAAGTAGAAGAGTAAGATTCTTAACAGTTTTTATATAATTAGGAATAAGCGTGGCAATTCACAAAGATCTTCGACTTCTAGGAAACTTAAAGTAAAAAAGTAGGATTTAAATAAGGAAAGTTTTAACAATAAAAATTTTGTTAGATTTTAGCATCCTAAATAGTAAGAAAAATAATTAAATTACTATTTTGTCCGATATGAATTCTATTTTTAAACAGTAAAA
Source organism: Nicotiana tabacum (assembly GCF_000715075.1). Taxonomy (NCBI): domain Eukaryota; kingdom Viridiplantae; phylum Streptophyta; class Magnoliopsida; order Solanales; family Solanaceae; genus Nicotiana; species Nicotiana tabacum. The sequence goes on from NC_134096.1 coordinate 58,230,106, forward strand.
ACGGCGAACGACATTTCGCTAAGGGCTATATATATATATATATATATATATATCACAATCATCATCACGGAAACGGGTACTTGTTCTTAATAGTAACTTTGTTCAATTGGCGATAATCAATACACATTCGCATTGTGCCATCTTTCTTCTTCACAAATAATACCGGTGCACCCCAAGGCGATACACTTGGTCCGACGAACCCTTTGGCTAGTAACTCTTCAAGATGTTCTTTCAACTCTTTCAATTCTTTCGGAGCCATGCGATACGGTGGAATACATATAGGCTGAGTATTTGGAGCCAAGTCAATACAGAAATCAATATCCCGATCAGGTGGCATACCTGGAAGATCTGAAGGAAATACATCGGAGAACTCCCAAACTACTGGCACTGAATCAATAGCCGGAGTCTATGCAGTAGTATCCCGAATATAGGCTAGATAAGCCAGACAACCCTTCTTAACCATATGTTGAGCCTTTATAAAAGAAATAGCCCGATTAAATGAACTAACCGACGAACCCTTCCACTGCAATCTAGGAAAAGATGGAATAGCCAAGGTAACAGTTTTGGCATGACAATCTAGAATAACATGATATGGAGATAACCAGTCCATATCCAGAATAATTTCAAAATCGGTCATCTCGAGCAATAAGAGATTTGTTCTAGTTTCATAACCGCAGAATGTAATAATACAAGACCGATAGATCCGGTTTACAATAACAGAATCGCCTACAGGAGTGGACACATAAACAGGAGTACTCAAGGACTCACGAGAAACACCCAGGAATGGAGCAAAAAGAGACGACACATATGAATACGTGGATCCTGGATCAAATAATACTGAGGCATCTTTGCCGACAAAAATATGACCTGTAATCACAACATCGGAGGCCTCTGCATCTGGTCTAGCCGAAAAAGTATAGAACCGAGCTAGAGCACCAACTGGTTGGCATCCGCCTGGCTGACCTCCACCTCTAGGACGACCCCTACCCACCTGTCCTCCACCTCTTGGTGGTCGGACTACTGGTGGAGCAACTGGTCCGGTAAGCATAGGTTGCTGACCCTGTTGTACTGGTCTACCCCGAAGCTTGGGGCAAAACCTCCGCATGTGACTGGGATCCCCGCACTCGTAACAACTCTTCGGTGCGATGGGCTGCTGACTAAGTGTCTGGCCCTAGGGAACTGAATACCCACTGGGAGGACCCTGAATAGCTGGTGGGCGGTAGGAACTCTCTGGTATAGCACTGAGATAAGGTCGCACTGGAGCACCTCGAGGTGGTGGTGGTGCTGAAAATGGTGGTCTGCTGGACTGGCCCCTCACGAACTGACCTCTTCCCCCAGACAGAGCACCTCTGAACTCTCTAGAGTACCTGAATCTAGTGCAGGGTGATATACCTGTGGTCTGCTCATAACTTACCGCATTTTTTCTCTGAAAATCTCCCAAATATCGCCTAAATCCGAGCTCCAAATTGTTAAAAATTGAAAATGGAACACTTACCCCGTTGTTTTCAGAACTTAAACTCTCTGCCCAGCTATTCCTTCTACGCGATCGCGAACTTCCTCACGCGATCGTGTAGCACAAATTTTCTGCCCAAACATTAACCCTACGAGATCGCGAAGCACAGTCTCCGCAAGCCTACGCGATCGCGAGCCTCCTCTCACGATCGCGAAGCATTAAGCGCGTGGTCTGCTTCTGCTTCATTTCCTCTTCGCGAACGCGGCCTTAGCCACGCGTTCGCATAAAACAACTGAATCCAACCTACGCGATCGCGGACTAGCACACGCGATCGCATAGAACAAATTCTCAGTTGCCAAATTAAGCCTACGCGATCACAACCCCATTGACGCAATAGCAACCCCATTCATGTGATCGCGTAGAACAAATCCGCCTCTGCCCAAATTACTCTACGCGATCGCAGACCAACCTACGCGATCGCGTATAAGGAATTCAAAAGAAGATACCAGCAGCTATCAATTGTGTTCCAAAGGCCAAAAATGATCTGTTAGTCATCTGAAATTCACCCGACCACCTCGGGACCTCAACCAATTATACCAACAAGTCCCAAACCATCATACGAACTTAGTGGAATCCTCAAATCATACCAAATAATGCTAAAATCACGAATCATCCCTCAATTCAAGCTTAATGAAACTTAAGATTTCCAACTTCTGCATTAAGTACCGAAACCCATCAATTGAAGTGCGATTGACCTCAAACTTTGCACACAAATCATAAATGACATAATAGAGCTATGAAAATTTTCGGAACTAGATTCCGACTCCGATATCAAAAAGTCAACTCCTCGGTCAAACTTCCAAACTTAAATTCTTGTTTTAGCCATTTCAAGCCTAATTTAACTACGGACTTCCAAATAAAAATTTTGAATACGCTCCTAAGTCCAAAATCACCATACAAATCTATTGGAACCGTCAAATCCCGATTCCGGGGTCGTTTTCTCAAAATGTTGACCAAAGTCAAACTTGCCCTTTTAAGGCTAACTTAAGAAACGAAGTGTCCCGATTTCAACCCAAACGCTTCCAAATCTCGAACCAACCATCCCCGCAAGTCAATAATCATTAAAAGTACATATGGAAAGTTTTATTTTAGGGAATGAGATTCTAAAAGTTAAAATGACCGAGGTCATTACATTGATTCTCTTTCGTTTTTCACTGTTGATATCACTTGTCTTTTACAAACTGATATGTTATACAAAACAAATATGAAAAGAATTTATATAAGATATTTATTATTAAAACTTTCTAAGTCATTCAAATAAGGAAGAATTTAATACATAGTAGTTAGTTGATTTAAAAAATCCTAAGGTTTAGGGGAAACTCAATTGACGATAAAAGTTTGGATCTTTACACAAATATGCATGGTTGCAATTTAGCTTTATTTTTATCTAATTTAGTTTACATATGATTAAAATAGTTCTTGCCAAAAAAAAAGGACTAAAACTTAGACATAGATGCCTTCTACGATTCCTAATTAATTATAAAGATCATTAATCCTAGGAAACTTAACGTAGAAGAGTAAGATTCTTTACAGTTTTTACATAATTAGGAATAAGCGTGGCAATTCACAAAGATCTTCTTCTTCTAGAAAACTTAACGTAAAAAAGTAGGATTTAAATAAGGAAACTTTTAACAATAAAAAATTTGTTGATTTTAGCATACTAAATCGTAAAAAAAATAATTAAATTACTATTTTGTCCGACATAAATTTTATTTTTAAAGGGTAAAAACGGCGAACGATATTTCGACAAGGGCTATATATATATATATATATATATCACAATCATCGTCACGGATAATTTGATTGTTCCTGTTTTTCTTGGGTTTTACAGGTTGGCAAAAAGATTGTCAGATCAAAGAAAGCTCTGCCAAAAACAACAGGCTTGAGCAGAAGATAGGCCATTCTTTTCTAGTGTAGACGCTCTATGTTGTTGGAGACTTAGAAAGAAATAATGAGCTGTCTGCTGGCTTTAGCCTTTAGGTATCTACCATGTTTTAGACTATAATCGTCGGATGATGTTAACTTTTGTGAATGAATTTTTACACTATTAAGTCACTTACAAATAATTATTAATAATAAGTTGACCAGTAAGTTACCTGAAAAAAAGATTTAACTTATAACACCCAAAATGCTGACAAATTAGGTCCTTTATCATCAAAAGAATGATTAAAGGTAGTAGGTAATTCTTTGGTTAAATAGTCGCAGTTTTATAGAGGAGGGGATTTTGGTCATATTGTAAGGTAAATTGGGAATAAAGAACATCAAAACCATTCTGGCGATGTCACGACCCAAAATTTCACCACCGGCATCGTGATGTCACTTGTCTCTAAAACTAGATAAGCTGATTACAATTACATTTCGAGCCAATTTCTTTTATTTGAAACATGTAATTTAATACAAGTATCGAAACCAAAAGCGGAAACAAATATAACAACATCGCAAGACTGGTAATACTGAGTCACAAACTCTAACCGAATACATGCAATGATCTCAAGGATCGAGTATACAATACTGTTCGAATAAGAGTGATAGTACAATAAAAATGTAAAGACTCCAAGGGACCGCGATAGCCAAACAGCTCTACCTTGCATCCTTGCGATCAACACACTAGCTCTACCCGAGTACGATATCTCAAATACCTGGCTCTGCACAAAAATGTGCAGAAGTGTAGTATGATTACACCACAGTCGGTATCCAGTAAGTATCAACACTAACCTCGGAGGAGTAGTGACGAGGTACAGTCAAGACATTCACTAGTCAAATAACCTGTGCAACATAGTATACAAAAATAATAGAAAATAGATTATTTAGACTACTAGTTATAGAGTACCTAGTGATTATTATAAAATTTAAATGTAATAATCTTTAAATATAATACATAAATTAAAATTACTTATTTACCTTATAAATAAAAATCAAAGCTTATAGAAAGTGCAATTTTTAATTCTTGATGATTGTTATTATAATTAATATTGTAAAAGGCCTTTTGCTCCTCCTTTGTTAAACTTCCTTGGAGAAGGAGGGGAAGCTACCCTGCCAAAATTCAAAGGATATTTTTTTCATAAAAGAAAAATATTTAAAATCCAATTCGCTTATACTCATAAACCTAATAGAGTTCTAGGTGCACGATATTTAGTTTCCTACTTTGATATCTCCAATTTAGGTGTCAACTTGAGATTTTTCATTTTTTGGTGTTAATTACTTTTTCAAATAAGGAAAAATTTAATAATTAAAATTTTTACTTAATATCAAACTCCTAAATATTAGGAAAATAAAATAAAATAATAATTTTGTTTAGTGTAATGTGATGACCCAAAATATCATTTTTAAATTTAATAATTAATTATATATTCTAAGATCTCGAAAAGCACTAATAATCATTACTCAACTTGCGAGCGCAATCCGTAAAATTTTTGGAAAGTTTTTATGCGAAAAGAATAAATTAAAAGGTGAATTAGAGCTTTAAAACTCAATTGAGTTGACCTTTGTCAACATTTTTAGCAAACGGACTCGGATCAGTATTTTGACAGTTTCGGTAGGTCTGTATCGTGATTTGGGACTTGGGCGTATGCCCGGAATCAAATTCCGAGGTCCCTATCCCGAGATATGGAATTTTGAAGAAAACAAATTAAAAGTTTAAATTCAAATAGTGAGTGGATGTTGAATTATGTGCAAACAACTCCGGAATAGAATTTTGATGATTCCAACAGTTCAGTATGGTGATTTTGGACTTAGGAGCGTGACAGGAATTGTATTTGGAAGTTCGTAGTGAAATTAAGCTTGAAATGACTAAAATAGGAATTTACGTTTGGAAGTTTGACCGGGGAGTTGACTTTTTGATATCGGGGTCGGAATCCAATTCTGAAAGTTTTAACAGCTCAGTCATATCATTTATGACTTGCATAAAAAATTTGAGGTCAATCGGACTTGATTTGATATGTTCCGGCGTTGTTTGTAGAAATTGAAAGTTTTAAAGTTTATTAGGCTTGAATCTATGTGTGATTCGTGTTTTTAGTGTTGTTGGATGTGATTTGAAGACTCGATTAAGTTCGTAGGATGTATTAGGACTTGTTGGTATATTTGGTTGAGGTGCTGAGGGGATCCGGCATGTTCCGGATGGTTAACGGATCATTTTTGGCCTTGGTGAGATAGCTGATATCTGTTGTTGCAATTTTTCTGGTTTCCTCTTTCGCGTTCGCGAGAGGAGCCTCGCGTTCGTGAAGAGTGTTCTGAGTTGGTGAGATTTTGTTCTACGCGTTCACGGAGGTGAGGACGCAAAGGGTAGGGCAGTGTGTGCATCGCGAACGCGTGAGTGGTGTCGCGTTCGCGAAGGAGTGTGAGGCAGCTGGGAACCCCCCGTCTTTTGTTCTACGCATTCACGAGGTAAGGGACGCATTCGCGAAGGTCTGAGTTTAGAAAGATTTGAGTTCGCGAAGCATAGGTCGTGTTCGTGAAGAGGAAAGTTGGGCAGCACATTTTTGTGCTTTGCGAACGCGAGTCAAGGGTCACGTTCGCGAAGGAGAAACCACTGGACAAAATGTTTAAGTTCAGAAAATGGGACTTCGTCCGATTTTCCATTTTTAACAATTTGGAGCTCGGATTGAGGCGATTTTTGGGAGATTTTCAGAGAAAACATCGGGGTAAGTGTTCTTAACCTCAATGTTGGTTAGATGACCTGAATCCATCACTGTTTTTAACATTTATTTGGTGATTTAAGCTGGAAAAATTTGAAAAACTCTCGTGGATAGATTTGAGGATTTCAGGGTCGAATTGTTATTCGAATTTAGTCATTTTGGTATGGTTAGACTCGTGATTGAATGGGCGTTCATATTGCGCAACTTTCGCCGGATTCTGAGACGTGGGCACCACGGGCCATTTTTGAGTTAATTTCGGATTTTTTTTTATTGAAATATGTAGTATTTTCTTATAGAATTAATTCCATAATTTTTGTTAACTGTATTGAATTAATTATGACTAGATACAAGTCGACCGGAATCGGAAAATCGAGGAAAAAGCGTACTACTTGGTTCAATTGGAGTAAGTCGAGGTAAGTGACTTGTCTAACCTTGTGTGGGGAACATTTCCCCAAGAATTGATATTAATATGATTATTGAAATGTGTTGAAAGTCGTGTACACGGGCTAAATATAAAAGATTATATTTTTAAATTGTGTAGATCATTGTTGCGCATTTATTAATTTATTTTATCTTGTTATATTCTTCATCATTGATTTGAGATATATACCTTAAATTTGTTTGACCTTTTCCTGCTAATTATTTTACCTGTTTAGTTGAAACTTGGTTTCTTTTATTCTGTGCATTATTTGAAATTAATCTTCTTTAAATTAAATATTATTAATATGAAGTATTTGATATTTTTAAATTTGGTATTGAAGCAACGTATTAAAGATTTTGAAATATTATTTTGCTAAATTATTTATTTTTGTATATTTTTATAAGATTTTTGTACTCATTGTGATGAAGTCGTGACCTCTTTATTGTGGAAAACTTTTATTCATGATTTATGTTGGCATGAGCCGTGACCTCTTTATTGTGGAAAACTATTATTGATGATTTATGTTGGCATAAGCCGTGAGCTCTTTATTGTAGAAAAGTATTATTGACGATTTATGTTGGCATGATCCGTGAGCTCTTTATTGTGGAAATATATTGTTGTTGATTTACTTTGGCAAATTAAAATACTTGGGCACTTGAGGTGCTAATTGTGGTATGTTTTGATATTGATACGCATGCGGTGGGATAAGCTCTGGGTACTGTACGCATGCGGTGAGATAAGGCTGGCTTGTTACGTGTGACTAGTAGGGGGAACTACTAGAAGTCATGCGGTGTGATAAGGATGGCTAAAATGCGGGATGCTATTTCGGAAAAAATATTTTCTTTAAAATAAATTGTAAAGGCTCCCGCGGTGAGGTAAGGAAATGTGATATTGTGAATTTGTTTATGATTTGGGACTACGGGGTGGTACCTCGAGAGTGCCCTTGTTGATATTGATTTATGGCCGCAATTGCTTTGATTATTTGTTGTGATTTTCTTAAAGTTGAAAGGAAATTTGGTTTTGTTTCCATGATATATTATTTGAAATTCTGTTTTGTTTCCACGAGATATTATTTGCCATTATTTTGCTTAATTAAATGGTGACACACTACTTGATTCATTTTCAATGTCATTTTATTTTACTATATTGTTAAATATTTTACCATGCCATTATTATATTCCAGTAGGGCTTGACCTGACCTCGTCACTACTCTACCGAGGTTAGGCTTGACACTTACTGGGTACCGCTGTAGTGTACTCATACTATGCTTCTGCACATCTTTTTGTGCAGATCCAGGTACATCTTACCAGCCTAGACGTGAGTGAGTTACCTGCGCACAGAGACTTCGAGGTATATTTGTCAGCGTCCGCAGACTCCAGAGTCCCCTTCTATCATTTTTATGTTGCTTACTTTTTTTTCTTTAGACCTTGAAGTATAGATACATTGAGAAATTCTTAGAAGCTTGTGACTTATTTCTACCGGGTTTTGGGAGTTGAAATTGTTTGAATTGTAGTTTATTTATTTCATATATTTATTATTATTCCGTAATGATAGGCTTACCTAGTCTTAGAAACTAGGTGCCATCACGACATCCTATGGAGAAAAATTGGGATCGTAACAGTTGGTATTAGAGCACTAGGTTCATAGGTATTATGAGTCACAAGCAGGTTTAGTAGAGTCTTACGGATTGGTACGGAGACGTCTGTACTTATCTTCGAGAGGCTATGGAACTGTTAGGAAATATTCACTTCTTTAATTCCTTATCGTGCGCCTTTGTTGATTTCAAAGCTCTAAACAATTGTCTTTCTATTATCTCACAGATGGTGAGGACATGCACAACTGGATCTGATGATCAGACACCCGCGCCCCCTGTTGGAGCCGCAAGAGGCCGCGGACGGGGAAGAGGCCGAGGAAGACCACGTGGTGAAGCCAGAGCACCTGCACCAGAGCCACCAGTAGCTCCAGTTGGAGAGCAGGCACCTGAGACGCTTGTTACTACTCCTGCACTTCAGGAGACTTGCCCAGTTTTTTAGCATGTTTGGCACTTTAGCTCAGGTAGGATTGATTCCACTTGCTCCTGGCACATCTCAGGCTGGGAGAGGAGTGCATACTACCACTGCCCGTACTCCAGATCCACGGGCCCAAGTTGACCATGCCCCAGAGGTTATACCAGTGCAGCCAGTTGTCCCAGTTCGGCCTGAGATTAGGACAGCAGTTTCAGAGGGGGGAGCAGCTCAGGCTCGAAAGGTATAAGAAGTACCACCCTCCAACTTTCAGTGGTTTAGCTTCAGAGGATGCTCAGGATTTTATAGAGGAATG